>NC_067401.1:231085625-231428750 GCF_016432865.1 Antechinus flavipes | reverse complement strand
TATTACTGTTACCCTATTGAAAGTCTTATCAAGATCTAGTTCAGCACTTGAAGCGAGTAATCATGGGAGTTGGAGAGACAGGAAAATGTATTGGTGATCTGCCATCAAGCTGTCATGTGCTACCTTTTAGCCTATTTTCGAGATGAATACAGATGAAATGCCGTATTTGAAATGTCCCCTTCATACAGTGTTGAAATTGACATCTGTGGCCTATGGTTGCCATGTGGAGTCCATTTATTTGAATGTGGAAATAGTAAATACACATCAGGAAAGGATGGAGGAAGCAAAGAGGGGACCTAAACCTCTCATAAGATGCAATAGTGTTACCCCCACTAGCCAGCACTGAGCCCACCAAAAATCCTCGAATCAACAGCCTTGAGGAGCATATGGCTTACACACTTCTGTTGTCCTGTCCAGTTGCCTGCCCACGCAAAACCTGAATAATTCACTGAATGAATTTTGACTCTTCTTAGAACTCTAAAACAATTGAAACCAGATGCATCCCATTGCCATTTCTGAAGCTTGGATTATGCTACTCCACTTAATCTGTTGCCCTGACAATCCCAGTTGCTTGTTGCATAAATCTGACCAAACTGTTGGGCTGAGGGGGTGGGCTTATCCTCTCTTAACTCTCATCATTCAATTATGTTGTGACTTCAAGGCAGTGTATACCCCTCCTGGTATATCATTTTACTTATTTTTCCTTCATTATCCCATTCTTCCATTTCAGTGGATGTCTCTGGCACCCTCTCTGGAAAGTCGGAAGTGTGAAAAGGGGAAAATTAGCTTAAAGAGAATGACTCTGCTTCTTTTTTATCTTTTTACCTTAGCAGATATCTCAGGATGGCAGGTCAGAATTTCATACAGGAAAAGTCAAGATGGCTAGCCTCCTGAAAGAAACCATCTGCTTTTTGTCTTGCCCTCTGAAGACAGTACTTCATTAGGAGTAGAACCAGCATATAATGGCTTGGAGGTGGTTATATGCAAAGTTTGGATTTGGAGTAGTAGACCTCTTCTTCAGGAATTCCCAAGTCAGAAATCTGCCATTTGACTAAAACAAATACATTACTCTCTTTCATATGTTTTTATTCGGATCTCTATTCTTTCTCTAAGCAGAATGTGAGAATGGGCACCCATCACCAAAGGAAAGACACCATTCTCTTTGAACTACTTGTATTTGTACCTTCTGTGGAAGAAGTAGGATGAGAAATCCATACCTTTGTATTACAGAACTTGAATGTTGCGTAATGGATCAGAGAAGCTGGGTCAGGTTGTACGCTGGAAATATTGGCATAGTTAGGAAATATATGCAGGGCAAAGCTTGTTTCCCAAAGAGTTGTGCAGCTTCAAATTGAGACTGGCTTGGTGCAAAGACTCCATAGTCTTTTTAGAAAATAGAGCAAGCAGCATCGGACTGACCCTGGAGGGCTGAGGAAGGATGAGATCCTTTCAGGATTCTCTTCACAGACTGGACAGAATAGCCAGTGCCAGAAAGCTTTGCTGTTTTCAGTTCAATATTGAACATTTGCTGTCTCCCTAGCATTGGTGCAGGTGCTCATCCCTGTACTATCTGGAGCGCAGGGGTAGGGAAGACTTCCATAACACACAGATGGTCATCAGATGCCATTTTCTCTTGGCTCCACAAATAGGGAATACACAGAGAGAAGCCCTTTGGGGAAATGTATATGTTTTGCTTCAGGGAAGAGGTAAAAAGTAGGTGGAAGGAGGAGAGACAGACCACAGTATGGCATAGGTTAATCAATAAGTAGGCTCTTAAAGTGATTACTCCGTCCCATGCTTTGGGCTAAGTGCTGGGGTATAATAAGAGGCCTGCTTTCCAGAGTTTAAGTTGCTGTGTCTTCAAATTTGTTCTTATGGGGGCTCAGCTTATTCTAAAGCTCACATTTGACATTTATCGGCAGCCCAGTGACAAATAGATAGTTAGATTGTCATAAACATAAGCCTAAGATCCCCCCCCCCCCTTTTTTAAACCATCTTGAATCGTGTCAATCACCCATGTTGTGGATGTGCATGCAGGCACAAGTGCATGTTTCTATGTGATCTGTACAGTTTTGAACTCACTTTATTCTTTGATAGATTTGCTGCAATCTGCTTTCTTATACTCATTTCTGTTTTTAATTGACCAAAAGTGTCCAAGAATAGAATTGTGTTTAGTTAGTTCATCATTAGAATCTCTAGTATATTTGTTCTTTTTAAAAATTAAAACAAGCTAGCATTATCTAATGAGGATTTTAATTTGGGAAGAGTGAGGAAGAGGAATAAATCCAGAGCTCCTAGATATGATGTTTCTTATCTTAGAAGCAAAGTAGTAGTAGTAATAGAAGGAGGAGGAAGAGGAGGAGGAGGAGGAGGAGGAGAAGTAGTAGCTTGAACTATCCTGAAACATTTAATTAAGGAGATATGCTTCATGCACAATGGGAGTCTTTCTGGGACTACTGACTTTTATTTTTATCATGTTTCTCTGGAATCAAGTTTTGAACTCTGTATATTTGTTCCCCCCATTCTATATCCCAAGAGTAGCAGAACTCTTTTTTTAAGAACTGAGAAAGGGTAGAAATGGAACCACATCCATGATACTGTTTTCATTTTAATACTTGAAATTTATTTTTAAATGTTATTTTGATAGCAAAAATGCTATTTATTTATTTAATGTGTATAATGATGCCAGGTGAGACAGAAAGAGAGAGAAAGTGAGAGAGACAGAGACAGAGACAGAGACAGAGAGACAGAGACAGTGAGAAATACACCACACACACACACACACACACACAAAGACAGACAGAGACAGAAAGAAAGGGAGAAAGAGAGAGAGAGAGAGAGAGAGAGGTGTTTAGGGGTTTGAAGAAAGGTTTTTTCCCCTAAACTTGTGATTTATTAGGTGTGCTTTATGTTTGTCTTTAATAATTATCTGGAAGAAAGCTCTGCGAGCTTGTAAACACAGTATACTTTTCAAAAATTTGTATATTTTGCAGTTGCTAGACAAAATATCTTGTTACAGTAAAAAAAACACAAAAAGAAATAGAATATATAGAAAAACTATATAAGAAAGATTTTAATGTCACTTGTTAACCATCACTTGTTAACTTGCTAATCTAAAGCTACATATCCTGCAGAGTGAAGTCTGTTGAATCTTAAAAAACAGTGCTAATAATAAGCCTAGTGGGAAACACTGAATTCCACTTGAACTATTTCAAATTCTTAAAAATAATTCTATTAATTTATTTGCTCAAAATGCCAGGAAATTTGGGAAAAGTAATGATGACAAACGAACTGAAAAAAGTTCAGTTTATATCCCATTCCTTTAAAAAGACAATGGCAAAGAATGTTCAAGTTATCAAACAAATGCTCTCATTTCACATGTCAGCAATGCTATACTTAAAATACTGCAAAGTCAAGACCAAGATTGTGAATCTTAACTTCAGTAATATGACTAGGGTATTATCAGAAGAGCGGGTTGGACAAATCAAAAGCAAAAAATTAAATTACCACAAGAAATATCAGCAGGTTCAGATGTAAAGATGATATAACACTGATGATGGAATTTTTTTTAATTTTATTAAACCTTTATTTACAAATCAAAATGCATGGGTAATTTTTCATTTTTCAACATTGACCCTTACAAAATATACTGGTCTAAAGTTTTCCTTCCTTACCCCACCCCCCCCAACACCATCTCTAGATGGAAGGTAGTCCAATATATGTAAAATATGTAAAACATATGTTAAATACAATATGTGTACACATACACACACACACACATATTTATACAGTTATCTTGCTGCACAAGGAAATCAGATCAAGAAGGAAAAAAAATGGAGAAAAAAAACAAAATGCAAGTTAACATCAACAGAAAGAGTGAAAATGCTATGTTGTGGTCCACACTCAATTTCCATGGTTATCTCTCTGGGTGTAGATGGCTTTCTTCATCACTGAACAATGGGAACTGGTTTGAATCATGTCATTGTTGAAGAAAGCCACGTCCATCAGAATTGATAATCATAATGCCTTGTTGTTGCCATGTATGATGATCTCTTGGTACTGCTCATTTCACTTAGCATCAGTTTATGTAAGTCTCTTCAGGCCTCTCTGAAATCATCCTTTTGGTCATTTCTTACAGAACAACAATATTCCATAACATTCATATACCACAATTTATTCAGCCATTCTCCAACTTATGGACCTTCATAAAGTTTCCAGTTTATAACTTCTATAAAAGGGCCGCCACAAACATTTTTGCACATGTGGGTCCTTTTCCCTCCTTAAAGATCTCTTTGGGATAAAACCCCAGTAGAAATACTGCTGTATCAAAGTGCATGATAACTTTTTGAACATAGTTCCAAATTGCTCCCAAGAATGGTTGGATCTGTTCACAATTACACCAACAATGTATCAGTGTCCCAGCTGTTTCACATCTCCTCCAACATTCATCATTATCTTTTCCTGTCATCTTAGTCAATTTGACAGGTGTGTAGTGGTATCTCAAAGTTATCTTAATTTGCATTTCTTTTATCAATAGTTATTTGGAGCATCTTTTCATATGACTAGAAAGTTTCAATTTCTTCATCTGAAAATTGTCTGTTCATATTTTTGAGTGCATATAAATTGCAGAATGACTTGAACTATTATAAATTTGAGCCAATATAATATATATTTTAGAAATGAGGCCTTTATCAGATCCTTTGGATGTAAAGATGTTTTCCCAGTTTATTACTTCCCTTCTTATCTTGTCTGCATTAGTTTTGTTTGTAGAAAATTCGTTTAACTTGATATAATCAAAAGTATCTATTTGTGATCAATAATCATTTCTAGTTCTTCTTTGGTCACATATTCCTTCCTCCTCCATAGATCTGAGATCTAAACAATCCTATGTTCTTCTAATTTGTTTATAAGGTCATTCTTTATGTCTAGATCATGAACCCATTTTTACCTTATCTCGGTATATAGTGTGGGTCAATGCCTAGTCTCTGCCATAGGAGTTTCCAATTTTCCCAGAAAATCAGCCAGAATCAGGAATTCAGGTTAAGGGAAAATCTTCAATCTTTATTCTTTTTGAGGTGAAGGGGATTACTATTGCAATGGACAGCTGCAACAAGAAGCCAGCCAGCAGTCTCTTTTCACTCCTCTCTCTACCCCTCTACCTCCACCCACCAAAATTGTTATTTCCTATACAACACATCAGGACTTACACAAAGAGTGGGCAGGGGCCATTCTTTCTCCAAGTATATATATTTTAATAGAGTATGGTTCAATTACTATTTAGCCTCACGTGCGTGGGACCTCAGTGCATCAACTTGAGCTTCAGCCTATTACATCTCCCGCTTTCTTTTGTTTTAGAACACAGGGGGTCATGCCATCCTTGACTCCTCAGGGGGTCAGAGCCCCCAAGGGGAGGTGATCACATCCTCCCTGACTTCTCAGGAAAGGAGATGAAAGCACCAAAAAGGAGGTGATCATGACCCCTCTGACTTCTCAGGAAGGGAGGTGAAAGCACTAAAAAGGAGATGATCCCTCCCTGACATCTCAGGAAGGGAGATGAAAAGCACCAAAGGGAAGTGGGGATTGCTAGGTTTCTGGGCTGAAGGATCTTATTATGCATAAACCCACCAGCATGGGAGGTATTACGCAAGCACATAGCAATAACGCAGAGGTTATTAGTGATGACCCACCCCTCAGTCAGTGCAGGCTTGATGTGGTGTAACAAACATGAATTGTACACGCTAGTAGTGGTATAACAAACGATATAAATTAACATGGTGTTAGTCATGTCACACATACGCCTTCTTCAGCAGCCAAGAGATAGTCCAAAACCAATCTATTGTCCATTGCTTCACATGTCAGGGAATTCAATGACCCCCCCAAGTTTTTGAAGTCCTGCAAAAGTCTTTTTATGTGTTAGGGAATCCAAAGATTCCAGCAGATTTTGAAGTCCTGTAACAGTCTTATCATTTCTCAGAAAATCCAAAGATTCCTGAGGGTTTTAAAGTCTTATGTCTCAAAGAATCCAATGATTCCTGAGGGTTTTCAAGTCCTACAACAATCTTATCATGTCTTAGAGAATCCAATGATGCCTGAGGATTTTGAAGTCCAACAATTTTCTATGTCCATGAGTCAAACGCTATAACTGCCACGCTCTTTCAATGGTGAGCACAATCAGCAACAGAACCACCCGATATTTCTTGGGTCTTCTCCTTCGTTTCAAGGGTCTGCTCCATCTCTCTGTGATGGACAGGCAAATACGGCTCATTGGCACCCATCTTAATCCTTCTCCACCTGTAGAGATACAAGCAAACCCTCTCCCCCAAGCAGTTAGCGTATCTGGTCCCTTCCATTCACCACTTTCTGGGTCTCTCCACATCACTTGGTGATTATTTAAGGATAGGAGCTACTCACACTGGATACTGCCCTTCCAGTGGGTTATAAAATCTGTCTGCTGGAGCCAGTGCATCTTTGTCAAAAATCAAGAAGTTAGTAGTATTAAGGGTTAGATTTAGAAGTTCTCTGGGGTTACCTGTGTCTCCCCCTTTCTTTTGTTTTTGGAGGAGCATCTTAATGTCTCTGTTTCTCCTCTCTATTATTGCCTGTCCTTGAGCTTCAGCCCATTACAGTCACTGACTATTTTGTCCTATGAACCTAATCTATTCTATGGATCAACTAGTCTATTTCTTAGCCAGTACCAAATGATTCTGATGACTGCTGCTTTATAATATAATTTTAGATCTGGTGGAGCTATGCCATCTTTATTTGCTTTTTGTCATTAATTCCCTTGAAATTCTGGATCTTTTGTTCTTCTAGATGAATTTTGTAGTTATTTTTCTAAATCAATAAAAGTTTCTGGGGAGTTTGATTGGTATAGCACCACATCTATTTATTAATAGATTAGTTTAGGTAGTATTGTCATCTTTATTACATCCCCTTCATCTATCCAAGAGCATTTGATATTCTTCCAATTGTTTAAATCTGACTTTATTTGTGTGGAAAGTGTTTTGTAATTTTGCTCATATAGTTTGTTACCTTCTCTTGGCAGATAGATTCCAAAATATTTTATACTATTGAGAGTTATTTTAAATAGAATTTCTCTTTGTAACTCTTATTGTTGGGTTTTGTAAGTGATGTATAAAAATGCTGATGATCTATGTGGATTTATTTTATATCCTGCAACTTAAGTTGTGGATTATTTCTAATTGTTTTTAGTTGATTCTAGGGTTCTCTAAGTATACATTATATCATCTCCAAAGAGTTATGAATTGGTTTTCTCATTACCTACTATAACTCTTTTTCTTTTTTTCTTTAATCTCTTTTTCTTCTCTTATCGCCAAAGCTAGCATTTCTAATACAATATTGAATAGTAATGTTGATAGTGGGCAAACCTGTTTCACCTCCAATCTTATTGGGAATAGTTCCTGTTTGTCTCCATTGCATATGATGCTTGCTGATCATTTTTAAAAAGATGCTACTGAGTATTTTAATGAAAAAGCTATTTATTTCTACACTCTCTAGGGTTTTTAATAGGAATAGACATTGGATTTTATTAAATGCTTTCTTAACATTCCAAATATTATTCCTAATATTCCAATATTTCCAAATATTTTCCTAATATTGAACCAGACCTGCATTCCTGGTAGAATTCCTACTTGATCATGGTGTATTATCCTGGAGATGATTTTCTCCAATCTCTTTGCAATATTTTATTTAAGATTTTACATCAATATTTGTTAGGGAGATTGGTCTGTAATTTTCTTTCTCTGTTTTCGTACTACTTGGTTTAGATATCAGTACAATGTCTGTGTCATAAAAGGAATTTGGTAGGAGTCCTTGATTCCCTGTTCTTTCAGATAGTTTATATAATATTGGAGTTAATTGTTCTTTAAATGTTTGGTAGAATTCACATATAAATCTATTTGTTCCTGGGGATTTTTTCTTAGGGGACTGATTAATACTTTGTTCTATTTCTTTTTCTTAAATGGGACTATTTAAGTAATTTATTTTCTCTTCTTTTAATCTGGACAATCTATATTTTTGGAAGTATTTCTCCATTTCATGTAGGTTATCAAATTTATTGGCATAAAGTTGGGCAGAGTAACTTGTAATTATTTCTCTGATTTCCTTTTCATAGGTGGAAAGTTCTTTAGTAAGATATAGTTACCAATTTTTTTTTTGGTCTATTTTTCACTGGCCCTTTATTGAATGTAATTTTTATTGCATCATGATCTGAAAAAAATGCATTTTCTATTTCTGCCTTTCTGCATTTAATTTTGAGGTCTTTATGTCCTAATATATGGTCATTTTTTGTATAGGTTCCATGAACTGCTGAGAAGAAAGTGTATTACGTTCTATCTTCATTCAATTTTCTCCAAAGATATCTCTTATCTAGTTTTTCTAGTATTCTATTTACCTCTAACTTCTTTTTAAATTTATTTTGTGGTTTGATTTATCTAATTCTAAGAGAGCAAGATTGATATCTCCCACTATTATATTTTTGCTCTCTATTTCTTCTTGCAACTCTCAACTTCTCCTTTAGGAATTTAAATGTTGCACCACTTGGTGCATATATATTTAATTTTGGTATCATTTCTTTATCTATCCCTTTAGCAAGATATAGTTTTCTTCTTTATCTCATTTAATTACATCAATTTTTGCTTTTGCTTAATCTGAGATCATGATGGCTACCCCTACTTTTTTTTTTTCTTCACCTGAAGTATAATATATTCTGCTCCAGTCTTTTACCTTTACTGCATATGTATTGCTCTGCTTTAAATGTGTTTTTGGTAAACAATATATTGCAGACTTCTGGCTTTTAATCCAGTCTGATATCAGCTTATGTTTTATGGGAGAGTTCACCCCATTAACATTCACAGTTAAAGTTACTAATTCTGTATTTCCTGCCATCTTATTAACCCCAAATTATACTTTTCTAGATTTTCTTTTCCCCTTGCCCTACTCCTCAGTATTTTATTTATGAGCACTACTTGCCTCAAGCAGTCCTCCACCTTTAGAATCCCTTCCCCTTTCTGATACCTTTCCTCTAACATTTCTCTTTTCCCTTCTATTTATTCTACCCTTTTCCTTTTCCCCTTTCCCCTCCTACTTTTCTATAAGATGAGAAATGTTTCTCAGTAAAACCAAATATATGTAGTATTCCTTCTTTGGGCCAAATCTGATGAGAGTAAGATTCACACACTATTTGTCACCCTTCCTTCTTTCATTCAATTATAATATGTTTTCTTTGCCTCTTACTGAGATGTAATTTCTCTCATTTTACCTCCACTTTTCCCTTTGTTTTCTGTTATATCACTTTTACACCTCTACATTTTTTTTAATAACAGTAAAATTAGATTATACATGTATTCTCTATGTATAGCCATAATATAAATACAATTCTCAGGAGGTTTTTTGGTTTATTTGTTTGTTTGTTTGTTTGTTGTTGTTGTTTGTTTGTTTGTTTGTTTTTACCTTTTTATATTTCTCTTGAGTTTTATATTTGGAGGTGAAATTTTTTCTTTAGCTCTGGTAAACAAAAATAAATTCATCAAAAATAAATGGAATTCACCAGTTTCAATGAATATCCATCTTCTTGCCTGAAAGAAAATGCTCAGTTTAGCAGGATAATTTGTGCTTGGCTGCATTCCAAGTTCCTTCAACTTTCAGAATATCAGATTCCAGGCCCTTTGATCCTTTAAGGTGGAACCTGCTAGGTCCTGAGTAATCCTTATTGTGGCTCCTCTATACTTGAATTTCTTCTTTGTGGCTTCTTGTAATTTTTTTTTTCCGTCTGATAGTTCTGAAATTTAGCCACAATACTCTTTGGGGTTTTAATTTTGGAGTCTCTTTCAGGAGGTGTTTGGTGAATTCTAGGGAATTCTCTTTGATGATTTCCTAAAAGACATTGTCTAGGCTCTTTTTTCATCATGTATTTCAGGGAGTCCAATAATCCTTAGATTGTCTCTCCTACATATATTTTCCAGTTTGGTTGTTTCCCCAATTAGTTATTTTACATTTTTTCTATTTTTTCATTTTTTTGGTCTTGTCTCATTGAATCATTCATTTCTATTTGTTCATTTCTGAATTTTAATGACTTATTTTTTTCATTTACTGTTTTAAATTTCTTTTTGTATTTGTCTAATTAAATTCTTAAATGAGTTGTTTCATTCTATTTTTTTTTTCAATTTCAGAAATTCTGTTTTTTAAGGAGTTATTTTCTTTTTTTCATTTCACAAATTCTCTTTTTTTTTGGGAATTGCTTTATTTTTCCATGTTATCAAATTGATCTTTTAATGAGTTATATGCCTTTTCCAAACCCTCTTGTAAAGTTTTTATTTCCTTACCCATTTTTCTTGTAGCTCTCTTTTAAGATCCTTTGTAATATTTTCTTGGAGAACCTTCTGTTATGGGGGCCAGGTAATATCACCTTTGGGGGCTTCATTTAGAAATAATCTGCCTTTATTCTCCTCAGGTTGGAAATCTGTTCTTCTCTTTTGCCATAGAAGCTATCTATTGTCTGAGTCCTCTTTGCTTTTTTATTCATTTATTTTAAAACAGTAAAGTTATACTTTTAGGCAGGGGAGTTTTTTCAGAGGCTGTGGCTGTGCTGGGTAAGAGTTGATTCACTCCTGGTGTTGGGTGGGTATGGGTGGGTCCAGGTCTTGTGAGATTCTCACCTTTCAGGGGTCACTTGATTTTTTTTTTTTTTTTTTGATTTCTGTTGGATGTTTTATAACTTCTCTGCTGATCTACTGACTTGCAACCAAGGTAGAACGGTCAAAACTTCTATAAATTCCTGTAGATTCCTCCCGGCAAATTCTCCTCCAGTCAAAGTTTCACCATCTTGGGACTCCACACTATCTATGCTGGTGTTTATACTCAGCTGCTTCTGCTGCCTGCCTCCCTCCTGCTTCCAATTGAAACAGATCTTTTCTGGTAATCTTCAAAATTATCTTCTGCCTAGGCTGGATTTGCTAATTAGTCTGAGGATTGTAAAGAAGGTCAGAGAGAAGTGTGTGTCTCTCTGCCATCTTGGCTCCCTAAATGGCTCTCTTTATCATTAAAAAAATATATTTTCTTCTTGGTAGTTCATGGAACCTATACAAAAATTCACCATATATTAGCACATTAAAAAACTCAAATGCAAAATGCAAAAAAGTAGAAATAGTAAATGCATTTTTATCAGATGACAATGCAATACATTTTCAATAAAAGACCAGGAGAAAAATATACCAAAAAGAAATTGGAAATGAAATAATCTCATCCTAAAGAATTAATGGGTGAAACAGCAAATCATAAACAAAATCAATAATTTCATCCAAGACACTGATAATAATGAGACAACATATCAAAATTTGTGAGATGCAGCCAAAGCTGTAAAAAGGGGAAATTTTATATTTCTGGATGCTTATTTGCATAAAATAAAGACGAGATCAATAAATTGGGCTTATAACAACAACAACAAAAAAAAACTAGAAAAAATGCAAATTATAACCCCCAATCAAATACTAAACTTGAAATTCTGAAAATAAAAGGAGAGATCAATAAAATTTAAATAAAAATTATTGAATTAATAGATAAAACTAAGATTTGATTTCATAAAAAAAATAGATAAACCTTTACTCAATTTAATTAGAAGAAGGAAAGAGGAAAATCAAATTGTTACTCTCAAAAATGAAAAGGGAGAACTATCCCCCAATGAAGAAGAAATGACAGCAATTATTAGGAATTATTCATGCCAACTTCATACCAAAAAATTTGACAACCTAAGTGAAATTGAGGGATAGTTATGAAAACCTAGATTTCCTACATTAACATAAGTGGAAATAAATTACTTAAATAGTCTCATTTTAGAAAAAGGAATAGAACAAACTATTATTCAACTCCTTAAGAAAAAATCCCTAGGACCAGATGGATTTACATGTACATTCTACCAAACATTTAAATAACAATTAACTCCAATATAATCTAACCTATTTGAAAAAATAGGGAATGCAAAACTTCTACCAAATTCCTTTTATGACACTGACATGGTACTGATACCTAAACCAGGTAGGACAAAAACAGAAACTGAAAATTATAGACCAATATCCCTAATGAATATTGATGCAAAAATCTTAAATAAAATATTAGCAAAAAGATTACAGAAAATCATCCCCAAGATAATACACCATGACCAAGTAGGATTTATACCAGGAATGTAAGACTGGTTCAATATTAGAAAAAACTATTATCATAATTGACTATCAAATTAACAAAAACTATATTATCATTTCAATAGATGCAGAAAAAATTGATAAAATCCAACACCCATTCATATTAAAAACACTAGAGAATATAGGAAGAAATGGCCTTTTCCTTACAATAATCAGCAGCATCTTTTTAAAATGATCAGCAATCATCATATGCAATGGGGACAAACTAGAAGCATTCCCAATAAGATCAGGGGTGAAACAAGTTTGTCCACTATCATTATTATCATTCAATATGTTATTAGAAATGCTAGCTTTGGCAATAAGAGAAGAAAAAGTGATAAAAAATTTAGAGTAAGTAATGAGGAAATCAAATTATTACTCTTTGGAGATAATATGATGGTGTACTTAGAGAACCATACAGAATCAGCTAAAACACTATTAGACATAATTCACAACTTTAACAAAGTTGTAGGATACAAAATAAATCCATACAAATCATCACCATTCTTATACATCACTAAGAAAACAAAAGAAAAAAGAGAAATTCCATTAAAATTACCATTGACAATATAAAATATTTGAGAATTTATTTACCAAGGGCAAGCCAGGAACATATAACCAAAACTACCAAGCATTTCCACACAAATAAATTCAGATTTAAGCAATTGGAAAAAATCAAGTGCTTATGGATAGGCCAAGCAAATATAATAAAGATGACAATACTCCCTAAACTAATCTATTTATTTAATACTATACCAATCAGACTCCCAAGAAACTATCTTACTGAACCTAGAAAAAATAACATAAAAATTCATCTGGCAGAACAAAAGTTCAAGAAATTCAAAGGAATTAATGAAAAGTAAATGGAAGTGGCATTAGCTGAACCAGGTCTAAAACTATATTATAAAGCAGCAGTCATCAAAACCAACTGGTACTGGCTAAGAAATAGGAAGTCTATCAGTGAAATAGGTTAGGTTTACAGAACAAAATAGTCAATTACTATAACAAGCTAGTATTTGACAAAACCAAAGCACCGGCTTTAGGGATAAGAATTCCTTGTTTGACAAAAACTACTGGGAAAACTGGAAATTAATATGGCAGAAAGTAGGCATAGACTCACACCTGACACCGTATACCAATATAAGGTCAAAATGGGTTAAGGATTTAGACATAATGGATAATATTATAAACAAATTAGAAGAATACAGGATAGTTTACCTTTCAGATTTGTGGAGGAACAAAGAAGAATTAGAAATCGTTATTGATCACAAAATAAAGTAGATAATTTTGATTATATTAATTTAAAAAGTATTTGTATAAACAAAACAAATGCAGACAAGATTAAAAGGGAAGCAATAAACTGGGGAAACATTTTTATATCTAAAGGTTCTTATAAAGACCTCATTTCTAAAATAGAGAACTGACACAAATTTATAATAATTCAAACTATTTTTCAATTGATAAATGGTTAAAGGAGATGAACAGAACATTTTCTTTCTTTTTTATTTTAACTTTTTATTTACAAAATATATGTATGGGTAATTTTTCAGCATTGATAATTGCAAACTCTTTTGTTCCAATTTTTCCCCTCCCTCCTCCAACCCCTCTTCAACATGGCAGGTTGACTAATACATGGACAATATGCCAAAGTATAAGTTAAATACAACATATGTATACATGTCCATAAAGTTATTTTGCTGTACAAAGAGAATTGGACTTTGAAATAGTGTACAATTAACCTGTGATGGAAATTAAAAAATGAAGGTGGACAAAAATAAAGGGATTGGGAATTCTATGTAGTGGTTCATAGTCATTTCCCAGAGTTCTTTCCCTGGGTGTAGCTGGTTCAGTTCATTACTGCTCTATTGGAACTGATTTGGTTCATCTGTTTGTTGAAGAGGGCCATGTCCATCAGAATTGATCATCATATAGTATTGTTGTTGAAGTATATGATGATCTCTTGGTCTTGCTCATTTCACTCAGAGTCAGTTCCTGCAAGTCTCTCCAGGCCTTTCTGAAATCATCCCGCTGGTCATTTCTCACAGAACAATAATATTCTATAATATTCATATACTACAATTTATTCAGCCATTCTCCAGTTGTTGGGCATCTACTCTGTTTCCAGTTTCTGGCAACTACAAAGAGGACTGCTACAAATATTCTTGCACATACAGGTCCCTTTCCCTTTTTAAAAATCTCTTTGGGATATAAGCCCAGTAGTAACACTGCTGAATCAAAAGGTATTACAGTTTGAATGTTGAAGAGAAGCACTTCCATCAGAACTATTCATCATATGTTCTTCAACATTGAGATGATTCAAACAAGTCCACTTGTTCAGTGATGAAGAAAGCCATCTACATCCAGAGAGATAACCATGGGAACAGAGTGTGGAACACAACTTAGCATTCTTACTCTCTCTGTTATTTAATTGCATTTTGTTTTCTTTCTCAGTTTTTTTCTTCCTTCTTGATCTGATTTTGTTTGTCCATCAAGATAACTATAAATGTGTATACCTATGTTGGATTTAACATGCATTACAACCTATTCAACATTCATTGGACTACCTACAAGCTAGGTGAGGGAAGGGGGAAGGAGCAGAATTTGGAGTTTTGCAAGAGTCAACGTTGATAAAATTACCCATGTATATAGTTTATAAATAAAACACTTTAATAAACAAAAAAAAAGAAAGAAAGAAAAGAAAAAGAAAAAAACAAGACCATTGGGATTGTCCTGAATCATCTCATTGTTGAAGAAAGCTACTTCCATTAGAAATGATCATTGTATAGTCTTGCTGTTGCCACGTGGGATGATCTCCTGGTTCGTCTCATTTTACTTAGCATCTGTTCATATGTTTCTCCAGGCATTTCTGAAATCATCTTGCTGACCATTTCTTATAGCACAATAATATCCTATAAAAGTTATATACAATAACTTATTCATCCATTCTCCAACTGATGGGCATCCATTCAGGTTCTACCTTTTTGCCATTACAAAAGAGACTGCCACAAACATTTTGGCCACATGGCTCCCTTTCCCTCCTGTATGATCTCTTTATGATCCTTTATGGTCTTCAACCCCAGTAGACACCAACACTGCAGGATCAAAGGGTATGCACAATTTTATAGACCTTTGAGCATAGTTCTAAATTGCTCTCCAGAATAGCTGGATGTAGTCACAGTTCAACCAACAATGTATCAGTGTCTTAGTTTTCCCACATCCCCTCCAACATTCCTCATTATCTTGTCCTGTCATCTTAGCCAATCTGAGAGGTATGTAGTAGTATCTCAGAGTTGTATTAATTTGCATTTCTCTGATTAACAGTGATTTAGAGCACCTTTTCATATGACTAAATATGGTTTTGATTCCTTCATCGGAAAATTATCTGTTCATATCCTTTGACCATTTATGAATTACGGACACTTCCATTTACCTTGCTATACTTGTTTTATGCCAATACCTTTTATAGATGCTACATAAATTTGCATCCCCTTCTTCTATTCCCAAGTCTTAAATTATTTTATCTATTCCTGAAATAAATGTCCCCTTGATAAATTTATAGATATCCTTCCATTGTTTCCCATTTGTTTCAGATCCCTTTTCATCAAAATGATCTTTATCTTTTCAGATTTTGCATAGTATTTACATCTTTTTTCCTGTACACTTAGTGTACTCTTTACTGATCAATGTATGTGCGTCTTTTTTTAATATTTTATTTTATAATAACTTTATATTGACAGAATCCATGCCAGGGTAATTTTTTTTTACAACATTATCCCTTGCACTCGCTTCTGTTCCTATTTTTCCTCTCCCTCCCTCAACCCCCTCCCACAAATGGCAAGCAGTCCTATACATGTTAGATATGTTGCAGTATATCCTAGATACAGTATATGTTTGCAGAACCGAACAGTTCTCTTGTTGCACAGGGAGAATTGGATTCAGAAGGTAAAAATAACCCAGAAGAAAAACAAAAATGCAAATAGTTCACATTCATTTCCCAGTGTTCTTTCTTTGGGTGTAGCTGCTTCTGTCCATCATTTGTCAATTGAAACTCAGTTAGGTCTCTTTATCAAAGAAATCTACCTCCATCAGAATACATCCTCATACAATATCATTGTCAAAGTGTAGAATGATCTCCTGGCTCTGCTCATTTCACTTAGCATCAGTTTATGCAAGTCTCTCCAAGCCTCTCTGTATTCATCCTGCTGGTCATTTCTTACAGAACAATAATATTCCATCACGTTCATATACCACAATTTACCCAGCCATTCTCCAATTGATGGGCATCCATTCAATTTCCAGTTTCTAGCCACTACAAACAGGGCTGCCACAAACATTTTGGCACATAATGTATGTACATCTTTATCTTAAGTTTTAAGCTCCTGAAGCATAGGCTTTGAATTAGATTCACTTTATTTAACATTCTATTGTAGCATATCATATGAACATTGCCCACAGGATTTTCTTGACAAAATAATGGTTTGACATTTAAGGGAAAGAAAGATTCCATAACTTGTTCAGAGTGACATACTTTTCTGCATGTCTGAGGCAAGATTGGAACTCAGTTCTTCCTGGCTCTAGGTTAACTATCTGCCACTGGAACACATATAGTACATATATTCATTAAATTGAATTTGAATTTCTTAAATTGTAAAGATTTTTGTGTGATGCATTAGACTGATGATTTACTACTTCAAAATGAGGTTTTTAAGGGTTAATTACATTTTTCATCTCTTGGCATTTGTAGGATTTGAAGGTGAAAAATATGAAGTGAATATTGCTGCCTATTCATTACAGAAGGCAAATTGTTTGGCAAGAGCTTTGTGTATGGACAAATCAAATGGGTGTCATTATATATATTGGTTCCAATGTTCAGAAAACATTGAGGTAAGTAAAGACAAAGATAATAATGTTTTCCCAAGCATATTTTAGCTAAAATATCTTACATCATAGACATGAAACAATATTTTTTTTAAATTTTTTATTTAATAATTACTTTATATTGACACTCGTTTCTGTTCCGATTTTTTTTCCCCTCCCTCCCTCCACCTCCTCCCCTAGATGGCAAGCATGCCTTTATATGTTGGATATGTTGCAGTATATCCTAGATACAATATATGTTTGCAAAACCGAACAGTTCTCTTGTTGCATAGGGAGAATTGGATTCAGAAGGTATAAATAACCCGGGAAGAAAAACAAAAATGCAGATAGTTCACATTCGTTTCCCAGTGTTCTTTCTTTGGGTGTAGCTGCTTTTGTCCGTCATTTATCAATTGAAACTCAGGTCTCTTTGTCAAAGAAATCCACTTCCATCAAAATATGTCCTCATACAATATCGTTGTCAAAGTGTATAATGATCTCCTGGTTCTGCTCATTTCACTTAGCATCAGTTCATGTAAGTCTCGCCAGTCCTCTCTGTATTCATCCTGCTGGTCATTTCTTACAGAACAATAATATTCCATAACATTCATATACCACAATTTACCCAGCCATTCTCCAATTGATGAGCATCCATTCATTTTCCAGTTTCTGGCCACTACAAACAGGGCTGCTACAAACATTTTGGCACATACAGGTCCCTTTCCCTTCTTTAGTATTTCTTTGGGATATAAGCCCAATAGAAACACTGCTGGATCAAAGGGTATGCACAGTTTGATAATTTTTTGGGCATAGTTCCAGATTGCTCTCCAGAATGGTTGAATTCGTTCACAACTCCACCAACAATGCATTAGTGTCCCAGTTTTCCCGCATCCCCTCCAACATTCATCATTATTTTTTCCTGTCATCTTAGCCAATCTGACAGGTGTGTAGTGGTATCTCAGAGTTGTCTTAATTTGCATTTCTCTGATCAATAATGATTTGTAACACCCTTTCATATGAGTGGTAATAGTTTCAATTTCATCCTCTGAAAATTGTCTGTTCATATCCTTTGACCATTTATCAATTGGAGAATGGCTTGATTTCTTATAAATTTGAGTCAGTTCTCTATATATGTTGGAAATGAGGCCTTTATCAGAACCTTTAACTGTGAAAATGTTTTCCCAGTTTGTTGCTTCCCTGCTAATCTTGTTTGCATTAGTTTTATTTGTACAAAGGCTTTTTAATTTGATGTAATCGAAATTTTCTATTTTGTGATCAGTAATGGTCTCTAGTTCATCTTCGGTCACAAATTTCTTTCTCCTCCACAAGTCTGAGAGATAAACTATTCTATGTTCCTCTAATTTATTTATAATCTCGTTCTTTATGCCTAGGTCATAGACCCATTTTGATCTTATCTTGGTATATGGTGTTAAGTGTGGGTCCATGCCTAATTTCTGCCATACTAATTTCCAATTATCCCAGCAGTTTTTATCAAATAATGAATTCTTTTCCCAGAAGTTAGGGGCTTTGGGTTTGTCAAACACTAGATTGCTATAATTGACTATTCTGTCTTGTGAGCCTAGCCTTTTCCACTGATCCACTAATCTATTTCTTAGCCAATACCAAATGGTTTTGGTGACTGCTGCTTTATAATATAATTTTAGATCAGGTACAGCTAGGCCACCTTCATCTGATTTTTTTTTCATTAATTCCCTTGAGATTCTCGACTTTTTATTGTTCCATATGAATTTTGTTGTTATTTTTTCTAGATCAATAAAATATTTTCTTGGAAGTCTGATTGGTATAGCACTAAATAAATAGATTAGTTTAGGGAGTATTGTCATCTTTATTATGTTCGCTCGGCCGATCCAAGAGCACTTAATATTTTTCCAATTATTTAAGTCTGACTTTATTTGTGTGGAGACTTTTTTATAATTTTGCTCATATAATTCCTGACTTTCCTTTGGTAGATAGATTCCCAAATATTTTATGGTATCAACAGTTATTCTGAATGGAATTTCTCTTTGTATCTCTTGCTGTTTGGTTTTGTTGGTGATGTATAAAAATGCTGAGGATTTATGGGGATTTATTTTGTAGCCAGCTACTTTGCTAAAATTATGAATTATTTCCAATAGCTTTTTGGTAGAATCTCTGGGGTTCTCTAGGTATACCATCATATCATCTGCAAGGAGTGATAGTTTGGTTTCCTCATTGCCTACTCTAATTCCTTTAATATCTTTCTCGACTCTTATTGCCGAGGCTAGTGTTTCTAATACGATATTAAATAATAATGGTGATAGTGGGCAACCTTGCTTCACTCCAGATCTTACTGGGAAAGGTTCCAGTTTTTCCCCATTGCATATGATGCTTACTGATGGTTTTAAATATATGCTCCTGACTATTTTAAGGAAAAGTCCATTTATTCCTATGCTCTCAAGTGTTTTTATTAGGAATGGATGTTGGATTTTATCAAATGCTTTTTCTGCATCTATTGAGATGATCATATGGTTTTTGTTTGTTTAGTTATTGATATAGTCAATTATGCTAATAGTTTTCCTAATATTGAACCAGCCCTGCATTCCTGGTATAAATCCTACTTGGTCATAGTGTATTATCCTGGTGACGATTTTCTGTAATCTTTTTGCTAATATTTTATTTAAGATTTTAGCATCAATATTCATTAGGGAGATTGGTCTATAATTTTCTTTCTCTGTTTTCAGCCTACCTGGTTTAGGTATCAGTACCATGTTTGTGTCATAAAAGGAGTTTGGTAGGACTCCTTCAATCCCTATTTTTTCAAATAGTTTATATAACATTGGAGTTAATTGTTCTTTAAATGTTTGGTAGAATTCACATGTAAATCCATCTGGTCCTGGGGATTTTTTCTTAGGGAGTTGATTGATAGTTTGTTCTATTTCTTTTTCTGAGATGGGACTGTTTAGGATATTTACTTCTTCCTCTGTTAGTTTGGGTAAGCTGTATTTTTGGAGGTATTTTTCTATTTCATTTAAGTTGTCGAATTTATTGGCATAAAGTTGGGCAAAGTAACTCCTAATTATTGCTCTAATTTCCTCTTCGTTAGTGGTGAGTTCTCCCTTTTCATTTTTAAGACTAACAATTTGATTTTCCTCTTTCCTTTTTTTAATCAGATTTACTAAGGGTTTGTCTATTTTGTTGGTTTTTTCATAGAACCAACTCTTAGTTTTATTAATCAATTCAATAGTTTTTTTACTTTCAATTTTATTGATCTCACCTTTTATTTTTAGAATTTCAAGTTTAGTGTTTGACTGGGGGGTTTTAATTTGTTCCTTTTCTAGCATTTTTAATTGCAAACCCAATTCATTGACCTTCTCTTTCTCTATTTTATACAAATACGCCTCTAGAGATATGAAATTTCCCCTTAGTACCGCTTTGGCTGCATCCCATACATTTTGGTAAGATGTCTCATTATTATCGTTTTCTTGGGTGAAGTTATTAATTATGTCTATGATTTGCTGTTTCACCCAATCATTCTTTAGTATGAGATTATTTAGTTTCCAATTATTTTTTGGTCTACTTCCCCCTGGTTTTTTGTTGAATGTAATTTTCATTGCATCGTGGTCTGAAAAGGATGCATTTACTATTTCTGCCTTACTACATTTGAGTTTGAGGTTTTTATGTCCTAATATATGGTCAATTTTTGTATAGGTTCCATGAACTGCTGAAAAGAAAGTGTATTCCTTTCTGTCTCTATTACATTTTCTCCAGAGATCTATCATATCTAACTTTTCTAGTATTCTATTTACCTCTTTGACTTCTTTCTTATTTATTTTGTGGTTTGATTTATCTAATTCTGAGAGTGCAAGGTTAAGATCTCCCACTATTATAGTTTTACTGTCTATTTCTTCTTGCAGCTCTCTTAGTTTCTCTTTTAAGAATTTAGATGCTACCCCACTTGGTGCATATATGTTTAATATAGATAGTGCTTCATTATCCATGTTACCCTTTAGCAAGATATAGTGTCCTTCCTTATCTCTTTTAATTAGATCAATTTTTGCTTTAGCTTGATCTGAGATCAGGATGGCTACCCCTGCTTTTTTGACTTCACCTGAAGCATAGTAGATTTTGCTCCAACCTTTTACCTTTAACCTGCATGCATCTCCCCGCTTCAGGTGTGTTTCCTGTAAACAACATATTGTAGGATTCTGGCTTTTAATCCATTCTGCTAACCGCTTCCTCTTTATGGGGGAGTTTACCCCGTTCACGTTTATGGTTAGAATGACCAATTCTGTATTACTTGCCATCTTGTTAACCCCGGTTTATGCTTTTCTCCCTTCTTTCCCCTTTCCCCCCCTTCCCAGTATTAAGCTTGTGAGCACCACTTGCTTCTCACAGCCCTCCCTTTTTAGTATCCCTCCCCCCAGCCTTAGAGTTCCTCCCCCTATCTTACCCCTTTCCCTCCCAGTTCCCGTATTCCCTTCCGCTTAGCTTATTCCTTCCCTTTTCACTTTTCCCTTCTCACTTTTCAATGAGATGGGAGAAGTTTCACCATAGATTGAATATGTCTTAAGATTTTTCACTTAAAGCCAATTCTGAAGGCAGTAAGATATCCACTATATTCATCCCCCTCCATTCTTTCTCTCAGATATAATAGGTTTCCTATGCCTCTTCATGAGATGTACTACCCCCACTTTACCCTTTTTCTGGTACAATGTCCTTTCCACATCAATTTCTAGAACAAGGTATACATGTATTCTTTATACATCTATATAGTCAAAATATAGTTCCCAAGATTAATCTTTACCTTTTTAGATTTCTCTTGAGTTCTATATTTGTAGATCAAACTTTTTGTTAAGTTCTGGTTTTTTCATCAGAAATAGATGAAATTCGCTTACTTCGTTGAATGTCCATCTTCTTTCCTGGAAAAAGATGCTCATTCTTGCTGGGTGAGTTATTTTTGGTTGCATACCAAGTTCCTTAGCCTTTCGGAATATCATATTCCAGGCCCTTCGATCTTTTAATGTGGATGCTGCCAGATCCTGGGTGATCCTTATTGTGGCTCCTTGATACTTGAATTGGGTTTTTCTAGCCGCTTGCAATATTTTTTCCTTCATCTGCGGGTTCTGGCATTTGGCCACTATATTCCTTGGTGTTTTGATTTTAGGATCCCTTTCAGTGGGTGATCGATGAATCCTTTCAATGTTTATTTTTTCCTCTGTTCCTATGACTTCTGGGCAGTTCTCTTTGATAATTTCCTGGAAAATAGTGTCCAGGCTCTTTTTTCATCATGTTTTTCTGGAAGTCCAATGATTCTCAGATTGTCTCTCCTGGATCTGTTTTCCAGGTCTGTTGTCTTCCCCAGAAGGTATTTCACATTTTTCTCCATTGTTTGATTTTTTTGGATTTGCTTGACTGATTCTTCTTGTCTCCTCGAGTCATTCAATTCCACTTGTTCAATTCTGATTTTCAGTGAAGTATTCTCTTCACACTCACTTTTTAAAAATCTTTTTCTAATTGTCCAATTGAGTTCTTTTGTTCTGTGGAATTTTTTTCCATTTCGCCAATTTTGTTTTCCAGTTCACTAATCCTATTTTTCAAGGATTTTACTTCTTTATCCACTCTCTCTTTAACTGACTTCTCCAGGCTCTTTTGCCAAGCCTCCCTCTCCTTTTCCCAAGCTTCCCTCTCCTTTTGCCAAGCCTCACTCTGCTTTCCCCATTTTTCTTCTAGCTCCCTTGTGAGAGCCTTTTTAATCACTTCTATGAGGTTCATCTGTGCTGAGGAACAGATGATCTCCTCCTTTGGGGATTCACCTGGGGACTGCCTGTTTTTAGTCTCCTCAGGATTTAGAGTCTGCTCTCTATCTGTATAGAAGCTGTCAAGGGTTAAAGTCCTCTTCAGCTTCTTGCTCATTTTGTCTAATAATCAAAGACAAACTACCAAAGAAAAATAGAAAAAACTGGAGTCTTTCTTTGGGGGGGGAGGGGGAGGCTGGGTGTGTTATTGAGCTTCCTCTACAGACTGCAGGGGGCAGCAGTGAGGCACTAGCAGGACTGTGTTGCGCGCGTGCTCTGAGATCCCAAAGCATGCTGAGTCACTGTGGGGGGGGGAGGGAAGGGGGGGGGGGCGGCCAGGTCCCGGGAGACTCCAGCTGTTTGGGGTTGTATTCTTCAGCCCCGGTGTTTTTAGCTTCTCTGCTGGGCTGCTGACTTGCTGCTGGAGCAAAGTATCCAAACCTGTAGCGAAGCTCTCCCCGCAGAGATGGCTGCGATCTCTCCCCACCCCCTCTCCAGTCTGCTCCCGTGCTCTCACTGCCGCTGCCCGCCGCCTGCGCCCGATCTAAAACCGCCCCAGCCCTCCAGTAAAGACAGACCTTTCTTGGCGGATCTCAAGGATGGCTTCTCTTGGTAACTATATGTGGGTTTTTTTCAGTCAAGCATTGATTCAGAGGCTTGTAATGAAGTGGATAGTGAGAGAAAGCGTGGAGCTTATCGACATGAAACAATATTGAGAAAACATATAGCACTAATGTAAACATTAAATCAGCTTACATAATTGAACATTTGAATCATATAAACAATTTTGGGATTAATTTCTCAAACTTGTTATATAAATAAACAATTTTGAAATTTGATATCCTTTTTAGAAACTAGTCATACCTTTTGTGGATTAGGTTGACCTATCTCTGCTGAAAAGACTGTTACATATTGAAAAGCTAAACAAAACCAACATGGATGAAAGAGAAGTTTATAAGTTCTACTCATCAGCCCAGAAAATCTTATGAAATATTTGATTTCATGAGAAGAAAGAGACTGAGATTTGATGGTTTTAAAAAAATGTGTAAAAAATAATTAATGCCACATTATGCCTTCCCCAAATAATTTATGTCATTAAGAGGTCTGTAGGTTTGACATTAATAATTAGTCAACATTGAAGAATGGCTGTCAAATAAATATCAAAATGATTGTGATGTTGAGTTCAATTATGAAATGAAGTCAAATTCACAAAGTCTATTATAAACAAACAAACAAAAACAACAATAAACCTTCAAAAATTAAGTTAAACAGACGCCAGTCTTTACCACTATAAAATGAGAGCGATAAAGGTAACAATCAAGAGGTAGAGCTGAAGGCTAAGGGGTATCCCTAAGCTTCATGTCTTTTACCTTAAATGGTGAAGTGGGGTGGAATCTAAAATACTAATCCCAAAGTAATGTTCAGTGGAAGAAATCATATACATGTTGGGTATTAAAATGGTCTGTCAAGAGAAACAAGCAAAACCTAAATGGCAGAAAATTAATGGAAAGAATCATTCCCAAATTTCCAAAACATTAAGGTAGAAAAATTGCAACAAGAGAATAACTCCTTATTATTATTATTATTATTATTATTATTATTATTATTTTGTCTAGGAGTCAAAGCTTCCTAGCAAAACTTTATATATCAATATAAACAATAAAGATCACCTGGAATCTAGATGAGCATGGCCAATGAAAATGGATACATTGAGAAGTGGCTAATTCCTTTGCTCAAATGTAAATTAAATAATCATGCATCATTGAAACTGTGTTCAAAATGTTTTAACATTGAATAATAAAATACCTTAAAAGATTTGTTATTTCAATAGTATGAATGCTTCTTTTCCTAGTAGATTACAGCCTAGCCCTGCATTAGTAGAAGATATCATGAATTTAAAATTAAATCAACTCTCTAACTCAGTTTAAATGAGGATTCTCTATATGAGGTGTTTTATTTGTTTGAATTAGGAGATTTGACCTTTTTTTTTTCTTATCCATGAAGAAGCTCCTTGATAACTAAAAAAGAATTCAGAAAGGATTGCCTCTGTAATCTTGGTGGATTTCAATTTTTTTTTTCACATGGCCATTGATAAAGAGTTATTTGTGAGCTCACAATATCCAGAGGATATCTCTATCTTCAGTATTTCAGTGTTATTTAACAACTAACAGCCATTAGTTAAAACGTTAAGGCCCTTGGTTCTCAAATACAAATATAATTTACCTTTTCACCCCCAAATTCTGGAAGTCATATTTGCAACTAGCTCAGTGAGCCCACATTTTTACCTAGACTTGGTGATATAAATTCTATGCAAGAACAGAATGAAAGTAGACCTACCATCCCCTGACAAAGATGACCAAGTTTGGAATAAGTTTTAGATCAAGGCACATGTCCATACTTTATTCTTCCTGAAGATTTGAAGTAAAAATTTCTTGGTAAAATCTTGGTTAAAAGCTATGTTACATGGTTAATTGAAACTGAGATTCTTTTAATTGCCTTTACTAGGAAAAAAAAAATCGCTGATCTTGGTAGCTTTAATATGATGTCAGTATAGAAAATATACCAACAAAGACTTGAACATACCCTAGCAACTTCAAAGGGGGGAATAATAGCATTCTCAGAGATTGAACTAAATTAATACTTGATCGTTTTTAAAAACATTATTCTGTGGCTTCAACATAAGTTTCACCAGATTGTCCAAGAATTCTGTGACAGAACAAAGGCTAGAAAGATATTCATTTAATGGAGCTTTCTGCAACGTGTTAAAGCAAGGTAAAAAAGAAATTAACTAGTGGTCATCCTCCTAAAAATAAAATTCAAAATATTTGCTGAAGCTGTTCCAGGAAGAATTCCAATAGCAAGAACTTAGACCTATTTATCCAAATTTCTTATTTGTTAGTATATCCTCAGAAAACCTAAAATAAATCTCACACAATAATAAAGCATCAGATTAGAACTTCAGTGGAAATTAATTTTTAATACATGTTCATGATCAACCATGGAATAATTAAATAAAAATATTTATTCATGAATTAATTCTATTTTTGTGATTATTTTTGGAAATACATAAGGATTAGATTTTTGATTTTTCTGGTATAAAGAAATCCTGGTGAAGAAAATCCCTTTACCAATGTAGTTTGGAATCATTTTTTATAGAGAGAATTAAAATGATTTGCCCTATATAATACAGATATTATGAATCAGAAGTGGGACTTGAATGCAGGTTGTGCTGGCTCAGATTCTAATTTTCTTTTCTTTTAATTATTTGACATTTTAGTTAGACCCTAGCAAAATGCTGTGACTATTAATAATAATAATAATAATAATAATAATGTATACAAGGGATAAGTTTTATAAAATTAACAATTACATTTACTAAAATTATTTTTTCTAAATGTTTGATAAATATTACACACCTAAAAGTGGTAAAAAATTTTTTTTCCACATGTTTATTTATATATTGACATTCATATGATCATCTGTTGTTTTTATTTTTAATGTGAGTTCTGCTTTGTTAAAAATCCACAATCTACTTGCAAAGGAAACAGGTCTTTTATCCATAACAAAGTGAATTATTCCATTACATTAATATTTTCAAGACATGTGAGACATCACCTATTTCTTTCAAAAACCTGCATAGAAATAACTTCTATTTTTAAGTGATGAATTTATCTATTGAAAAGCCCATAAAAATACACAGCATGGAGCAAACAATGAATATTTTTATGAAAAAAACAGTAAACATTCATTTTATCTTGAATTCTATGAGCTCACCATTCTTCACTGAATGTCAAGTATATTACTAAGGAAACTTACTGCCTCAAAGGTTTAAACTTGAATTGTTTGGCATCTGGTAAATTCTAGCATTTTTATGATTTGAAGTGCCATTTTGCAAGCAGATAGTCTATACATGGCATAGCAATATAATGATACTATAATCATTATGGCTAGTTAGGATAGAAAGTGATGATGTGCTAAGGATGCTGATAGCAGCTACTAAAACATTTTAATGTAATATTTTCTTAAAAGTTCTCAGTCATAGCTAATCTATTCATATATTTCTGAGCATTCTGTAGATATGGAGGAGAACTATTCATATTTGTTTATAAAACTGTTTTAAAGGAGAACAGACATATTTAATATCCCACCAAGTATCTGTTATGCATATTAATATTCAACTTATGTAATTTTATATATGTATAATTAATGCAGATACATAATTATTAAACTTTACTTTTAAAATATTAATAAATAAATAAATAGGCAAATGGATGCAATGCTTAGGTAGGCAGATTGGCAAGTAGCAACTTAGAAGCAAATGTTACTTGTGTTAAAAAGGGGGAGAAATCAAGGATATAATAAGAAAAGAAATGTGTCTTTGTTAACAGCTGGGAACAATATATCAATATTTCCCGGGATATGGATCAGTGGTACTATCCCCAGAGTCAATTTCAGACATTCATAAAAAGCCAATCAGAAGCTACTCTCTCTTGAGATACCAGACTGGCCTCAATATTTCCAGGTTTGCTAAAATTCTGTTTGCTAAATTATGCTGAATTTAATTGGCAGTAATTTGAATCATGGATTCAATGTAACTCACACTCTTTTGATTGATTGTAGGTAATTCCCCCTTTCTAATTTGGCTGAGTTTTGTTTAGTTCTCTACAGATTCCTTATTTAGGAATTGACTGAAAGTGAAACAAGGCATATTTCTTGGTTCTCTAAGGGAATTGGTGAGCTCTAAAGAAGCTTAATTTATTTTCATGTGCTTCTAATGTGCAAAGAAAAACTTAAGAAATTAATTCATTTCAGATAAATTAGAGTTATAATTCATTTATAAAGAAAAGACACTCAAATATTTATGAGGAGAAGACACACAGACAGAACTATCAAACTAGCTTGTCCCTCTTTGTCAACAAATTACACTGACTCCTAAATCCACTACATGTGCATATGCCCCACAAAATGGAAAAAAAAAATCCAGAGAGGTTCTGGGAAATGGAAGTCATTTTTATTTATTTTAATTATAGATTTAATGATTTGCTTGTTGCTTTGAATGAGCTATATAAATTAATTTGAAAAATAATCACACAATCCTACTTTTTTTTTATGTGTGTGTAGCATGAAGTATCACAAAAAGAAATATATCATCTATTCCATATACTTCATTTATAGGTGAAGAAACTGAAAAAAGAAGTTATAACAATTAGAATTCAAATTGTTTTCTTTACTTTGGTGTTTTTAATTGTTTTCTTAAATTTAGTTTTTAAATTATTTTTTTAATTTTTATTTTTTATAGTTTTAAAATTTTTATTTGTTTATAAAATTGAACATGTTTATATATGCCCCCAATTCATGTCAAGTTTTCATGTTGTCATCTCTAATTATCTTCTTTTTTTCCCCTCTCTACATACTGTCTCTCTTTTGTCTCTGGGCCTTTGCAAAACCAAACTCATCCCACTTCCCAATTTAATTTATATCTCTTGTGCAATGTTTCCTTTAAGAGAAGAGTTCTTGTTCCCTTACTTCAATGATGTAATTAAATAATGTATTTATCTGTTGAAAGGCACCTAAAAATATACAGCATGGAACAAACAATGACTAGTTTTTTTAATGAAAAAAGTCAACATTTATTTTATCTTGAATTTCATGAACTCACCATTTTCAGTGAATATCAAGTATATTACTGAGAAAACTTACTTTCTCAAAGGATTAAACTTAAATTGATAGCATCTGGTAAATTCTAGCATTTTTTATGATTTGAAGTGCCATACTGCATGCAGATATTCTATATGTGGAATAGCAATATGATGATACCATAATCATTATGGTTAGTTAGGAAGGAAAACTCCTTAAAATTTATTTTGGATTGACTTATCTGTGTACAGGTTGTTTCATCACAACAGATTGTAAACTCTTTGAGGGCAATGGTTTGTTTTTGTGTATAGTCTAATACACAGCCTGGCATGATAATTAACATTTAATAAGATGCATATTAAATTAAGTTTCCCTAGTTAAATAATGTAATTAATTAGGGAAAAGCACTTTGTTATATTATTATAATCACCATTTTCTAACTCACAAGTTCAGTAAATATATGAGAATTATGTTTTTAAGAAAGTAAGAGCAAAGAGTAAATAGCTAAAAAGTATAGCTAAGATAGAGTAACAAGAATTCATTTTAAAATCTTCTAAATTTTCCAACAAACAACTTTTAAATAATACCTCAAATTGAACTCTATAGTAATAGAAACAAAGTCACAGACAAAAGAAGTTTTGCCATCAAAAACAAATTAGTAAGTTGGCAGAAAATTTGGTCTCAAGGGACAGAAAGAAATATAGTTAGTAATCATAACTGTGATTGTGAATAGGATAAATGTATCCACAACACAGAAGCAATATCAAAGTGTCATAAAAAACAAAGTGCAAAGGCAGAGATAAGATGGTAGAATAAAGGTAGGAACTCACCCAATCTTTCCCCCAAAGTGTTCCAAATTCCTTTGAAAAATACCTCAACAAACTACTGTGATTTACTTGAATTTTGTTTTCTTTCTCATTTTTTAAAAACTTTTTGATCACCTTTTTCTTGTGGAGCAAGATAGTTATATAAATGCATAAGCCTACACTGGATTTAACATATAATTTTGACCATATTTAGCATATATTAAGAGACAGCTAGGTTGCATAGTGGTTAGAGCACCATCCCTGAAGTCAGGAAAACTTGAGTTCAGATTGGCTCTCAGACACTTAACACTTCCTAGCTATGTGATCTAGGCAAGTCATTTAACCCCAATTTTCTCAACAGGAAAAAAAAAAAAACATAGATTACATGCCATCTAGGAAAGGGGGTGGGAGGAAAGGGGGGAAATTAGAACATAAGGTTTTTCAAGGGTCAGTGTTGAAATATTATTCATGCATATGTTTTGAAAAAAAAAACTTATGTTTGAATAAAAAAGTAAAAAAAAAAAAAAAAAAAAAAACTAGTCCTTCATACACAATGCAATTTGCATTCACTTTTTAGCAAGGTTTAGCTTTCCTTCAAGGACTATGATAATATTTAAACAAATAATGATAACTTGTGTTTTGGACCACTTTGTAAAGAAAATAAATGTGAGGTACTAGGAAGTAACTTTCACTTCCCCACACACAACTTTAATCTGCCTTGTCTAATTTCCTTATCAAAGGCCTATGCAGACATCCAGGTATATGGCAATATACTAAGAGTTCCTACTCTCCCACGCAAGAAATATAATTAGGAATAAATGTTGGTGAAACCCTTTTATTACAGATATTCCTAAGTACATGAAGCCTAATTCAAGTAGAAAGGAAACCCCCTTGAAAATGCTTAAAAAAAATCAACATCTATGTCAATTCTGGCACAGTTTGAATAACTGTCTTCCCTTAGATCTAGTCCTCTTACAAATGCTATTTTCAGAATAGTAAAGTGGAAACAGAAGAATATGACATACTGACTTTTCTTCTTTTTCTTGTTTTTAAAATATTGTTTGGTTGGTTTTTGTTACTTATTATTTTATGCCCAATATTGTTGAAAAAATAGATAATTTTCTGCCCAGATTATGTCTTTAGAAGAGAGGTAGGGATTTTTAAATAAATAATTCTATATGGAAAGGGAACAATAATTATTCTTTAATCTCAGAGAAAAGATATTGTAAGCAGGTTAGCATGATTAAAAAGATAAAAAGAAAAGAAAAACCTACAGAGCAATTTTGAAGTAGTCAAGTAGAATATTTTACCTCCTCAGTTTTGCTTGTAAATAAGATATTGTTTGCTTCTGATATGACTTGTATTTCTTCTCCCAGCTTTTCCCACTCTATTAAGATATAACAAAGCAGTTAGTAAACACTGTTGTATTGTAGATCTCAGTACCAATGGCAGAGAAAGGTCTTAATCAATAACATTTCCCAGTAAATAAAAGTCTGATTATATACTTCCATTCTCAATGTTTTAGCCTCTGAGCTTTGGCCAGAGTATTGATTACTGCTATAAAAAGAAGCAAATTTCTGATATGTTCTCAGCTTGCTATCAGCTAATGTTGAACATTTTCTGGTTTACAGAAAGCTTTTTCCCCCCCGATGTAGGGATTTCTGGTAAAAAAGCCCTTTCTATCCAAAATAATCTAGAAATTCTTTGTAGCTTGAACTTTAGACAATTGTCTAGGGTAATGAAAGTTTAAGTGACTTGCCAATATTCATACAACCAGTATGTATCAAACACGAATTATCTTTTCTTTGTTTTAATTTTTTATTGATCTAATGTCATTTTACATCACAAAAAATGGAAATTCAAACTAAGATTTTCTGGTTCTAAAGTTATTTGCTTACCATACTATTTGACTTCTCAATAGAAAGGGATTTATTCATAAAATTATATATTGAAATTATTTCAATTTACCATATCTTATTCAGAAACCCTTTATACTTTCAAAAGAATCTCTTTGCTGAGTACTCAATCTGATCATACAATCATAGTGGACTATGCTAAGGGAGGCTATCTAATTCTGTTTTTCCCTAGTCAGGACTTAATATCTCCTGTGACATTTTGCTTATATAATCATGGAGCCTTATCAATTATATTATTCTATACTTGCATATATGACTATAGCAGTTTTAAGATTTAAATCTCCATAAGGAAAGCAGCTATTCTGTGCCTGCACTTTGATCTGTCAGTGTCTCTACTGGATCTGCATCCCAAAGATTTCATAAAAAAGAGAAAAAGGACCTTACGTGTGCAAAAATGTTTGTAGCAGCCATTTTTGTAGTGATAAAAAATTGGAAACTGAGTGGATGTCCATCAGTTGGGGAATGCTGAATAAGTTTTGGTATATGACTGCCATGAATTATTATTGCGCTATAAGAAATAATCTGCTAGATGATCTTCAAAATACCTCAAGAGACTTACATGAATTGATGATAAGTGAAGTGAATAGAACAAAAAGAACATTGTACACAACAACAAAAATGATTATATGATAATCAATTCTTATCGAATTGGTTCTTTTCAAAAATGAGGTTATTTGGGCCAATTCCGATGGACTTATGATGCTGAGAGCCATGTGCATCCAGAAAGAAGATTGTAGATACTGAATGTGGATCACAGCATAGCATTTTCACCTTTTTTGTTGCTGTTTACTTTGTGTCTCTTTCTCATTTTTTTCTTTTTTTATATGAGTTTTCTTGTGCAGCATGATAAATGTGGAAATAAGTATAGAAAAAAATATATTGGATTGTTTGCTGTCTAGGAGAAGTGGTTGAGGGGGAGGAAGGGAGAAAAATGTAGAATAAATATTTTTCAAGGGTGAATGCTGAAAATATTTTGCATATATTTTAAAAATAAAAATCTATTATAAAAAAGAAACGAAGAAAAATAGAAATGTGAAAATAACTTTGAGATGTCACTTCAAAAAATGAAAATATTTATTTATTATTTGAAATTTATTACTCTCTTTGTAGTAAACACTGCATTTCAAATATGTTAGGCTAGGTGCTTAAATTTTATCTTAAAGTGAATTAAAATGAGGAAAATTTAAACTTACAGTTAATTAAAGTGAAAAGAAATCAAAAGAATGAAGTTTATGATTGTTAAGAAAGTTATCTGTAATACCTATAAATTTATGCTTATTTCAGCTAAATGACTGACAAATTATCATATATTAAAAAAAACTATGAAAGTTTGGTTTTATATTTGTACATCTTCTGTAACTACACAGAGCATCTTAGTATAGTGCTTTAAAGACAGTTTTGAAAATAAGAACCAAAGTCTATGTGAGTATTCTATTAATGTGAGTATGTGTATGTATTTATTTAATATTCAAAGTTGCTATTACAAAGGCAACATGAAAAGACTAAAGTTTATATTTATGTATAATTCTTCCTTTTTTGCATCTTTAGATGTCTGTAAATTCAGGTACATGTTACCATGATGAACACAATAATAGCTCCCACTATGTATATGCTTCTGGATGGATCATTAAAAAACATCTGGTGAATATGAGTAATTGTGAAGAAAACGGATGCCAACATGGACCTACCTGTGAAAATGGAACTAATGAATACAAGTATGTAGGTTCTTGTCTCAACATAAGAAATTTTGTTATATAACTTTAAAAAAATTGATAATAGAATTTATTTCAGTTGGCCCATTATTCGTTTCCCTTCTCCTCCCTTCCTTTTTTCTGATATGAATGCAATATTTCTTTTCTCTCACTCTCAGAATCTAGGATATGAAGTAACTCTGTCCTCTCCACCAAAACTTCTATAATCTCAGAAGTTGAAGGAGCATGTTAGAATTTTTTTCTAATATGATAAGAAAAAAAATTAGTATAATAAAGTTTTAATGATTGCCTAGAGCACCATCTTTGTGGTTTAGTGTAACCTTTTCCTATTGGTTCATGCCAAAGTTGGCTGTATTACACTAATAATTCAATAGTCTAAAGGAGAGATTAGTCAAAGGGTATGGTAGTTAATATTATGAGAGTGTGCTATGATGATATGTTAAGAGGCAAATTGAGGTTTGGAATAAAAGCTTCCTTTAAAAATGGAATACTTTTAAAGGTGTTGTTTTCTTCAGTGCATTTCTTTTTTTTTTTTTTTTTAATTTGACCAATTGTATTTTTAAGGAGTCGATTTCCTTTTAGAGGCTGTTGACTCTTTCTTGCATGCTTCTCTTTTCTTTTCCCATTACCTCTCTTACTTGGCTTCTAAAGGTTTTGTTTGTGTTTTGTTTTTTTTTTGTTTTTAATAATCAGACATTTTTATTGATTACTAACTCTGTTAATCAATTCTTTAATCAATTTATATTAATCAATTAATCAAATAATAAATAATTTAATCAATTAGTAATGTATTTAAAATATTCCAAACATCTAAGCATAGAGAGAATAACAGGTATTTAATGTCTATTTAGAAAATGATTTCATATTTAAAATTAAGCCCCAACACAATAATGTTAAGAATGATTAACATGCCATCTTCCAAAAAACATTTTAAGCATGCTCTAATTCTATGTAGTCAAATTCATAATTGTCATTACTGACTAGAACTCAGTATGACTTGGAAGTAAAAGATGGAATTGTACCATGTCATATATATTTTTTATTATAGCTTTTTATTTAGAAGATATATGCAGGACTTCCCCCCAAGATGGCAGAGAGGAGGCACATATCTACTTAAGCTCTGAGTTTTCTCTCAGAATTTAATTCATGACAAGCCTCAGAATCAGTGATTGACTGAAAAAAAAAACACACAAATAATTATCAAGAGAAGACATCCTTGAAATTCGCCAGAAAAGGTCTGTTTTTGTTCGAGGGTGTGGACTGTTTTAGATCCAGGCACAGGCTGAGGGCAGGCAGTAGCAGCCACAGCACAGCAGATAGCTCACAGCTGAACACAGGGGGGTGGGGTGTGATCTCAGCTGTCTCTGAAGGGAGAGCTTTACCACAGTATTGGATACTTTGCCCTGGCAGCAAGCCCGTAGACAAACAGAGAAGCTAAAAACACAGTGGGTGAAGACTATAACCCCAAAAAGGTAGGGTCTCTTGGGACCTGGCCACATCCACCAACAGTGTCTCAGCATGCTCTCAGAGTCTTAGAGTGCAGGCACAGCACAGCCATTTCTGTCCTGCTAGTGCCTTGTTGCTGCTCCCTGTAGTCTGTAGAAGAAGCTCAGTAACATCATCTAGCCTGCCCCCCCCCAAAAAAAAAAAACATATTGCATTTTTTTTTTTCACTAGTTTGTCTTCTTTGCTTCTTCTCTGATAAAATGGGCAAAAAATTTAAATGGACCTTAAACATTGATAGCTTCTATATGGATAGAGAGCAGACTTTAAACCCTGAGGAGACTAAAAACAGACTGTCTCCAGATAAATCCACAAAGGAGGATACCATCTGGTGCTCAACACAGATGAATCTCATGGAAGAAATTAAAAAGGCTCTCAAAAGAGAGCTAGAAGAAAAATGGAAAAAGGAAACTTGGCAAGACAGTCTGGAGAAGTCATCCCACTCATTTAAAGATAGAATGTATAAAGAAATCAAATCCTTGATGAACAGAATTCGTGAACTGGAAAAAGAAAATAGCTCTCTGAAAAATAAAATTGACAAAATGGAAAAAAAAATTCCATAGAACAAAACAACTCACTTAAAAACTCAATTGGACAATTAGAAAAAGATATTTTAAAAAGTGAATGAAGAAAATACTTCAGAATTGAAGAAAATGAATTGAATGACATGAGGAGCCATCAAGAATCAATCAAGCAAAACCAAAAACATGAAACAATAGAAAAAATGTTAAATGCCTTCTTGGAATAACAACAGACCTGGAAAATAGATATATGTAATGGGCTGAGGCTTGGGTTGCTGCACTGAGGTCCCAAGCACATGAGGCTAAATAGTAATTGGATACTCTATTAATATATAAGCTTGGAGAAAGAATGACCCCCACCCACTCTTTGTGCAAGTCCTGATGTGTTGTATAGGAAATGACTATTTTGGTGGGTGGAGGCAGGGGAGTGGAAAGGAAAGCGGAAAGAGACTCTGCTGGCTGGCATCTTGTCACAGCTGCTCACATTGCTATCACGACCGTCCTTCACCTCTAATTCCCCTCTGCTAGCTGGCTTCCTGTCTACCCATATTGCTATTGCAATCCTTCTTCACCTCTTCACTTCAATAAAGATTGAAGATTTTTCCCTAAACTTGAATTCCTGACTCTGGCTGATTTTAAATATGCAGTCATCACAGATCTAGGAGAGACAATCTGAGAATTGTTGGACTCCCTGAAAAATATGATGAAAAAAAGAGCCTAGACACTATTTTTCAGGAAATCATCAAAGAGAACTGCCCAGAAGTTATAGAAACAGAGAGTAAAATAGAAATTGAAAGAATTCATTGAACACCTACTGAAAGAGACCCTAAAACCAAAACACCAAGAAATATAGTGTGCAAAGTCCAGTACTAGCAGACAAAGGAAAAATACTGCAAGCTGCTAGAAAAAAACAATTCAAATATAGAGGAGCCACAATAAGGATTGCTCAAGACCTATCAGGGTCCACATTAAAGGATCAAAGGACCTGGAATATGATATTATGAAAGACTAAAGAACTTGGTATCAACCAAAAATAACTTACCTAGCCAAAATGGGCATCTTTTTCCAGGGAAGAAAATGGACATTCAATGAAATAATCAAATTTCATCTATTTTTGATGAAAAAAACAGAGCATAATAAAAAGTTTGATCTACAAATATAGAACTGAAGAGAAACCTAAAGAAGTAAAAATAAATCTTGGGAATTATATTTCTGCTATAAAGATAAATAAAGAATACATGTATTCCTTGTTCTAGAAACTAGAGGTGGAAAAGAAATTGTACCGAGAAAAGGATAAAGTGAGGGTACTACATCACATGAAGAGGCAAAGGAAACCTATTATATATGAGAGAAAGAATGGAGGGGGATGAACATAGTGTGTATCTTACTGCCATCAGAATTGGCTTAAAGAGAAAAAATTTAGACATATTCGATTTATGATGAAACATTTCCCACCTCATTGAAAAGTGGGAGGGGAAAAGTGAAAAGAGAAGGAATAAGCTAAGTGGAAAGGAATACAGAAATTGTGAGGAAAAGGCATAGGATAAAGGGAGAAACTTGAAGGTGGGGAAGGGATATGAAAAAGGGAGGGCTATGAGAAGCAAAAGGTGCTCACAAGTTTAATACTGGGGAGGGAGGGAAGGAGGAAGGAAGGGAGAAAAGCATAAACAGGACTTAACAAGATGGCAAGTAATACAGAATTGGTCATTCTAACCATAAAGGTGAATGGGGTAAACTCCCCCATAAAGAGGAAGTGGTTAGCAGAATGGATTAAAAGCCAGAATCCTACAATATGTTGTATACAGGAAACACACCTGAAGTAGGGAGATACATGCAGAGTAAAAGTAAAAGATTGAAGCAGAATCCACTATTCTTCAGGTGAAGTAAAAAAAGCATGGGTAACCATCCTCATCTCATATCGAGCAAAAGCAAAAATTGATGTAATTAAAAGAGATAAGGAAGGGCACTATATCTTGCTATAGGGTACCATAGATAATGAAGCAATATAAATAATAAAGATATATGCACCAAGTGGTGTAGCATCTAAATTCTTAAACAAGAAATTAAGAGAGCTACAAGAAGAAATAGAGAGTAAAACTATAATAGTTGGAGATCTCAATCTTGCACTCTCAGAATTAGGTAAATCAAAAAACAAAATAAATAAGAAAGAAGTCAAAGAAGTAAATAGAATACTAGAAAAGTTAGATATGATAGATCTTTGGAGAAAACTAAATGGAGACAGAAAGGAGTATACTTTTTTTCTCAGCAGTTCAGGGAACCTAAACAAAACTTGGCCATATAATAGGACATAAAAACCTCAATCTCAAATGCAGTAAGGCAGAAATAGTAAATTCATCCTTTTCAGACCATGATGCAATGAAAATTACATTCAATAAAAAAAACCAACGGAAAATAGACCAAGAAATAATTGCAAACTAAATAATCTCATACTAAAGAATGATTGGGTGAAACAGCAAATCATAGACATAGTTAATAACTTCACCGAGGAAAATGATAATAATGAGACCTCATACCAAAATGTGTGGGATGCAGCCAAAGCAGTAATAAGGAGAAATGTCTTATCTCTAGAGACCTACTTCCATAAAATAGAGAAAGAGAAGATCAATTAATTGGGCTGGCAACTAAAAATGCTAGAAAAGGAACAAATTAAAAACCCCCAGTCACACACTAAACTTGAAATTCTAAAAATGAAAGGAGAGATCAATAAACTGAAAGTATAAAAAACTATTGAATTAACTAACAAAACTAAGAGTTGGTTCTGTGAAAAAACAACGAAATAGACAAACCTTTTGTAAATTTGATTAAAAAAAGGAAAGAGGAAAATTAAATTGTTGGTCTTAAAAATTAAAAGGGAGAACTCGCCACTAATGAAGAGAAAATCAGAGCAATAATTAGGAGTTACTTTGCTCAACTTTATGCCAATAAATTCAACAAGTTAAATGAAATGAAAGTATACTTTCAAAAATATAGCTTGCCTAGATTAACAGAAGAAGAAGTAAATAGTCTAAACCTAATGAATATCGATGCTAAAATCTTAAATGAAATATTAGCAAAAAGATCACAGAAAATCATTCTCAGGATAATACACCATGATCAAGTAGGATTTATACCAGGAATGCAGGGCTGGTTCAATATTAGGAAAACTATTAGCATAATTGACTATATAAATAAACAAATTAACAAAAACCATATGATCATCTCAATAGATGATTTTAGGCAGAAAAAGCATTTGATAAAATCCAACATCCATTCCTAATAAAAACACTTGAGAGGATAGGAATAAATGGACTTTTCCTTAAAATAGTCAGGAGCATATATTTAAAATAGTCAGTAAGCATCATATGTAGTGGGGAAAAACTGGAACCTTTCCCAATAAGATCAGGAGTGAAACAAGGTTGCCCACTATCACTATTATTATTCAATACTGTATTAAAAACGCTAGCCTCAGCAATAAGAGTGGAGAAATAAATTAAAGGAATTAGAGTAGGTAATGAGGAAACCAAACTATCACTCTTTGCAGATAATATGATGGTATACTTAGAAAACCTCAGAGATTCTGCTAAAAAGCTAGGCATCCACTGAGTGCGTGGGCATCCACTTAGTTTCCAGTTTCTGGCCACTACAAAAAGGGCTGCCACAAATATCCTTGTACATACAGTTCCCTTTCCTCTCTTTAAGATCTCTTTGGTATACAAGCCCAGTAGTAACATTGTTGGATCAATGGGTATTCACAATCTGATAACATTTTGAGCATAGTTTCAAATTGTTTTCCAGAATGGCTGGATGTATTGACAATCCCACCAACAATGTATCAGTGTCCCAGTTTTCCCAGATCCTCTCCAATATTCCGCATTATCATTCCCTGTCATTCTAGCCAATCTGACAGGTGTGTAATGGTATCACAAAGTTGTCTTAATTTGCATTTCTCTGATTAATAATGACTTAGAACATCTTTTCATATGGCTAAAAATAGTTTCAATTTCTTCATCTGAGAATTGTCTGTTCATATGCTTTGACTATCAATTGGAGTATGGCTTGATTTCTTATAAATTAGAGTCAATTCTATATATATTTTGGAAATGAGGTCTTTATCCAAACCTTTAATTGTAAAAATGTTTTCCCAGTTTATCATTTCCCTTCTAATCTTGTCTGCTTTAGTATTGTTTGTACAAAAACTTTTCAATTTGATATGATCAAAATTTTCTATTTTGTGACCAAAAATGATCCCTAGTTTTGCTTTGGTCATAAAAGCCTTCTTCTTCCACAGGTTGCAGAGGTAAACTATCCTATGTTCTTCTAATGTATTTATAATCTCATTCTTTATGCCTACATCATGAACACAATTTGACCTTATCTTGGTATACAGTATTAAGTGTCGGTCAATGCCTAATTTTTGCTATACTAATTTCCAATTTTCCCAGCAATTTTTGTCAAACAGTGAGATCTTATCCCCAAAGCTGGGGTCTTTGGGTTTGCAAACACTACATTATTAAAGTTATTTTGTGGTTTGAATCTAACCTTTTCCACTGAACAACTACTCTATTTCTTAGCCAATACCAAATGATATTGTTAATCACAAATTTGTAATATAATTTTAAATCTGGTAAAGCTAGGCCCCCTGCATTTGATTTTTTCCATTAATTTCCTTGAAATTCTTGATCTTTTTTTTTTCCACATGAACTTTGTTGCTTTTTTTTTTCTAAGTCAATAAAATAGTTTTGGAGAATTCTTATTGGTATAGTGCTTAATAAAATAGATTAGTTTAGGTAGTATTGCCATCTTTATTATATTTGCTTGCCTCCAAGAGCATTTGATATTTTTCCAATTGGATAGATCTGACTTTATGTAAATGGAAAGTGTTTTGTAGTTTTGTTCATATAGTTCCTGATTTTTCCCTTGGCAGATAGATTCCTAAATATTTTGTACTATTGGTAGTTACTTTAAATGGAATTTCTCTTTGTAACTCTGACTGTTGGATTTTTTTAGTGGTAAATAAGAATGCTGATGACTTATGTGGGTTTATTTTGTATCCTGCAACTTTGCTAAAGATGTGGATTATTTCTGATAGCTTTTTAGTAGGATCTCTGGGGTTCTCTAAGTATACCATCATATCATCAGCAAAGAGTGATAATTTGGTTTACTCATTATCTACTCTAATTCCTTTATTCTCTTTCTCAACTCTTATTGCCAAAGCTAGCGTTTCTAATACATTATTGAATAGTATTGGTGATAGAGGGCAACGTTATTTCACTCCTGATCTTATTGGGAATGGTTGCAGTTTATTCCCATTACGTATAATGCTTGCTGATGGTTTTAAATAGATGCTACTTTTAAGGAAAAGACCATTTGTTCCTAAACTGTCAAGTGTTTTTTAAAAGGAATGGATGTTGGATTTTATCAAATATTTTTTCTCCATCTATTGAGATGATCATAGGATTTTTTGTTAATTTGGTGATTAATATGGCCAATTATACTAATAGTTTTCCAAATATTGGACCACCCCTGCATTCCTGGTATAAATCCTACTTGGTCATGGTGTATTATCCTGGGGATGATTTTCTGTAGTATTTTTTCTAATATCTTATATAAGATTTTAGCATCAATATTCATTAGGGTGATTGGTCTATAATTTTCTTTCTCTGTTTTCCACTTACCTGGTTTAGGTATCAGTACCATGTGTGTGTCATAAAAGGAATTTCATAGGACTCCTTCAATCCCTATTTTTTCAAATAGTTTATATAGCATTGGGACTAATTGTTCTTTAAATGTTTAATAGAATTAACATGTAAATCCATCTGGTCCTGGGGATTTTTTCTTAGGGAGTTGATTAATGGCTTGTTCTATTTCTTTTTCTGAAATGGGACTATTTAAGCAATTTACTTCCTCCTCTGTTAATCTGGGAAGCCTATATTTTTGGAGATAGTCATCCATTTCACTTAGGTTATCACATTTATTGGCATAAAGTTGGGCAAACCATTTTCCAATTGATAAAAGGTCAAAGGATATGAACAGACAATTCTCAGACAAAGAAATTAAAATTATTTATAGCCACATGAAAATATGCTCAAAATCATTATTAATCAGAGAAATGCAAATGAAGACAATTCTGAGATACCACTAAACACCTGTCAAATTGGCTAGAATGACAGGGAAAGATAATGTGGAATGTTGGAGGGGATGTGGGAAACAGGAACACTGATACATTGTTGGTGGAATTGTGAACACATCCAGGCATTCTGGAGAGCAATTTGGAACTATGCTCAAAAAGTAATCAAATTGTGCATACCATTTGATCCAGCAGTGTTTCTACTGGGCTTATACCCCAAAGAGATAGTAAAGAAGGGAAAGGGACCTGTATGTGCCAAAATGTTTGTGGCAGCCCTGTTTATAGTGGCTAGAAACTGAAAAATGAATGGATGCCCATAAATTGGAGAATGGTTGAGTAAATTGTGGCATATGAATGTTATGGAATATTATTGTTCTGTAAGAAATGACCAGCAGGATGAATACAGAGAGGACTGGAGAGATTTACCTGAATTGATGCTAAGTAAACCGAGCAGAACCAGGAGATCATTATATACCTCAACAACGATACTGTATGAGGATGTATTCTGATGGAAATGGATTTCTTCGACAAAGAGATCTAACAGTTTCAATTGATCAAAGACGGACAGAAGCAGGGAAATGAATATAAACTGCTTGCATTTTTGTTTTTCTTTCCGAGTTCTTTATAACTTCTTAATCCAATTCTCCTTGTGCAACAAGAGAACTGCTCAGTTCTGCACACATATATTGTATCTAGGATGTACTGTAACCTATTTAACATGTATAGAACTGCTTGCCATTAGGGGAGGGGATGGAGGGAAGGAAGGGAAAAAGCGAAATAGAAGAGAGTGCAGGGGATAATGTTGTAAAAAATTACCCTGGCATAGGTTCTGTCAATAAAAAGTTATTTAAAAAATAAATAAAGTTGGACAAACTAACTCATTATTATTACTCTAATTTCTTCTTCATTTCTGGAAAGTTATTTCATTTTTAAGAGTAACAATTTGATTTTCCTCTTTCCTTTTTCTAATCAGATTTACCAAAGGTTTATCTATTTTATTGTTTTTTTTCATAAAACCAACTCTTAGTTTTATTTATTAATTCAATAGTTCTTTTTTTACTTTTAGTATTATTTATTTTTTCCTTTTAATTTTAGAATTTCAACTTTAGTATTTGATTGAGAGTTTTTAATTTAGTCTTTTTCTAGCTTTTTAACTTGCAAGCCCAATTCAGTGATCTTCTCTTTCTCCATTTTATTCAAGTAAGACTCTAAAGATATAAAATTTCCTCTTATTACCACTTTCGATGCATCCCACAAATTTTGGTATAATGTTTCATCATAGTCATTATCTTGAGTGAAAGTATTAATTGTGGCTATAATTTTCTGTTTCACCCAATCATTTTTTAACATGAGATTATTTAGTTTCCAATTCCTTTTTGGTCTGTTTACCCCTAACTTTTTGTTGAATGTAGTTTTTATTGTATCATTATCTGAAAAGAAAACATCTGTGGTCTTTATATCCTAATATATGGATAGGTTCCATGAACTCCTGAGAAGAAAGTATACTCCTTTCTCTCACCATTCAGTTTTCTCCAAAGTTCTATCATACCTAATTTTTTTTTAACATTCTATTTACCTCTTTAATTTCTTTCTTATTTGTTTTGTGGTTTGATTTATCTATTTCTGAGTGCAAGTTTGAGATTTCCCACTATTATAGTTTTGCTGTCTATTTCTTCTTTCAACTCTCTTAACTTCTCATTTAGGAAGTTAGATGCTATACTAATTGGTACATGTACGTTTAGTATTGATATTGCTTATTGTCTATGCTATCCTTTAGCAAGATATAGTTTCCTTCCTTATCTCTTTTAATTAGATCAATTTTTACTTTTGCTTGATCTGAGATAAGGATGGTTATTCCTGCTTTTTTGACTTCACCTGAAGCATAATAAATGCTGCTCCAGCCTTTTACCTTTTCTCTTTATGTGTCTCCCTGCTTTAAGTATGTTTTCTGTAAACAACTTATTGTAGGATTCTGACTTTTGATACAGTCTGCTATCTGCTTTATGGGAGAGTTCATCCCATTCACATTAATGGTTAAAATGATTAATTCTGTATTCCCTGCCATCCTAATATGCCCAGATTATGCTTTTCTTTTTCTTGCCCTCTGTTACCCCCTTCCCTAGTTTTAAACTTATGGGCCCCATTTGTGTCATGCAGTTCTCCCTCTTTGATCCCTCCCCCCTCCCTTTGAATCCCTTCTCTTTTCTTGTACCATTCCCTTATTACTCTTTTTCTTTTCCCTTTTCCTCTCCCACTTTTTAATGAGGTGAGAGAAGATTCACTGTAAAACAAATATGTCAATTATTTTCTCTTTGATCCAACTCTGATGAGAATAAGATTCACACAATGTTCCTCCCCCTCTCTAATTCCCTCAGATATGATAGGTTTCCTTTGCCTCTTAGTGGGATGTAGTTTTCCTCTCTTGATTTCCCCATTTTCCCTTTTTCTGACACTATCCCCTTTCCATTTCTACTTCCCTTTTTTATGTTATATCAGTAAAATCAAATTATACATGTGGTCTTTTTGTATATCCACAACAAAAATAGAGATCTCAAGAGTTCCTTTTACCTTTTTCTGCTTCTCTTGAGTCCTTGGTTGGAGAGCTTTTTTTTTTTTTTTTTTTTTTTTTTTTTTTTTTTTTTTTTTTTTTTTTTTCCCCTTAGAAACAGATGGAATTCATCTATTTCATTAAATGTCCATCTTCTTCCATTGAAGAAAATGCTCAGCTTAGCGGGGGAATTTATTCTTGGCTGCATTCCAAGTTATTTTGCCTTTCAGAATATCAGATCCCAGTCCCTTCGATCCTTTAATGTGGATGTCAGATCTTAAGTGAGCCTTATTGTGGCACCTCAGTATTTGAATTGTTTTTTCTTGGCTGCTTGTAATATTTTTTCTTTAGTCTGATAGTTCTAAAATTTGGCTGCAATATTCCTTGGAGTTTTTATTTTAGAGTCTTTTTTAGAAGGTGTTCAAGGAATTCTTTCAATGCCTATTTCACCTTCTGATTCTATTACATCTGTGCAGTTCTCTTTGATGATTTCCTGTAAAATAATATCTAGGCTCTTTTTTCCATCATTTTTTGGAAGTCTAATAATCCTCAGGTCATCTCTTCTAGATCTATTTTCCAGATCTGTTGTTTTCCAAGTAGGTATTTAACGTTGTTTGTTTGTTTGTTTTTTCCTAATTTTTCTTTTTCTTTCTTTCTTTCTTTTTTTCTTTCTTTTTCTTTTTTTCTTTTTTTCTTTTTGGTTTTGCATGACTGGTTCTTGATGTCTCAATGAATTGATCATTTCTATTTGTTCAGTTTTGGTTTTTAATGAATTATTTTCTTCATTAGCTTTTTTTACTTATTTTTGTTTATGTCCAGTTGAGTTTTCAAATGAGTTATTTTGCTCTCTGGAATTTTTTTCCATTTCACTATTTTTTTTTACTGAGTTCTTTTCTTTTTCCAATTCACAAATCCTACTTTCTTGGGAATTTTTTATCTTTTCCAATTCACAGTGCTGCTTTCCTGGGAATTCTTTCTCTTTTCCAATTCACAATTTCTGTTTCCCTGTACTTCCTGGGAGTTTTTTACCTTTTCCAATTCACATTTCAGGAAGTTGTTACACTCTTGCATAGCTTTTCTTTCCTTTCCCCATTTTACTTCTAGCTCTCTTTTAAGATTTTTAACAGTATCTTCTAGGAGACCCTTTTGTGTTGGCAATGAACAATTGTCTGGAGACTGTCTGCTATTCGTCTCTTTGGGGTTTTCAACTACTCTCTTTCTGTGTAGAAGCTATCAATAATCCTTTTAATTTTTTTACTCATATTTTTAAACCCTGTTGGGTCTGCCTTCAGGGCAAGGAGGTTACCAGCTTCCTCTGCAGAGCAGTGACAGATGTATGAATGGTAGCTGTCCTGCCAACAGTCTGCAAAGAGAAGTGAGGTATGGGAGTGCTCTGCGGAAAAGTTCCACAACAGAAGTAACTAGGCTTGGGTTGAGCTGTGGAACTGCAATGGTAAGAACCTGCTGTGCAGATTAGCAACTGCCCTGGGGCTAGAGGCTGAGCAATGAAAGTGTCACTATCCCAAGCCAAAAAGCACTGTGGGGCTGTGGATTTTGACAGCTGTCCAGGGAATTGTCTTGCAGGGACCAGAAGTGTCTCTGCCCAGGGAAGCACAATCGTGCTACAGAAGGTCTATTGCCCCAGGCCAGGCCCCCCACTGTGCAAATTAGAGGCTGCTCCAGGATGCACCCCCCTGCCTTGCAGATTAGTGACTGCCTGCTAGAGCCCTGTGTTGCAGAATGTTGCTACACAGTTTTGCTGTAGTCTGTGCTGAGTCACTTCCGATTTTGGGTGTTTATAGCCAGATCTTGTTAGGTTCTGGCATTTTTAGAGTATCCTGGCATTTTTAGAATATCCTCTACCTTTGCTTTAATTTCTCTGCTGGTCTGCTTTGTAATTAAGGCAGAACAGTCAGCCTATTGCAGAGTCATCTCTATAACTTTTCTAGCCACAGAGGCCACCCCTGCCCCTGGTCCACTCCTGTCACTAGTTTCTCCTATCTCCCTGCATGTGCTGCTCTATTCTGGCCCCTTAAGGCAAACCTTTCCTTGCGATCTTCCAGATTATCTTTGGCTAGTAAATTGTACTTTTAATCTTCATGGATTTTACCAGTCAAGTGCTATTTTTGAGGCTGAATTTAATAACTGGTCATGAGGGTAGGAGAGAAGCTTAGAAAGTGGCATGTGCCTTCTCCGCCATCATGGCTCCATCTGTGATTTCTTAAAAGATATTGTCCATGTTATTTTTTTAAAAAAATGTTAGCTTTCAGATAATCTAATGAGTCGTATGTTATCACTTATGCATCTATTTTCCAAGCCAATTATTTTTCAAATGAGGTATTTAATCTTTTTCTATTCTTAAAAAATTGTTTGACTGATTCTTGATGTCTCATTGAGTTATTTGCCTCAAATTTTCTAATTTAATATGTAATGAATAATGTCCTTCACTTAATTTTAACTTCCTTCCTATTTAGCCAAATCTACTTTTAATTTAATTGTTTCAAGTGGTTTTTCTCCCCATTTTATCAATTATATTTTATATAATTTTGTTTTCTTCAATATATTTTTTTCTTTTTCATTTCCCTAAATATATTTTAAGGAGTTATTTTCTTTACTCAATTTTTGTTCTTCCTTTTTCAAATGTATCCTCATTTCTTTTCTTAATTTTTCTTTTTCTCTTGATTTTTAAAATCCCCTTTGAACTCTTTCAGGAGGAGCTTTTGAGCTTGAGATCAATTCATATTCCCCTTTAAGGCTTCACATCTACACATTTTGAGATTGTTGTCCTCTTTTGAGTTTGTGCTTTGATCTTCCTTGTGACCATGGTAGCGTTCTATGTTCAGACCTTTTTTTAATCTATTTCATGACTTTTAACATTGAATTTTGCTCCTGAGACACAGAGGCACACTAAGCTGCTTTTTACTGAGGGTAAGGGTTCTGGTTCCTGGCTTTCCTACCATTGTTACATTTTCTTGTAGCTTTCCCACTTTGCTGGGATAGCCCATTCTAGTTGTGCCTGGTGTTTTCAGGCTCTACCTTACTTAGCATACTGGGGCAGACAGAATAATAGCTGGCTTAGTGTGTCACTAGCCTTTTGAGCTAGGACTAAAGGATCTAAGTTGCTGATCTGTTTGGTCGCTAAAAGCCTCCTGCTAGTTTGTCTGGACACCAACTTTGCTGGGCTTAGTACCAAGTATACAAGTTGACCATATATTTCCTTAAGTGTTTTTAAGTTATCTTAAGCTGGTAAATAGATTCACTCTCTCTTTTTGTGGATTCAGTTACTCGAAAACCCTTGTAGAAGCCTAATTTAATGCTATTTCAGCTGGGGAGAGCCCTGCCACTCTACCTCCCTTTTTAAAAATGGAATCTATTGTAAACATATCTAATATTTTTCTGGTGTATCAGTACAAGCTACTTAAAATATCCAAGATTAAATTATTTTTAATCACATTTCCCTACAAAATTTGAAGTAACATTTATTATAAAATGAAAAGGGCTATACTAATTATTTTTTTTTAATTTTTCAAGATTTTTTTTATATTTCTTACATGTTCTAGAAATCACTGATGTTTTAGAAGGAGAAATAAAGTTTAGGATCAATTATTTAAGTTGTCATGGTGTAGTTATTTATGCAAAGTCATGTTGATTAGGGGAAAATATGTGCTAATATATTGGCTAGAAAAATTGAAAGTTTCAATTATTTGATGTGTGACTGTATATATTGTATTTGCATCTGAAAGAGATACTTAGAGCTGAATACAAAAAGATGCTTCAGAAAATTTAAAAAAAAATTAGAAGGTCAGATCTTTATTATTCAAAAGAGTATAAATCTGGATTTCATTGTTTTTTTTTTTTTTTTTGGTTTTTTTTTTTTAACATATGTTGTAAACCTCCCATTGCTTCCAGTTCTTTTATGATGCCAATTTGTATTAAATGCAGTAAAACAATGAAGAAGAGAATGTTAAAACTACAGATATAAATAATAACAATTCTGAAACATTTACTGTAAGTTAATTTAAAAAGAGTATTAGAGTGAATTGAGAGTTCAGGTAATTCCACAAAATGTGAGGTGTGAAATTTAAAGATAACTCTAATATACACATGGAGGGAAAATGTCTCTATAAGAAAATATCTCTATAAGAAAATGCCCCAGTATGGTAAGTAAGGTAGAGCCTGAAAACACCAGGCACAACTAGAATGGGCTATCCCAGCAAAGTGGGAAAGCTACAAGAAAATGTAACAATGGTAGGAAATATATAGGTTATATATTGGAATCAAGAAATAAATTGTTAATTGCATCCCTCTGATGTGCCAAGAAGAGTTGTTGGGGAATTCTAAATTGTTGGTGTTGGTGTTTTTAATAGCTATAAAATTTATATATGGAAGGAATTTAGAGATCACTTAGTTTACACTTTTATTTTAAGAGCAAGAAACTTGAAAAGGTTATATGATTTAACTGACATCATAAAGATAGTAAATTATAGAGATAGCCTTTGGATCAAAATCTTCTAAGTAAAACTCCAATTCTCTTATCCATTATAGCACATAACTAATAGATCATATCTGTATTGGGAATTCAAAGTGTAGGGGAAATATAATTAAGAATTTTGCATTATGTCATGTTTTTTTTGACTATTACAATTAAATATGCATCAGCAACAACAAATTAGCAAATACTTTTTTGTATTTTATTAAATCTTTATAATTACTTCATATTTATTTCTAAAATAAAATGCACACAGTAAAAAGTGTGAGGTAGGATACCAAGATAGTTAAAATAAGAGGATAGATAGTAGGAATATAGAAGAGATAGAATTGTTAGAACTTGGCATCTGATTGGATAGGAAGTGACTACCACTTATATAACTTTGTAATTTATGTAAAATAATAGTGTGGGAGCAAGAGAGTAATCTACAGGGGCTAGAGAGAGATGAGGATATGAAACAACCCAATCCAGATAGATAATCTTAAAGATATTGATGGGAGGAATTTCACAATAAAAAAAAAAAAAAAACTATGATTTAATGATAGGAAACACATATTTTCAATATTTCTTGAATTTTTATTCTTCAGTATCTAAAAATGATCACCTATTTTAAGAGTAAAACATAATTTCATTAGCAAATGTTTTAAGAGAAAATACAATCTGTTAACAAAGTACAAAGATAAAATCATTTTTGGAAAAAAGAACAATTAACAGAGGATTAGGTTATGAATAATAAGGAAAATTCTATTCAGATGAAGAGCTGTTTTATAATTAGATTTAGACAAAGCATGTTAATCAATGTAGAAAACTAAACTATAAAAACATAACATAATATAATAATACTTCACTGGAAGTAGGAAACTCAAGGTTATAGTAATAACTCTACCCGTAAGTTAACTATATGAATGTGGATTATTCAATGCAGCTTGTTGATTTTCAATGTGTACATGTGTGTTAACAAATACAGAGAGAGTAGAAATCAAGAAACTATTTCTCAAGCTTCTTTAAATTGTTATCTGTTAGTCAACATAGAGGACATTGCTGTGCTCAAGCTACACTTTTTGTTTATATAACTGTTTGACTCTTCTGTGAATATTGAAAAGCCAGTTTAAAAATATCTACTAACATAGCTTGATATAGGTTAGCAATCTAAAGTTATATTACAATTCTTTTTCTCCTCTTCTTTTTGTCTTTGTGCACACATGCACATGCATGTATGTATATAAATATACTTTATTATATACGTATATACTATATTTTCCTATGAACTACTATACCATACAAAACTATTTTCATAGAAAAATATGTATATTGGAAAATATTTTTGTGTAAAGACATATTTATAATCACAGATTCACTGACTTTTGACCTCAGATCCATTTATTTGTTTTAAGTTATCTGTATAAGACCTTTTATAGTATAAAGTGACTTGATGAAGAAAAGGGAAATGTTTAAATCTAATAATATTGATTTAAAATATTGCTGCTCTCAAAGATGAATATGTTGATGGCTAAAAAATCAAAAAAGAACTTTGGTTTAATAATAACTGCTAAAATTTGCATATGAAGCACACATTTTGCATGAAATTTTAGAAGTTTTCAACAGAAAATTTTATATGTATATTAATAACTTAAATGAGAAGTGAAAGACATATTACTTCTTAAAAATTAGAAAATATAGCAATAAAAATGCAGTTTCAAGGCTCCAAGATGGGATGTTGAACTGGGCTTTGTAATCCATCAACAAATTGGAATATATCTGTTTTGTGAAAAAGATAGTATAGGAAATAATTATAGATTATATAAACATTTGAAGACTTGAATATGATTTAAAATAATTGCTAATTTATAAGATAATTTTGTGTTATTTTAAGTAAAACAAAAAATTAGAGCCACTGATTTAAGTTCTAGATATTTATATAAGGAAGTATAGGAGAGATGAGAGACTGCAGGGACTAAAGCCTAAAGAATATAACAGAATACAAAATAACTTTGTGACAAAGCTATTTACAAAGAGCAATAGCAATATCAGTCAACTTAAAAGAAGGCTTCAGATACTAACCACTGACTGATCAAACATTAAGAATTTATTAAGCACTTACAAAAATACTAGCTATTTTGTTAAGCTCTAAGAATAAAAAATACAGATAAAAGATAAGCCCTGACTTCAAGGAGCTAATAATTTAATGGGATAGATAGCTTTTAAGCAAATATATATGAAGCAAGATATACAGAATGAATAAGAAATAATTCACAAAAGGAAGGCTCTGGAACTAAAACTGGTTAGGCAAGGCTTCTTATAAAAAAAAAAAAGCTGGAGGTTTTGGTATGGTTTAGTCATTTTAGGCATTTCCAACCCATCAAGTTTTCTTGGAAAAGACACTGAGTTACTTGACATTTTATTCTCTAGCTCATTTTACAGATGAGGAAACTGAGGCAAACAGGGTTAAATGACTTAAGTTCATAAATCTAGTAAATGATTGATCTCTGATTTTAATTCATGAACATGTCTTTCTGATTCTAGGTCCAGGTACTTCATTCACTGCATCATCTATTTGTATAGGTGGGATTTTAGTGAGGAATTAAATGGGCCAACAAGACCATAAAGCTAAAGAGAGGCTATGGTACTCACAAGTGCAGATATTCATCCTCTGATTTAAGAAGAAAACAGAAGGGGCAAGAAACAAAGTTATACCCTATTCATGTGTATAAGAATAACTATTTAGATGATTTATATTGCTCAAAGAACCAATCTGAATTATTTGCCTTTTCTTCTAATAGGAGAGCACTTCATCCTAGCAATCAAGTTATTTAGTTTGTGCTTAATGCATTTTGCAATTTTTTTTTGGGGGGGGCGATAAAAGGAGTTGCTATTCAAATTCAGAGGTAGCACTTGCTAAATGCCCCCTTTAAGTGTAAGTATGAGTTAAAAGAATATAAAAAGAAAAACATTTGTACTAACTAGCAGGTGAACAGCAGGCAAGTGTTTTTTGTGGTAGAGATAACCTTTAATGAATCAACAGCAAATTCTATAATTCTCAATTATGAGTGAGACTAAGCATGTAAACTATCCTTCTCATGTGTTTCACTACCATATTTCTATAAATATGTATATTTTTCTACTTTTTCCAATAATATTGAGGGTAATTGTAGAACAGTTCATGTAAGCTTTTTATTTTATTTTTTTTTATTTTTAAGTTTATGCATTTACGGCAATGTAAGAGGATTTGGATTATTTATTTTTTCTTATTACTAAGAAAATGATTATGTGAAAGAGCAAAACATTGCATTATGAGTGTTAGCATCTATATATCCAAATAAATTGGTAAAGGACCCAAGAGCTATGTTAATGAGAAGGATAAATACATTTCCTGTCTAAATAATTGCAGCTAGGGTCCTGGATTTGAATGTAACCATATTTATCTTTGAAATTCTAGACATAAAAGCATGAGGTCAGGTTAGACTGAAGAAGCCAGTCCTAAGAGTAAATAGACATTTCTTGCCTATAAAAACTTTATAAGGTTCTACTAGTACATCTGACTGCCTTTGCATGGGTTCCAGTGGCAGTTGTATAATGGAGATATCATTGGATTTGGGGATAGAAGGCCTCAAATCAAATCTCAGCATTGCTATTTACTACTTTTGAGATGTTCACAAATTTTTTAAGCTCAGTTTCTTCATCTCTAAGACTCAGTTTCCTGATGAGTAATGAAGGGATTATACTAGATCAGTTGTAGTCCCACTGCCGTTTTTAAACTATAGTCTTATGATTTCATCTTAAGCAAAACTGCTGTAATTTCTTAAATGAATAAATTGGTTATTTAATGAATAGATTTTTATGATTTCATTTTAAAATTGTCTTGAATTAATCATATTGAATTAGTTAGTTGTACTTTAAAATAAACTTTTTGGGGGGCAGTTAGGTGGCACGGTGGATTGAGCACCAACCTTGAAGTCAGGCCGACTTGAATTAAATCTGGTCTCAGACATTTAATACTTCCTAGCCTCAGCAAAAAATGTGTGTGTGTATGTATATATAAATGAATGGATACAATAAACTTTTTTCAGTGAGATATTACATTTAAGTAAATTCAGAAAGTAAACATTAATACAATTATATATATTAAAAAAAACAACATTATACACATGTTGCCTGTAGATCTCCTCATAGTTATCGTGGCAAGTTCTATGAAATTGACATTTTTACTGTTTAGAAAATAATGGCTGAACCATTTGTATAATTACAGCTATAGATGTCTTCAAGGTTATGAAGAAGTCTTTGGAGAAGTTGAGAATGATGAATGTGTAGCAGACCCCTGCAAAAATGGAATTATCAGCATAGATTTAAGTGGCCATTTCTTCTGTCAGTGTTGTCTTGGATTTGCAGGCAAGTGTTTCCCTGGATATCCCACTCCTCTCTAGAAAGGTTGCTAAAGCATTTCTTTGACATATCAGAAATCTAGCTAATTTCTTGATGTAATTATATGTCTTTATTATTTTGTAAAAAGCAAATACCTTCATTTGGAACAGTCATTTTGATTCTCTAAATAGGCAATTACAATACTTATTATGTTGTATTATTTAGGAAAATGAGTCTCATTTTCCTGAGCAGCATTATAGAGACTAGAATAGGAGATAGCAAAAGAATCTACAGAAGAACAAGCAGTCATTTAATCACAGTATCATCCCCCAAGCTCTGCATTGCAGATCTGACCTTGCCTACACGGCACGTAAACTGATACACCATTTCTTGGCTTAAAAGCAAAACTTGGATACTACCTTTTTCTAGGAATTACAATGGAATTATGGGGAAAAAGAAGAAGGGGGGGAGAGATGAATGGCAAAAAAAAAAAAAACCTGTTAAGTTATGCTGAGCAAATTCAGAAGCTGCTCAATAAAATAAAAAAATCTAATTTTTAAAAATAATATTACTAAAATTATCCATCTAATTAAGGTATACCATTCTCTTACTAGAGTTATGATATTTTTATACTAATACTGACTGTATAGTACTCTATTGTGCTATTGTATTATTCAATGTATCTTTTGAAATTTCTCATTTGGTAATCCTTCACAATTGTTGAAAGATCTCATTAGAAACTATTTCTCATTATTATAATCATATTTCATTTTTAACATTAAATAAATTCCTCCAAGTTATCAAGCTTATGAAACTCAGTAAGATCTTCGAATTCTCATTCCTTCCTATTAACCCTTACTTACCAGTCTGTTGGCAAGAATTGCTAATATGCACATGTCTCAAATAAATCTCCCTGTCTCTATTCACTTCACTACCACTCTGTCCCAGGTCCTTGTCACTTGATGTCTTATGTATTATATTAGGATTCTTGTCTCATTGCTTCAAATCTCTCACCATTCTACAATATTCTCTACTTAGCTATCAAAGTGATTTCTTGAAAGCACAAGTGTGACCAAGTTCTAGTATATTACTAAATGTAGTTCCTCAGCTCCAGGGTTAAGTTTAAAATTCTTTATTGAGTTTAAGGAATTCTATAGCCTGTCATATTCTTAACTTCCTAGGCTTCTTTTTCCCCTCTCTTTTTATTTTATTGTTTTCTTTTATTTTTCTGGTTATATATGTGCATAAACAATTTGAGAAATTTACACTTCTTTATGAATCATAGTGGGAGAAGAAAAGCCAAGATGGTTGAGTAAAGGCAGGAACTTGCCCACTTTCTCCCCCAAACTGCTCCAAATTCCTTTAAATAATGACTCTAAATGAATTTTCGTGCACCAGAACATTCAAAAAGATGGAATAGGATATCTTCCATCCAAAGACAACTTAGAAGCTCAACAGAAAAGGTCTGTGAGACCATGGTAGGGCTGAATATTCTGAATGCCAGTACAGGGCATGCTGGTGCACTCCAGGATCCAGCCCCAGCCCAAGCCTGAACCCTACCTCTGAATCAGTGTCAATACTGATGGCTTTCATACTTCTCAGCCTAGAGACACCAAAAAGGATGTAGAGGGTCAGCAGGAAAAGTCTTTGGAATCAGAATGGGAGCCCAGCACACAATCCCAGTGCAGTCCTAGCCCCAGTCCAGGTCCAGTTGGACCCAGCATCATTGTAGTGGGAATTCTGAATCAGCAGAAGTGCTCTGAGTTCTCCAGCCTGGAAATGTAAAGACCATGTTAGCACCCTACATACTTTAGAATCAGCTGGAGTCAGGATAAGCAAAAGTCCTTGGTCTTTATTCTTGGTTGAAGTGAGAGGAATGGACACAGGAATCTCCACTCCTTTCTTCTTCATCTCCTGCTGAAAAGTCACTCTGGCTTGTCTTACTCCACCCTCTAATCCCTCCTACAATTCTCTGTATACACCAACAGATCAAGCCAGCACAGAATAATGGGGCAGGCCCAAGCATATGCTAATAGAGTATTGTCCAATAAGTAATTAGCCTTAAGTGCTTTGTTGTACAAGTGCATCTGCTCAGAGTTTCAGCCCTTTACATGGGAACACTAAGGAGAACTTAGTGTCAGTGGAAAGGGTTCATGGCAACAAGATGAGAATCTGATGCGAAGTTCCAGCACAGCCCTGATCAGTGGAGCCTTGTCCCAGATAGCACACTACATCTTACAGCTACAATGAGGCAGAGACACACCTTACAATTTCAGGGTAGAAAAGAGTGCTTGTGGTCAGATTCTTAGAAGGATTTCTGAAAACAGCTGTACAAAACCCCTGAAACTTGGGACAGTGCACTCTCCACCCTGGCAATAGAGTCCCATTTAAGCAAAGAGTTTAAAAAAAAAAAAAAGAGTAAACAGAACTAGAAAAATGAACAGAAAACAAAGTTTCTGACCATTGAAAGCTATCATGGTGACAAGGAAGATTAAAACACAGATGCAGGAGATGATAACAAAGTGAAAATTTCTACATCCAAAGCTTCCAAGAAAAATAAGAATTGGGCTCAGGCCAAGGAATACCTCAAAAGGGACTTTGAAAATCATGTTAAGAGAGATCGAGCAAAAATTAGGGAAATAATTGAGAGAGCTGCAAAAGGAAATACAAAGAGCTAATGAGGAGGAAAGAGCCTTGAAAAGCAAAATTAACCAACTGGAAAAGGAGGTATAAAACCTCATTGAGGATAATAATTCCTTAAAAAATAGAATTGAGCAAATGGAACCTAAGGACATTATGAGAAATCAAGATACAATAAAACAAAACCAAAAAATAGAAAAAGTCAACAAAACTGTGAAATATGTCCTTGCAAAAACAACTGATCTGAAAAATAGATACAGGAGAGATAATTTAAAAATGATTGGTCTAGATCAAAGTAATGATCAAAAAAAGACCTTGGACATCATCTTTCAAAAATTAATAGGGAAAACAGTTCTGATATTCTAGAAAAAGAAAGTAAAATAGAAATTGAAAGATTCCACCAATCATCTCCTGAGATTCCAAAATGAAAACTCCCAGGAATATTATTGCCAAATTCCAGCACTCCCAGGTTAAAGAGAAAATATTGCATAGAACCATAAAAAAAACAATTCAAGTATAGTGGAGCCACAATCAGGATAACACAAGATTTTGCAGCTTCCACATCAAAGTACCAGAGAGCTTGTAATGTGATATTTCAGAGAGCAATAGAGCTAGTATTGCAACCAAGAATCACTGAACCAGGAAAACTGAGTATAATCCTTCAGAGGAAAATGTGGTCATTCAATAAAAAGAGGATTTTCAAACATTCATGATAAAAAGACCAGAGCTGAATGAAAAACTGATTTTAAAATATAGGACTCTGGAGAATCATAAAGAGGCAATCAAGAAAGTGATATCACAAGGAGCTTAATAAGATTTATCTGTTTACATTGCTAAATTGGAGGATGATGCCTGTAACTCAGAACATTCTCATTGTTATATTAGTCAGAAAGAGTATATATAGTCAGAAGGTAAGGATGTGAATTGAATATAAAGGGATAAAATCTATTTTTAAATGATGAAATTAAGGGGCAATAGAGGAATGTACTGAGAGAAAAGGAAAAGGAGAAGTGCAATGATGCAAATTATCTGCCATAAAAAAAGAGACAAGAAAAAGCTTTTACAGTGAAGGTGAAGAGATGAGGAGAGGGACAATGAGTGCATCTTATTCTCATCAGAATTGGCTCTGATAGGAAATAAGATATATAAACAATAGGGGTGTAAAAATCTGTCTGACCCTGCAAGAAAATAGTAGGGGACTGGGCTTTAGGAAGGAAGAGAGGGTTATAAAAGAGTGGGTATGTTGGGAAAGGGAAGAGTTGGTAACAAACACTTCTGAGGAGAGACAGGGTGAAAAGAGAGAGAATAAATGGGGGAAATAAAATTAGCAATATTAATTGTAACAATTTTCTCTGATGTAAGCAATTTTCTCTGATGAAAATAATATTGTTTTCTGAGAAAGATATTCTTAAGAAAAAAAAAAGTACCTGGAAAGTCCTTCATGAACAAAGTGAAATATAAAAGTAATAATAATGTTCTGGGGTGACCAGCAGCAAATGACTTTGTTATACTCAATAGGGCAATCATCCACAATTACTCCTAAGTACTTGTGATGAAAAATATCATCCATAACTGGAGAAGGAACTAATTGTGTCTGAATACAGATTGAAGCTTTCTCTATCTCTCTCTCCATCCCTCTATTTTAACTTAATTTTTATTGTAAGTTTTTTTATTTTCATTAGGGTGGCAGATCTATATTTTCTGTCACAACTTGACTTTTATGAAAATATTTTGCATAACTTCTCTTGTGGTTTCTTAATTGTAAGTAGGGAATTAAGGCAAGAACCGAGAATTTAAAAAAAAAATCTTAAAAACAAATGTAAAAAATTGTTTTGAATGTAACTGGGAACATATTAAATAAATAAATAAAAATGATGTTGGAGGATAAAAATAAGAACAAAAGGGAAAATACATGAGGGAAAAAAAGCAATATAAGGGAAAGAAAAAAATGAACATCGCATGTATTGATTTACAGTCAGGATTCATATTTCTTTTTCTGGATGCAGATGGCATTTTCTATCCAAAGTTTGTTGGAATTCCCTTGGTTCACTGAACTGCTGAAGAGAATTAAATTTTTCAATAGCTAATCATTGCACAATCTTGCCATTACTACGTACAATGTATTCCTGGTTCTACTTATTTATTTATTTATTTTATTTACCATCAGTTAGTGTAAATCTTTCCAGGCTTTTCTAAAATCATCTTGTTCATTATTTTTTATAGAACAATAACACAATTACTTTCACATACCATAACATATTCAGCCATTCCCCAATTGAAAAGCATCTATTCATTTTCCAAGTCTTTGACATGATAAAAAGAGCCACTACAAACATTTTTGCCCATTTGAATCCTTTTCCTTTCTTTCTGATCTTCTTGGGATACCAGAGTATCACCACTGAATCAAATGATATGCAAAATTTGATTGCCTTTTAACTATAGTTCCAAATTATTCTTCAGAATGTTTGGTTTATTTCACAACTCCAACAACAATCCATTAATGTCTCAGCTTTCCCTCAAAATGTATCATCATTTGTTGTCATCTTAGCTGATCCAAGAAGTTTGTTTAATTTTCATTTCTCTAATCAATAATGATTTATAGTATTTTATTTTGACTATAGATGGCTTTAATTTCATCATCTGAAAATTGTCTGTTCTCATCCTTTGATCATTTTTCAACTGGGTAATGACTTGTATTCTTACATTTGAGACAATTCTTTATACATTTTTAGAAATGAGCCATTTATAAGAAACATTGTGAACATTTTCCCTTTATCATTGTTTGTGTTGTTTTGTTTGTTCAAAGACTTTTTAAATTAATGTAATTAAAGTTGTCAGTTTTACATTTCATAATGTTCTCTAATTCTACTTTAGTTATAAATTCTTCTCTTCTCCAAAGATATGGCAGATAAACCATTGTTATGAGTTCAAATGTTGGAGTTCTTGTTCTTCTCAAAGCACAGCCGATTTAGAGGCTTAGAGCCCTTCGGATGTCTCCAAATCCAAAGGTTCTGTCCTTCAGCCTCTGCCTCTGCTTTCTTCTGCTTCCAACCAACACAGAGTTGGAATGTCTCTCTTGCCTCCTTCTGGGGAGCCCAGCCACCAACTACAGTGGTGTGAGATGAAGATGAATCTGGTTGTCCACTGAACTCTCCACTCGTAGCTTTATCCTCTGAAAACCCTTCGTCTGCCACCAGAGTCGCTCCTCTAAAGTCCAGCGCGACCAGCCAGCCAAGAGGAAATAATGTATTCTGCCATAGAGCCCTCATCGCTGGCCTTTTATCTGACTCTTCTGAGAGAATGGGATTATGGGTTTTCTCCCATAGTGCTCTCTGGCCCAACGAGCTTCAAGGGAGGTGTGAACTCATTGAACTCCAATGAGTAAAGGTGTGAATACAAGCCTTGTATTAATTAGTTCTACTTAGTACCTTGTTTCAGGTTCTGCCCAAAACATCTTCTTGTAAGATTAAATCAACTCTAATTAGTTAGCAGTTAGTAAGGATTCCAACATCTCCCCCTTTCTTTTGTTTTAAAACATAGGGGGTTTCTGAGGGGGTACACATAAATCTATCAATATGGGCCAGAACTTTGTAACAGATATACATGGTATACATAAATCCATCAATATGGAAGGCATTATACATAATTTACATAAGCACATAGCAATATAACACAGGCTAGTAGTAATGTAACAAATAACATGAATCATCCTGAAAATTTACACATGTCCATAAGTCCTAGAAACAGTCCAATAGGATTCCATTGTCCATTAGTTCATGTGCCAGGAATCTAATAATTCTTGTAAACTCTGAAGTACTGCAAAAGGTCTCATCAACAATTTTTCATCTTAAGGAATCCAATGATTCTTGCTGGTTTTTCAAGAACTAAAACAGTTTCATCTTGTGTTAGAAAATCCAATGATTCCTGAAGATTTTAAAAGTCTTTTTAACAGTCTCTTTGTCAGCTATGCTTTTTCAATGGTGAGCACAATCAGCAACAGAACCACCTGATATTTCTTGGGTCTTCTCCTTTGTTTCAAGGGTCTGTTCCATCTCTCTGCGATGGACAAGGCGAATGCGGCTCGTAGGCACCCATCTGATTCCTTCTCCTCATATAGAGATGCAAGCAAATCCTCTCCCCCAAGCAGTTAGCTGTCTGGTCCCTTCCATTCACCACTTTCTGGATCTCTCCACATCACCTGGCGATTATCTAAAGATAGTGGAGCTGCTCGCACTGGACACTGCTCTTCTGGTGGGTTATAAAACCTGTCTGCTGGAGTCAGTGCATCTTTATCAAAGATTAAAAAATTAATGGTATAGAGAACTAAATTTAGAAGTTCTCTAGGGTTACCCGTGGCTCCCCCTTTCTTTTGTTTTTGGAGGAGTATCTTAATGTCCCTGTTTCTTCTTTCTACTATTGCTTGACCTTGAGGATTGAAGGGTATGCCAGTAGTGTGTAAAATCTTATACTGTGCACAAAAGTGTTCAAAATGTTTGGAGGTATATGCCGGTCCATTATCCGTTTTTATTTCTTGTGGCACACCCATAATTGCGAATGCTTGAATGAGGAATTCAGTGACCACTCGGGCTGTCTCTTTTGCTGCTGGTATGGCAAAAGTGAATCCTGAAAAGATGTCTACCACAACATGGATAAAAGACAGACGACCAAAAGATTTATAATGAGTCACATCCATTTGCCAGATTTCAGAACCTGAAACAAGGTATTAAGTAGAACTAATTAATACAATCTTTGTATTAATTAGTTCTACTTAGTACCTTGTTTCAGGTTCTGCCCAAAACATCTTCTTGTAAGATTAGATCAACTCTAATTAGTTAGCAGTTAGTAAGGATTCCAACAAACCATTCCTTGCTTTCTTAATTTGCTTATGATGTCACCATTTATACCTAAATCATGAATACATTTTCACCTCATTTTGCTATGGGATTATGCTGAGATGTCAGTTTATGCCAAGTTTCTGATATATTATTTTACAGTTTTCCAAACTTTTTTTGTGAAATAGTGAGTTCTTATCTCAGAAGGTGAGGTTTGGGGGGTTTATCAAATATAAGATTACTCTAGACATTGATTATTGTGTCATGTAAAAACAACCCATCCACCATTCTATTTCCTAGCCAGTACCAAATAGTTTTGATGACTATTGCCTATAGGGATTTTAAGTTGGATACTTTTAGGCCACTATCCTTTGTATTTTCTTCAATAATCCCCTTGATATTCTTGATATTTTGTTTTTTCAGGTGAATTTTGTTAGTATTTTATCTAGCTCTATAAAATAATGTCTTTGCAATTTGATTGATATGGCACTGAACAAATAGACCAATTAATATACAATTGTAATTTCATTTTATTAGCTTGGTCTACCCATGAGCAATTGGCACTTTTTTCCGATTTTTTTATCTAACTTTATTTGTGCAAGTGTTGTGTGATTGTGTCCATATAATTCTTGGATCTGTCTTGATAGGCATCTAAATATTTTATTGTATTATGGTTATTTTAAAGGGAATTTCTCTTTTTATCTCTGATGATGAATTGTCTCAGTAATATTCAGAAATGTAGATTATTTATGTGAGTTTTTATGTATCCTTCAACTTTGCTAAAGTTGTTAATTTCAAGTAGGTTTTTTATGATTCTTTGGAATTCTCTCTCTCTCTCTCTCTCTCTCTCTCTCTCTCTGTCTCTCTCTCTGTCTCTCTTTCTCTCTCTCTCTTTCTCTCCACATATTATATCATCTGCAAAGAGTGATAGTTTTAGTTTAATTTCCTCATTGCCTCTTCTAAATACTTTAATTCATTTTTCTTTTCTTCTTGCCAAAGCCAACATTTCTTTTTTTTCTCCATAATTATAACTTTTTAGTGACAGAACCCATGCCTGGGTAATTTTCTACAACATTATCCCTTGCACTCACTTCTGTTCCGATTTTTTCCCTCCCTCTTTTCACCCCCTCCCCCAGATGGCAATAGTCCTTTACATGTTAAATATGTCACAATATATCCCAGATACAATATATGTGTGCAGAACCAAACAGTTCTCTTGTTGCACAGGAAGAAATGGATTCAGAAGGTAAAAATAACCTAGGAAGAAAAACAAAAATGCAAGCAGTTTATATTCATTTCCCAGTGTTCTTTCTTTGGGTGCAGCTGCTTTTGTCCATCATTGATCAATTGGAACTGAGTTAGATCTTCTTGTCAAAGAAATCCTCTTCCATCAGAATATGTCCTCATACAGTATTGTTGAAGTATATAATGATCTCCTGGTTCTGCTCATTTCACTCAGTATCAGTTCATGTAAGTCTCTCCAAGCCTCTCTGTATACATCCTGCTGGTCATTTCTTACAGAACAATAATATTCCATAACATTCATATACCACAGTTTACCCAACCATTCTCCAATTGAGGAGCATCCATTCATTTTCCAGTTTCTAGCCACTACAAGCAGGGCTGCCACAAACATTTTGGCATATACAGGTTCCTTTCCCTTCTTTAGTATCTCTTTGGGGTATAAGCCCAGTAGAAACACTGCTGGATCAAAGGGTATGCACAGTTTGATAACTTTTTGGGCATAATTCCAGATTGCTGTCCAGAATGGTTGGATTCGTTCACAACTCCACCAACAATGCATCAGTGTCCCAGTTTTCCCACATCCCCTCCAACATTCATCATTATATTTTCCTGTCATCTTAGCCAATCTGACAGGTGTGTAGTGGTATCTCAGAGTTGTCTTAATTTGTATTTCTCTGATTAATAATGACTTGAAGCATCTTGTCATATGGCTAGAAATAGTTTCAATTTCTTCATCTGAGAAGTGTGTTCAAATCCTTTGACCATTTATCAATTGGAGAATCAAAGCCAACATTTCTAGAAAAAAATGTTGCATAATAGTGCTGATACATATACATATACAGCTTCTGTCCATTACAAATTATGCTTGCTGATGGTGTTTCATCTCAAGCATAGATACTGCTTATAATTTTAAGGAGAGCTCCCTTATTCCCTTGTATTCTAGAGTTTTTAATAGGAACGAGATACTGTGTTTTGTCAAAGGCTTTTCTGTATCTGTTGAGATTATAACATGATTTCTATTAATTTTGTTATTGCTATGGGCAATCATGAATATAATTTTATTGATATTGAACCAGCTTTGCATTCCTGGTATAAATCTCACTTGATCATAATATGTTTTCCTGCTAATAAGTTGCAGTAATCTCTTTGCTAATATTTTATTTAAAATATTTGCATTAATATTAATTAGGAAGATTACTAATTTTCTAACTCTGTTTTGGCTCTTCCTGGTTTAGATATCAACACCATATTTGTGTCATAGAAGGAATTTGGTTGCTACTTCTTTATCTATTTTTCCAAATTGTTTACAATGTTTTGGAATTACTTATTCTTTAAATGTTTGATGGAATTTACTTATAAATCTATCTGGCCTTGTGGTTTTTTTTTTCCTTAGGGAGTTCATTGATGGTTTGTTCTATTGCTTTTTCTAAAATGTGGCTATTTAAGCAATTTGCTTTCTCCTCTGTAATTGTGGTAAATATATATTATATATATATATATATATATATATATATATATATATATATATATATATATATATATATATAAGTATTCATCCATTTCACTTAGATCATGAGATTTATTGACATGCATTTGGGCAAAATAAGTCTTAATTATTGTTTTAATTTACTCTTCATTGGCGAAAAGTGTACCCTTATTAGAATTAAGTTTAAAATTCTTCATTGGCTTTTAAGACACCCCATAGTCTATCTTCCAACTTTTTCAGACTTCTTGCTCATAAGTTCTATCTTTCTTTCTTTCTTTCTTTCTTTCTTCTTTCTTTCTTTCTTTCTTTCTTTCTTTCTTTCTTTCTTTCTTTCTATCTATCTGTTTGTAATGATCCATTTACATTGGCATCCTTGTTTTGCAGTCTAACTTTTTGTTTTTAATCTTATCGTTTTGGATTATCCCACATGCCTAAAATAATCTCACTTCATATCTCCATCTCCTTACTTCATTGACTTCTTTAAAAATTCAACTCAAATACCACTTTCTGAAAGAGGTATTTCTTGTTTTTTTTTTGCCTTCCCAATACTTATTGCATATTTCTAGTAGACTAGAACCAATTACAATTATATTTTCAATAGCGTGTATTTGAATATATGCAACAACTTCCTAGCTTTTATTATTTGCATTAATCAAGTATTTAACAATTAAATTTATACTTAAAATGATAGACATAAAATTTATGAATAGAAAGAAACTTGAATAGCAAATTAGATCATCATTTTATAGATATTAATTGTACAACATTTTAGACAAATAGCTATCTAAGCCAGGGACCAATATTTTTTGTTTTTATCATGGAAATCTTTGGCAGGATTCAAGCAACATGACATGTGTGGATTTGGGTATGGAATAAGACACTATCTGATTTGAAGGTCACAGAGACCTCAAGATGGTGGACTGGTCCAATGTCAGCAGCAAAAAGGAAGGATGAGTTCACTCCTACCTCCTTTTTAATCACATACTATTTTTTTATTGATACTATTTAGTTACTAAGCTAATTTTTATCTCTATACTACTAAAAGATTGCAAATGATGTCATTACAGTCTAAATTCATCACTCTGAAAGAAAGCTGAATCAGCCCATTCTAGTTACAATTGTTTCTACATATGCACATTCCTAACTCACAAAAATTACACCTAGTCATATTTTTGAAATAACATAATTTAAATATTAGTGAATAAAAAATAAGAGTAATACATTTCTGTCAAATAATAAAATTGAAGACATCTGAAAGATGCAGAAAATTTGAAAATGATACCATATATATGTCTAAATGTAGGTACATAGATATGTTATATAGATAGATAGATAGATAGATGGTTTCCACAAAACCTATCTCAAATTCAAATAAACTACAATAAATTGTGCAATTCTATCATAATTTGGTAAATGTTGCATTTCAGTAAGGAAACATTATTTTCAGGAATTTAATTTAAGTTTTAGCATCACAAATATTCAGTGTTGTGACTAATGGTTAGTATATCTGATATTTCTCCAATAGAACAAAATTTTGAAAGAAAAACACAAATTTTACTAATTAATTGTAATAATTAAATTGACACAACATAAACCACATAGAATGAATGTTTTGTTGCTTTTGCTTTATAACTGATCATGCAGATGAAGTTTTGAGCTGAAATTAAACAATATTGAATAATGAAAAACTGTTGCAGATGATTCTTGTTCACATGTTTTAGCAATCTTCCAAAATTAATGACATTATTTTCATGATGGTATATTTTAGGTCACTGCAGAAATAGAACACAGAACCAAGAATAAGATATTTCTAATACTATGTTTCATTTATTGACTGGATAGTCTTGAAATATAATAACAGCTAGTATTTGAATTTTTAAGGTTTCCACATTAAATTACATATATTTTCTTAATTGGTCCTCTCAACAATGCTGTGAAGAAAATGTTACTATTATCCTCGATTTTCATTTGAAAATATTTAAGGTTAACTCAAATGATGGAAGATGAGGAAGGTTAACTGACTTCCCAAGAATTACACAGCTAGTAAACATATGAAGAAGGATTTGAATTCATCTACTCTCAATTCCAAATCTAACATGCCATCAATTGCTTTATATATTTTTTTCAATTTATTCACCAAATAGATGATAATTTTTAAAAATCCATTTATCGATATGTCATATTGCATCCAATGCTGTTTGAATACTGTTCCAGACACTTATGTGTGATTTTCTATGTATCCTGGATAATTGCTTACCCTGAGCCAGCCTCAATTTTCTCATCTATAAAATTAGAATAATATTAATTATAGGAATTTTATTAGTTTCATGGGATCATAGATCATAGGAGAAGAGCTGTATGCACCAACTCACTATAGAATCGCTAGTTAAATTAACTCATTTTATAAATGAGGAGCTTGAGATCCAGAATTTGTTACTTGTCCATAATTACACAGGAAGTAACTAGTAGAGTGGGTTCCAAATTCAGGTATCAACTCCAAGCTCAGTATTTCTAGTTCTGAAGTGTTATTTTAAATTCAGTACAAAGCCCTCATCACTCATAGGAATTGTTTTCTTTTAACGCAAAAGACAGTTTCATTTTATAATACCTAAGCCTGTTAGTGCATCTCACATCTTTGACCTTCATAATTTAATTATATCTGCATTCTTACAATCTGCATTCACTGTGATCATAGTATCCATCCTTCCCTTATTTGACTGTTATATATTTAAAGAACTAGTGTTCTTTATCCCTAAAAAATATTAAAGGTAGCTAGAGATTTACAGAGACTTGATTTGTATTACCCTATACAAAGATTGTCTTTGTAGTCATCTTCATGAATAAATATGGCTTCATATGTTAATTGTATTGGATGCCTGATATGGCTTATCTCAATAATTAAACATTTTTGAATAAAAATTTATTTTTCTTCAGTTGAGAAATGTGAGCAAACAAATGCCACATATATGTGTATGCATATATTTGTATGTATATGTATAAAATAATGAGAGAAAACCTTAAAGCACAATTCAAATTTACTACAAAATCACACGATGGAAGTACAGAGAATTATTAAGAAAATATCATTTGAGTTCTATGACAGAACTATGGTATACACATATATTATGATAATATTCTCAGATTATACTCATTTTGATTATGTTTCTTTGATTATATATTTTCTTTAAAAAAAATAGATTTTTTTTACCTCAAGTATATGCAATGATAGTTTTCAACATCATCTTACCAAAACCTTGTGTTTTTTATTATGTTTTTTCAACCAAAAGACAAAAGCAAATGGTAATTCATCAAAAAATTAAATGATACATTGTTTAATTAACATATCTGCTTATATCTTAACTGTATAAATCTGGCTATTAACCAAAGCCCAAATATTATATTATTACTAGTAATATTACATTGGTATCCCAAATTCCAATTTTACCTGTGACAACATTTAAAGTTATTGTTTGTATTTCATATATTGATGCCAAATAGATGACTTACTGACATAGTCATCACAAAATCAAATTGTTGCAAGTGTTGTAAGTCAATAATAATCTAAAATAGTAATTATGCCTTACATTTAACTGAACATACCAGGAAACATTTTTAATTGTAATATCTGTGTTTTTACCATGTTGAAGAAAATACTTTTTGGAGCATTGATAATGAATAATAATAATTTTTGTATAGAACTTTATAGTTTGCAAAGTGTTTTATATCACTAACTCATTTAATCCTTAGAATCAAACTATGAATTATGTGAAATAATTAATCATTCTCTGTTGCATTCTCTGAAATTTGTTATAGTGCATGAAATATAACTGTCTCTGAAAAATAAAAGAATCAGTATCATGCAGACAGCAATCTAAAGGCAAATGGTGATTATGAATGAATATATATGTCTTACCTGCAACATGTTAACAATTGAGGAAATAAAAATAATATCATCAAGGACTTATACAATAGGAAGAGAAATTAGACTAGTTAACAGTGAAAGACAACAGGTGAATAAACACTTGTTTATTATTAATTATTATTAATAAACATAAGTTTATTATTGAATGAGTACAAATTTTTCACTTGTACTCATAGACATTTAGGAGAGAGAAAGCCATAGATAACTTGTGCCCCCAATTGGTAAAATTAAAGGAGAGTATGAAGAAGAATTTCATACTATTAGTTGGTATTGTTGGATCCTATTTTCTTTTTATTAGATGGAACTTCCTGTTGTTGAAATAATATATCCTTATGGTTGGTTGTGTATGTACAGATCAGGTACCTGAGAGATGGAGAAGGTAAATCATTTCCCCAGTGTTACAGAACCTGTAAATGTACAAGGCAGTATGTAAAACCCAGATCTTCCAGAAACTAAATCCAGTACTGTAGAGGGCAGAACTTTGGAGAAATATACTTGAAACAAGTACACTTGAAATAAGGTATTAACTCAGTGAGATTGATGAGATGATTGTTTTCTAGTTCACATATATAATTAGTACTTAGCATTGTGATGTAATGATTCTCTAAGTTCAAACATAATCAGTATGCTGTAATGATGTAATTATCATAAGGTATAGAAAAGCTAAGAAGGATTGGAAGAGAAACATTCTATCTTTGATCATCCTCCTGGTGGCCCTCCTGTCTTCTGCACTATGCAGAAGACTAATAGACTGGCAGACTGGCAGACTGCTGAAAGAAATGGGAAAATCAGTCAGACTGTGAGTCAAACTGCTGGAAGAGACTGCTGGAACAGACTGGTTCAGACTGGGAGACTGAAGAGATAATAAAGACTTTGGACATTATACCTGACTGTTCCCATGACGAATATTCTACTGAGACCAAGGCTGTCCCAAGGCTTTCCCTCCAGCTAGCCCAGGTATTACACAGTACAAAATCTATTATGCTACAATGTCTTTCACTGAAATGGTTCAATTTTATGTAGTAAAAAAAATGATATTTTCTAGATGTTCTTTAATAATGCTAAATTTCACTTTTTAAATTATTTCTTCATATACATTAGATAGAATATAAATGAAAGTAAGGTTTTGTGGTAATTTGGGATTCGTTTCTTAAAGAGACCTTGAAGTTCTGAAAACATTTGATCAAATGGATGAATATGAGAAAAGCAGATACAGACTTTAAAACTGTTCATGTGTTCATGTGACAATCCATTGGTCACCTGGACATAATTATAAGAAAGGACCTGAAACTAAAAGTAGGTCAGAAAAGAAAATTAACAAGGAAATGAACTTTTGAATGTATTGGATAAAATGCAACAGGACTCAGGAAGACCTGAGTTCAAATGTGACTTCCAACACTTATCTGCTGTGTGCCTCCATACAAATGATTTACAACTGTTTGTCTTAGTTTTCTCATCTATAAAATGAACCTGAAAATAAAATGACAAAGTACACCAGTATTTTTGCTAAGAACGTCCCAAATGGGGTCAAGAATATCTTGATATAACTAAAAACTTACCAGACATCAGGAAATGAATTAAATGATATAAGAAGCTAATGTTATCAAAAAAATCAATTAAAATTATTTAGAGGGTCAAATGTTTAAATACATATACTATTCACCAACCAACTTTAAAAGATTAGGAATAGGCATTATCAAATAAAGAGAAATACTTTATATGACCATCTACATTGTCCAATGAATAGAAAACTAGATGTGGAATAGGGAACTTCTGAGTTAAAATTTGACTTCAGACACTTTTATGCAACTCTCAGAAATTCACCTAATTTCTGTTTTGTTCAGTATTCTCATCAGAAAATGGGGGGGTTAATAGTAAGAATTAACTTCCAATATTATTGTGAAGATCAAGTGCTTGCTTAATATCTGGCATATAGTTGTAGCTGCTATTATGTGATGATGACAATGATAATGATGAAGTAGTAGTTTTAATAGTAGAAGTATTATTATTATTAGTAGTAGGAGTAGTAGAAGAAGGAGAAAAATAAGAAGACTATGATGATGATGAGCATCATCCTAGGAGCATAAATTATCCTGGCTATTCTCTTCCAATATATCTATATCTATATATCTGGATCTATAAAATGCTCATCTAATAGTTATGCAAGAAATAAGTGTCTCTTTGTGTGGAGGAGGGTGGTCAGTTAGAAGGGACAGTTAGAAAGTCAATGTAAATTGACTTTAATGTTATGATATAAAAAAGAAACTAGGGATATAAAAGAAATTGTACTGGGAGAAGAAAGGAAGGTAAAATGGGGTAAACTACATCGCATGAAAAAGCATAAAATGTTACATCTTTATGTGTGTGTATGTATATTTTCACCTTAATCTCATCAGAATTGGTTCAAAGAAGGAATATCATACACACTTCTTTTGGCATAGGAATCTTTTTCACCCTATAGGGAAGTAGGGGGGAAAGAATAAAAAAAAGGAAGCCTAATAGCAGGAAGGGCAGAAGTAGAAAAGGAAAAAAGTCAAAAAGGGGAGAAGGGCTGAAAAAGGAAGGGCAGATTGAGGGAGGTGGTTGTCAGAAGCAAAATAATGTTGAGGAGGGAAAGGAGAAAGAAAAGTATAACTTGAAAAAAATCAGATGATGGAAAATCCAGAGTTAATAATTTTAACTGTGAATATGAATGGAATGAACTCTATTATAAAATGAGAGTGGATAGCAGACTGGATTAATAGCCAGAATCCTACAATATGTTTTTTTGTTTGTTTGTTTGTTTTTTTTACAAGAAACCATATTGGAAGCAAGGAGATATAGAGAAAATAAAAGTAAAAGGCTAGAGCAGAATTTATTATGCTTCAACTGAAGGAAAAAAATAGGTAGCACTGTTGATCTCAGATTAAGCAAAAACAAAAATAGATCTCATTAAAAGAGATAAGGAAGGAAATTACATCTTACTAAAGGGTACCAGAGATAATGAAGTAATAGTAATACTAAACACATATACATCAAATGGTATATGTATCAGAATTCCTTGAGGAGAAGCTAAATGACTTGCTAGATATGAAAACTATACTAGTGAGAAATCTCAGCTCCCCTCTATCAGAACTAGACAAGTCTAACTATAAAATAAACAAGAAGTTAAGGTGTTGAATACAATTTTGGAAAAATTAGGTATGGTAAACCTTTGGGAAAAAAAAGAATGGGAATAGAAAGGAATGCACTTTTGTTTTTCTCTCAGCTGTGCATGAATGAATATTGACCATGTATTGGGGCATAAAAACCTCACAATAAAATGCATAAAGGTATCCTTTTCAGATCATGATGCAATAACAATTACATGAAATAAAGTGTCATGTAAATAGACCAACAATTAATTGGAAACTACATTATCTAATCTTAAAAAATGAGTTGGTAGAAGAACAAACCATAGAAACTATCAATAACTTCATCCAAGAGAATGATAATAATGAGACAAGTCAAAATTTATGAGATGCAGCCAAAGCAGTTCTTAGGGAGAAAAGCATATCTCTAGATACTTACATAAATAAAGGAGAGAAAGACAAATTCAATGATTTGAGTATACAACTAAAAAAAAAAAAAACAGAAAAAAATAAATTAAAATCCTCAATGAAAATAAAAGGGAGATTAATAAATTGAAAGTAAGAATACTATTAAAGTAATAAACTTAACTAAGAATTGATTTTATGGAAAAGTCAACAAAATACACAAACCTTTGGTTAATTTAATTAGAAAAAGGAAATAAGAAAAACAAATCACCAATATCAAAAATGAAAGGGTGAATTTGCCACCCAATTGTCTACAAAAATCTGATAATCTAAGTGAAATGAAGAAAATTGTCTCACACATGGAAAACACTATAAAAATACTTATTTGCATTTTATGGATGTTGTTGTTTTATCTTTGAATTACAATTAGTGCCTTTGAACTACAAACCTCTATGTTGGAAAACAAGGCCACATTGTTCAGCTGTTCTCAGTTACTTGGTGAAACATATTACAGTTCCAGTAAGTTCAATAATGCCTTATGTTGGTAACAACTTCTTTTCTGTGACTGGGATATTTTGTAATGTCCCTTTGCATCTTTACTAAATGATCTGCCAATATTTAGCTTTCATGTACCTTTTTTCCAATAGTAGTTCATGGTTCCATAATCGATCATAGTTCTTTTATAATTCATACTCAAGCTATAGACAGCTGGAGAAAACCTGAGGCATTAATTTTATTTCTGGAAATCCTTTACTTCTCCCTAAGCTATCAATCCTAACCAGAGCCTGTGATCAGACTTATGATTAGAATAGTTCTTTTAAATTATCAACATTAGAATTTTAATTTATAAAACTATCATCAGAGGAGTAAATCTTAAAAGTGTCATATTAAATTGGTGACCATTGTCTTATTTCCCCACCAATGGGAACATTAGTGAATGCTAGTTGACTGGTAAAATTCTGAACTGGCCATATGAATTCACATACTGAAAAAAAAATAGGATGATGTGACTTTCTGATCCACTATCAGCAATATTTAAAAGAGTAAATTTTATTCTTATTTTAACAGGAGGAAAAATGACACTATTTTTTAAAATATAGGTCAATGATGTTCACTTTGATACTAGAAACATAGATTCATTGTAGAAATATTTGCTTTATATCTTTAAAAAAGAAATTGCCTGTTGTAAAGAACCATGCTGATTACATAAAATATAAGTCATGCTAGAATATCATCTCCTTTTTTGACCAATTATAAAACTTCAAGATCTAGGAAACAATATATAATGTATATTTTTAACAAAACATCTTTAGTAAAACAACATTTATCATATTATATTTACTCTACTTAGGAGAAGAGGAAAAAGTGTAACTTAGATAGCATTGTAATTAGATTTGGAACTAGTTGAGTCTCCAGATTCAGAAAGAAGTTTTAGGAAAACTAACCATTTTCTATTTTTGTGTATATAACACTACATCTCATATGTTCATACCTTTCCAAGCCCTCCTACCTTGGTTTATTCCTTTATCACCTGCCTGCTTTCTTTCCAAACAGCTTGTGTCACCCCATACATAAGACCAATTTTTATCTCCATCATAGCTACCCCATCTTTGACACCACAAAAATTATCTTGTTTTTATTACCAGTAGAAAACAGGGGGACAGAGATAGTATGTATGTATCTATGCACATGTGAAGAACAAACAAGGTAGCAATAGCTTGCTGGTACAATTTCACTTTGAATCCAACACTAACTAGCTGTGTTACTGGGACAAGATGTTTAACTTCTCATTTCAAATTGGTATAATAACGGCATCTTCTCAGAGTTGTTATGAGGAATCAATGAGTTAAGGTTTGTAAAGTGCTGATTGTTTAAAGTGGCAGTGCATTTATTAGGTGTTTAATAAATGTTTGTTATTTTGTTCCTCCTTGTAAGAGACACTAGAGTACACAGTTCTTAATGATATCTACCAGCAATATTAATCCATGATAAATTGAATGTTGTCCATAATAATTCTCAAGTGAGTTCATAATCATAAAACAAGTATATAAATACTAAATGTTATCAATTGAATTTATTAGAGCAGTTACTGAAATTTTGTCAATATATCTTGTATGTGGCACTGTGGAATCACATTATTAACATTTATTGATATTATGTATAAGGTATATACATCTTTAAGGTATGTACAACTTTAAATATGTTGTGTAATTCCATAAAATCAGCTTTTTGTAATACTTGATATTGTTAAAATATTCATTAGCTACTAGTAAGATATTATGAGTTATTTGTATGGCATTTTTATCTCTGACAATAAAATGTGAATGTAACATTTCATTACCTTGCTATATCCTTGTGAGACAAGTTTTTATTTGTTATTTTGTTTTTTTTTTCCTCCCCTATTAATACAATTTCCAAGTAAAGTACAGAATGAGTGCAATAATTACCTTACTATGTCTCTGACGGGCTATTTAAAGAACCTTTGGCATTCCTTAAAAAAGCTTCAGTTCAATCCACTCATTGCATTCTTAAAGTTTCTTTCAGGGAGCAATATGGTACAGTGGATAGAATGTCAGGCTTTAAGTCAGAAAGAGCTCTCTTCCTAAGTTCAAATGTGTCCTCAAATATTTACTACCTGTGACCCCAGGCAAGTCACAATCCAGTTTGTCTCACTTTAATCATTTCTCATATGTGCTAGGGAAGAAAATTGCAAATCACTCTAATATTTCTGTCAAGAAAAGCCCAAACGACATCACAAAGAGTCAGACACGACTAAAAAATGGCTAAACAAAGTCTCTACTACTCAATTCAGCATAGTTTTATTTATCAGTACTACAGAAGTGAAGGGATATACATTCTTTTGACTATGGAGATAAGAAGGTTGTTTGAACTCTTAATTCTTCTTAGTGGGAAATCAAAGATTGCTTAGGATCCAGAAGAGAATTCTTTTGGAGACTGTGATTCCTTTCCTTTTATTCAAAGTTTCTGAATATGAAAAATAAATCAAATTAACTCATTTATTTCACTGAGCTATTTATTCTGTTTTTTTTTTAAAGATATGAAAAAGTCTTCCTTTTAAAGTGGGAAACCCCTTTCCCAACTAATATTTAGTTTTAAAACTTAGAAATGTGAGGATACACATTTACTACCATAAAGTCCTCCCATCATTCACATGAAAAATTACACATTTTCCTTCTTCTCAGCATTCCTCTAATAGACAATTTTCTGAAAGTTACTTCAATATGTTCCTCTACAAAATGTTTTTTTTTTAAAATGATAACAAATTTTTTTGCAGCTAGAGAATTTCATAAGATATTGCTAATTTTCACACAACCCAGAATACTGAACAAAGGCTAATAAAGATTTCAAACTTAGTAGCTCAAATTACAATTTGGGAAAAGACACAATTATTAAGTTCTTGTGGAGATATTATAAACACTCTCACCTTTTAGGGAAATTATGCACTCTAATCGGGTAACAACATATTTAGTAACTAATATTTCCTGACAAGTTAAAAATAACACTTCTTTCACGTGCAAGTAACTGGTAATTTAAAATTTTAATTTAATTGCAAACATGGAAAAGGCAGGAAAATGAATCGCATTATAAGAACATCTTAATTTTTTTAACTCATATGGTAAGTAATCATTAAATTGGATTCAATCTCCTAAATTTTTTAATAGATTTCATGAGCACTATATATGATTCAAATAATAAATAGCTGGAAGTCCCCAATGATTTTTACAACTTAATACTGTTTGAATGTTCATATAGTGTTGGAATCCTTACTAACTGCTAAGTAATTAGAGTTGATCTAATCTTACAAGAAGTTGTTTTGGCCAGAACCTGAAACAAGGTACTAAGTAGAACTGATTAAGACAAGGCTTGTGTTCACACCTTTACTCACTGGAGTCCACAAGTATGCTAGCTTCACAAAGTACACTTTCTACACCTCCCTTAAAGCTCATTGGGCCAGAGAGCACTATGGGAGAAAACCCATAATCCCATTCTCTCAGAAGAGGCAGATAAAAGGCCAGCGATGAGGGATCTATGGCAGAATACACTTTTTCCTCTTGGCTGGCTGATCGCGCTGGACTTGAGAGGAACGACTGGTGCAGAGAACACTTTGACGGATTTCAGTGGAGCTACACCAGAAGCCCTCTCTCCGCGGCAAGTTGGTGGCTGGGCTCCCCAGAAGGAGATAAGAGAGACCTTCCATCTCTGTCTTGGTTGGAGGCAGAAGAAAGCAGAGGCAGAGGCTGAAGGACAGAACCTTTGGATTTGGAGACATCCGAAGGGCTCCAAGCCTCTAAACTGGCTGTGCTTTGAGAAGAACAAACTCCAACATTTGAACTCTAACAATATAGCATTACAGGATTTTAAAAGCATTTCCTGAAGAATAGATTTCACAAGTACAAGTATTTAGAGTTATACTTAGTAATTTCAGTTCTTCTGAACTGAAAAAAAAAATTTACCTGTAATAAATCAAATCAGCCTGTCAATGAGCATTTATTAACCATCTAATATGTTGTAAGGACTATGCTAGCAATTGTTTCTACAAAGACTAAAGTGAAACAACAGTCCTCAAGCCTCATACATTTTATTAGGGAAGATAACACAGATACTCATTAAAGGACTGGGGTTTCAAGGTGGAAATATAGCCTTAGTTGTTTGGAAAAGATATCAGAAATTACATAAAGAGAAAAAAATCTCGAAATTGTTTGTCCTATACAAATTCAGGAAATAAAAGGATAATGGGAATGTTGAGGCTTGTTCTGAGATATTAAATAAGGTGTTCAATATTAAAGCCTGGAGGAAATTCCTATAAAATATAATTAAGAAGGTGAAACAGGTCTTGAAACCTGCCATATTTTGAATGGTTAATAAATGAAGAAATTGAGAACATTCAACATGGAGGAGAAATTAACAGGGGGCAGGCAAAAATATCCTTTTTCAAATATTTGGATCATTTTCATGTAGATGAGGAACTCCTCAGTTAATTACAGTAATTATCATTGACTTCAAGAGCAGAACTAGGAAGGCTGAGTAGAAATTTCATACAAACTTAGAATTTATGTTAGAAAAAACTTTATTAAAATTAAGTTATTAAAAATATAAGAAGAATTAAAGTAAATCCACCATCACCAGTGATCTTTAAATAAAGAATCTACATTATTATAGATAGAATAGAGAAGCGATTCTTAATTAGTTATTTGTTGGATTAACAAGTCTGAGGTCACTTCTAATTTTTAATTTATGGGTCTATAAATGAATTGGTTTACTTAAATTTGAATTACATCTTGGATAACCATTTTGCATATGATCACAAAATGATATTTAATTTCAATGTCTCAATTATTTTACCTGTAATACTGGAATATTAATAAATGTATTATATACTTCACCAGATTGTTACAACTATATAAATATGTTATTATTATTGCTTTAATACCATAAAATAAATTTAGCATGTGCCTGAATTAATGCACATTCCATACAAGAAAATTAGTCTCATAATTTAACAATGCATATACATACATATATCATTAGAAGGTCTCCTTAATAGATAAACGTATGCATTTTTGTGAAAATAAAATAAATCAATGCATACACACAAGTAATGCAGCACTATGGTTCTTTGAGCCCAGCAATAATTATGGTCTTTCCAAAAAGGCTTATTTTATTTTAAATTATGGGCTTATCAGAAAGGAAATTGTTAGAGTTCAAATGTTGGCGTTCTTGTTCTTCTCAAGGCAAAGCCGGTTTAGAGGCTTGGAGCCCTTCAGATGTCTCCAAATCCAAAGGTTCTGTCCTTCAGCCTCTGCCTCTGCTTTCTTCTGCCTCCAACCAAGACAGAGATGGAAGGTCTCTCTTATCTCCTTCTGGGGAGCCCAGCCACCAACTTGCCGCGGAGAAAGGGCTTCTGGTGTAGCTCCACTGAAATCCGTCAAAGCGTTCTCTGCACCAGAGTCGTTCATCTCGAGTCCAGCGCGATCAGCCAGCCAAGAGGAAAAAATGTATTCTGCCATAGATCCCTCATCGCTGGCCTTTTATCTGCCTCTTCTGAGAGAATGGGATTATGGGTTTTCTCCCATAGTGCTCTCTGGCCCAATGAGCTTTAAGGGAGGTGTGGACTCCCTTGAAGTTAGAAAGTGTACTTTGTGAAGCTAGCATACTTGTGGACTCCAATGAGTAAAGGTGTGAACACAAGCCTTGTCTTAATTAGTTCTACTTAGTACCTTGTTTCAGGTTCTGGCCAAAACATCTTCTTGTAAGATTAGATCAACTCTAATTAGTTAGCAGTTAGTAAGGATTCCAACAGGAAATGATCTCCAAAGTTCTATTTAATTAGGTCCAAAAAGGATATATATGCAAATATACACATATACATACTTATATGCATATGCATTCACACATATACATAGGTTTCTATGCATACACACATATATTTGCATATGTATAATATTCATGCACACATTGTTGCTGTTATGTACATATACATATATGTATATGCATACATATACAAATGTGCATGCATACACACATATGTGCATATATACACATATTTATATATGCACATATGTATGTATGTGTGCATATATATATATATATATATATATACATGTGTGTGTATACACTTGTGTTTATACACACATATTCCTAGAACCCTCAGAAAGATTCATAACTAGAATCTAGAAAACTGATTAAAAAATATTTCTTTTTGGGTTTTTTTTTTTTTTGGCTTTGTTTTGTTCTTTCATAGCAATAAAGGAAGATTACTTAGTATGATGTACAGAAATAGCAAACTGAGTTGCTGGATGAAATAAATATGTGAATAGAATTATATCTCCTTGAAGTACTGAGTAATATTATATTTGCATACATATATATGTATGTATAAAGATACTTAATAGATATGTAGATAAGAGGAGAGAGAAAGAGACAGAGACAGAAAGTCAGAGAGAGAGAGTATTGAGTTAAGAAGTCAGATAGGTGGACAAACTACAGATAGATGCAAAATTAATATCACAATAGTTCTTAACCTAACATCTGTGAATATACCGTTTTTATAAACTAAAAATTCAAAATTATCAGGTTTTCTTTATATATATGGTGTTGTATGCATTAAAAGCATTATACTGATAAGGTTTCATAAGATTTACCAGCTTACCAAAGCATTCTATCTCATACACACACACACATACACACACACACACACACACACACACACACGCATGCACAAATTTCTTGAAGAGTCTGGTATGATGGAAAGAACAGTAGAACTGACTGAATTTTATTTTAATCTTATTTATACTCTTTAATGAGTATTTAATAGCGAACTGTTCAGTGAAGGCACAGAGAAACTATTTAGATTTTTGCTCAATTATTTTTTCTTTGTTTTTTGCTACTTTTAATGTTCTGCAATATATTTCTACCACCACCATCACTACCACTACCACACTACTACATCTACTAATTCTATGACTACTAATATTCTATTAACATTCTAATATTATAGATAAAGGAATAAAAATTTTACTTGGACACATAGAAAGTAGGTATCAAGCTATATTTTGATCCCAGGAAAACTGATTCAATTATAGACTAATAGAATAGCAATTTTGTTAATGCTAATTTTTCTTATCTGTGGAAGAGCAGGTTGAAAGAGAAGGAGTGATACTATGGTTGAAGTAAGGTGACAACATGAAGACAGAAAATTAAAGAATTGTAGGGTATGGGGAGGCCATTAGAGTAGATATGGATTCCACCAAGCTTGAAAGAATAGATGTTGAAATACAACTAGGGCCAGTCCTTATTTTTCAGAATTCACTTATGGAAATATGGCTAAGAAAAAAAAAATATTTCCCCATTGTTACAGGAGGCTAGAGAAGCTTTAATATTTATCCCTTTAGAATGAGTCAGAAAATAAGAAATCATGGAATGTAAAGGCAGAAAAGATTAAAAACTCAAAAATTTCAGGAGGAAGAAAATTCTCTTCAAATAGAAAACCATGACTCACAAACAGATAATAAATTAATAAGGAAGATAGTAAAATAAAATGAAGATAGTAAGTGAGACATCTAGATAATTGCAGACATCTTTAATTATAATGTGCAGGACAGACATTAAATGAAATTTTGATAAAACTGCCAATTTTGTGAATTTTCCAAGAGAATGAGAGTGCAACAGAATATTTCTGAATGATATGACTCATACAACTGAAATAATCAGCATAATAAAAATGATAAATAAAATTAATAATAATAGAAAACACCTTTGAACCATTAGAGGTACATTTCTTGAAATTGGAATCATTCCAGAAAAGCAAAAGAAAGATCAACTGATTGAGATAATGCCAAAAAATATTGAAAGAAGATAGTTCAGAACTTCTGAATAAAAAGAGAATGAAAATAATCTAAAAATAAAATAAAACAAACAAAACCAAATTTAAAAAATTATGCTGAAAACCCAAACATATACATTAACTAAATTTAATAGTTTTAATGATAAATAACAATTTCTGCAAAAGATTAAGGGAAATTCCTTCAAATAAAAGGGAAGGGAATTCAAACAACAAGAATGATAAGTGATAAATGATGATGGGAAAAAAAAAATTATCAGTGTCCCATTCAGATGGAGACAAATCATTATATTTTGTGTTATGGGCCAGAACTCTGAAGGATTCTTACAAGATGTTAGGCCAATGGAATTGATGAGAAAATGGTTATCTAATTTAGCATGGTGCTTAATAGTTCTCTAAATTCAATATGGTTGATTTAATCTTACAACAAATAATGGTTTCCTAATGATATAATGATTGGTTTATACTCAGGGTAGAGCATAAAAGCTGGAAGTCTCAGCCAGATTCATTCAGAGATAGTGAAGACAAGTGGGCTGGAGGCTGAAGAACAAGCCCTTTGAATCTGAGTCCTATCTCACTATGGTGGCAGACCTGTCCTCCTACATTTTCTCCACTGAAACCAAGACTCTGGAAGAGTCTTTTAAGAAAGCTAACCTGGCCCCAGTAAAGTAGAGTAGAAAAGACTTTGAAAGAGTTAATAAAGGATTTGGACTTTAACCCCTTGCTATTCTTGTGATGATTACTCTATTGAAAAGAAGGCTGCCCCAAAGACCTTTAGAAAATTGAACCCAAAACATCACACTTTTGTTAGACAATTGCTACAGAATTAAAAAATTCAAAAAACAAGAAATAAAAGTATTAGGAAATATTAGGAATTTATGAAGTATTAAGTTAATTGTAAAAAATAACAAATATATCCATAGTCTCTCAGAAATTAGGTCTATAAAAGAATGGGGAAAATGCGAAGAAATAAAAAGAGGGAAGTAAATTCAGGGATCTATTGGATATATTCTGTAATGGAAAGTGAGAACCTTATGATGTATACAATTCATAGGAATTATTATTATCACTTCAGCTTAAGAAATTAATATACTTCTGTGGATAATATTTTGCTTCAAGAGATGGAAAATCAAAGATCCTTTTGAGCAGCCATAATCTAGTAATGTGGGACAGCATGTTTGCAGAGAGGAAATTTCATAAGAAATGGTAAAAAACATGAATACGGAAAATAAAGGACTAGAATTAGAGCATATGTTCAGGGACACAGTGACATTTTCTATTCTTCAGCTGTACTTCTATTCTCATTACTTCTACTTTTTGATTCAACCTTTTGGACTCTTATGATATATTTGACAATGTTCACCATTCTATCTTCATGGATACTCTCTCTTCTCTCAGTTTCTGAAGGACTACTTTCTTTATTTCTTCATACTTTCCTGATTGTTCCTTTGTCTATTTATCTAGCTCATCAAACAATAATTTTCATTGTTTTCAAAGGTTATTTCCTATTCCCTTTCCACTGCTTTTTCTATGCCTTGATAGTTAGGATCCTAAACAGTTCCCATGATTTTAATCATTTATTTTAGTACATGACCCATAGGTCAATAGGTCCTACTCAAATTTGTAAATTCTAGTCAGAGAATACCAAACATTTATTGACATTTCAAACAAGATCTCCCATAGTAAAAAACAAAACAACAACAAAACCAAACTGAACCAAAAGAATCTCACCTGAAACATAAAGATCTCAGATATGCCTTAGCACAGAATCACTTCTCTTCAATGGCAAAAAAAAATAAAGGGTTGTTAGTCTTTAAATGTTAAGTAAACCTTCCACTTTTAGTTTTTTTCTTGTACATATTCAAGAGCTGCATTTTAAAAATTCACATTATAACATTCAAATCAGTTTTGCTTTATTTATCCTCCTACCCATCTCATACATTCCCATTTGAATTGGTAATATGTAGAAAAAATGAAAACAGATAAATTATCATTTGGTTAATATTGTACCTGGAATATATAAGCACACACACACACACACACACACACACACACACACACACAGACTTCTATATACATTAAACATGCTTGAATATGTATGCTTACATCTTTCATATATATATATATGTGTGTGTGTGTGTGTGTGTGTGTATGTATGTGTGTGTGTGTGTGTATCTCAGAGGTGATTTGAGTACTAACAGTTTATATATTTACACACATATAAGTATTGTATGCATACTTATGTCCAGGATCTTTGACAATAAAACTACAAATTGGGTTGTTAAAAGACATACATAACTGAAAAAAATGGTAGAAAAACAACAAAACCAACAATCATATGTACATACATATATATGTATGTATATATTAACTGTAGTCTGAACAGTAAAGTCTTGAATTTATTTCTATTTTTAATAATCACATTATATTAGGGTACAAAGTTGGAGGACTTAAAGTCTTGGAATAAATGTGACTAAACAGGTTTCAATGTCATAAAGTAACTAAAAATTTAAAAAAAAGCTCTTGATTTAAAATAAAAAAAAAAGTGAAAGGAAAGTTGAACAATTATCGAATACTATTTTTACTATAGAAAGGGTTTTGTTAGAAGAAATAGCTATGGTTCAGATATGATGATTTTAATGTATGTATATAAATATGCTTATATATACATATACATACATGCATATATACACATACATACATATACAAAACCATACATGCAAATATATACATTGTGTGTGTACCTACTCCATATAAACATATATGCATATGTATGTATATGTATGAAGCGAGACACATAGAGACAGAGATAAAGAGGACAAAGTAGAGAGAGTGAATGAGACACAGAGAGAGAGAGACACAGAGAGAGGCTTAATAAAGAAATTGGATCACTTATGTTTATGTGTGTTCAGAGCAAGGTCTTATGACTATCAAGCTAATTATCACCTCTAAGTTTGAAATTTGGTAGACTGACTGAAAGAATCTTATTGGGAATGTGTCCAGCTATTCTTTATTACAAATAATGCTTGCTGTTGGTTTTAGATAGATAGTGCTTCTTTTTTTAAGGAAGTCTCTCTTTATCCCTTTGTTCTCTTGTGTTTTTAACAGGAATGGGTGCTGTGTTTTGTCAAAAAGTTTAGTTTTCAAAAGCTTTTTTTATACTATTATTCAGATCATCATATGATTTCTGGTTTTGTTACTGATAATGGTCTATGATGCTAATTCATGGTATCAATCCCATTTGGTCATAGTGTATTATCCTGCTGATAACGTGGAGTAATATCTTAGCTAATGTTTTATTTTAAAATTTTGCATCTATATTAATTAGGGAAGTTGGTCTGTATTCCTCTTTCTCTGTTTTGGCTCTTTCTGGTTTAGGTATTAGTACTATATTTGTGTCATAGAAGGAATTTGGTAGTACTCCTTCTTTACTTATTTTTTCCAAATAGTTTACATAATATTAAAATTAATTGTTTTTTAAATGTTTGGTAGAATTCACTTGTGAACTGATTTTGCCCTGGAAATTTTTACTTGTTCAACTTCTTTGTTCAAAAATGGGGTTATTTAAGTAATTTATTTCCTCTTCTCTTAATCTGGGCAACTTATTTTTTTTGTTAATATTCATCCATTTCAGTTATATTGTCAGACTTGCTATCACACAGTTGGGCAAAAGAGTTCCTAATTATTGCTTTAATTTTTGTGGCATTGGTGGTAAGTTCACCCTTTTCATTTTTGATACTTGTGCTTTGTTTTTTTCTTTAATACTTCTAATCAAATTAACCAAAAGTTTATCTATTTTGTTATTTTTTTCCCATAAAAACCAACTCTTAGGTTTATTTATTAGTTGGATAGTTTTCTTAGTTTCTGTTTTGTTAATCTCTCCTTTAAATTTCAGAATTTCTAATTTGATAATTAATTTGGGGTTTTAATTTGTTCTTTTTCTAGTTTTTTTAATTGCATGCCCAATTTATTGATGTCCACTTTCTCTCTTTTATTCATGTAGCTATTAGAGATATAAAATTTCCACTAAGAATTGCTTAGGCTGCATCCCATAGATTTTGGTATGTTTTCTCATATTATGATTCTCTTGGATGAAATTATGAATTGTTTCTTAGATTTGTTGTTTGACTAACTCATTTTTGGAATTAGATTATTTAATTTCCAATTGGTTCTTAGTATATATTTTTCTCTCTTTTTATTGAAATTCATTTTTATTGTATTGTAGTTTGAAAAGGAAGAATTTACTAATTCTGCCTTTCTGCATTTGATTGTGAGGTACATGGACAGTTATTGTGTAGGTATCATGTACTGCAGAGAAAAAAAACAACAGGTATAATCCTTTCTGTACCTATTTAATTCTCTCCAGAGGCCTATCATATATATATATATATATATATATATATATATATATATATATATATATATATATATATATATATATATATATATATCATCTAGAATTCTTTTAACCTCCCAATTTTCTTTCTTGTTTATTTTGTGATTAGATTTGTCTGATTTTGAGATTGGAAGAAGGTCCCCCATTAGGATAGTTTTCCTCTCTATTTCTTCCTGTAAATGGCTTAAATTATTTTCTAGGAATTTGGCTGCTCTAACACTTGGTGCATACATATCTGTTACCATGACTTGTTCATTGTTTACTGGATCCTTTGTCAAGATGTACTTATATGTTTTAGTAAGATTTATTTTTACTTTTGCTTTATCTGAGATCAGAATTTCTATCCTTGCTTTTTTTTTTTTTTACTTCAGCTGAAGGATTGTAAATTCTCTTCCACCCTTTTATCTTTGTTCTGTATGTATCTCTCTGTATCAAAAGTATTTCTTGTAAATAACATAATGTAGAGTTCTGGTTTTTAATACACTCTGCTATTGGCTTCTCTTCTATAGGAGAGTTTATCCCATTCACATTTACGGTTATGATTATCAGCTCTGTAGTTCCCTGTATTGTATTGTATCCTCTTTATATGATTTCATTTACTTTCACTCTGTTCTTAGTAGTATGCTTTTTTAAAAAATCCATCCCACCCACTACCTTATCTGTTATCATCCCTCCCCTCTTATCTTACATTTTCCCCTAGTATTTCTGTACCCTCTTCTATCCTGTGCCTCCCTTTTCTTTCATTTTTTTTCCTCCTACTTCTTTATAGAGTTCTACAAATTTCTATATCCAATTAGATGATTAAGTTATTCCCTCTTAGAGCCAAAACTGATGAGATTAAGCTTCAGAAAATGCTCATCCCCTTCCCTTCTCTCCCTCAATTATAATAGCTTTTCTGCACCTTTTCATGTGAATTAATTGTTCCTATCATGCCTCTCTTTTCTCTTTTTTTTCCAATCTAGACCTTCTTCTATCCCTTAATGTCTTTTTTTTGATGTTATCACATCAGAGTCCATTCACAATCTCACCCACAGTCCATGTGATGCTCTTCTTTGCTCCAGTGATGGTTACAAATGTCATCATTTGCTCCATAGGAATGTAAACAGTTTAATCATATATATATATATATATATATATATATATATATATAATATATATATATATATATATATATATATATATATATATATATATACATAATTTCTCCTACTCACTTTTTATATGCTTCTCTTAAGTTCTGTGTTTGTAGTTTAATGTTAGTTCTACCTTTTTCAATAGAAACTGAAAGTTTCTTACTTCATTGAAGTTTCATTGCTTCCCCTAAAAAACAATTCTGAATCTCCCTGGGTAGTTAATTCTTGGTTGTAACCCTAGTTCCTTTGTCTTCTGAAATATGGTATTCCAGCCCCTCTGATCCTTTACTGTAGAAGATGCCAGATCCTAGACAACTCTGACTATTGTCCTTGATATTTAAATGTATTTTTTTGTCTGACAGCTTGCTGTAATTTTTCTTTGAGACCATAGTTCTGGAATTTTGCAACAATGTTCCCTGGGGATTTCCTTGTGGAATCTCTTTTTTCAAAGGTGATTGATGGACTTTTTCAATGAGTATTTCCCATTTTGTTTCTAAAATATTGGGGCAATTTTCTTTAATGATCTCTTAAAGAATTCTATCTGGGTTCTTTTTTTGGTCATGGCTTTCAGCTAGGGCAGTAATTTTTAAATTTTATCTTTTGGATCTATTTTCTAGGTCAGCTGTTTTTCCAATTAAGTATTTCACACTTTCTTCCTTTTTTTTTTCCATTTTTTTTCAGTTTGTCTGATTGATTCTTGCTGTGTCATAAATTATTAGCTTCCATTTGCCTATTCTAGTTTTTAATGTGTGGATTTTTTAAATTACCTTTTGTGTCTCTTTTTTTTTTTTTATTTGGTTCATTTGACTTTTGACATCTTATTTTTTTCAGACAAAGTTTTCCTTCTTTTACCAAACTATTGACTTTCTCATGAATACCTCATATTTCTTTTTTTCATTTTTTCTTCTACCTCTCTTATTTGCCTTTTAAAGTCTTTGATGAGCATTTCCAAGTAGTATTTTTGGTCTGGAAGGTCAATGCATATCACTCTTTGAGATTTGTTCGGTGGATATTTTGTCCTCAACTGATTGATATTTAGGTCTGCCCTGCCACTATAGTAGCTTTCTATGGTCAGAATTCTTTTCTATTTTTTTCTCATTTTCTTTCCTTTTCTTTTGGATTTCCTTTTTTTTTTCTTACTTTTATGGTTGTGCTCTGCTTCAGTAGTAAAGGGGGAACTATTTCAACCTTTCTGTGTAGCTTTGAGTCTTGGTTTTGAACACAGGGTCCCTTTGTATTTGTAGGGGAGAGCTTTGTTTGCTTTTTTCAAATTAACAGCCTGATTTTCCAGAATTTGATTTCTGAACTGGGACCAGAAGTTGCCCAACTGATTTGCTCTATTACTTCATGGCTGGAGGTCTTAATTGCTGATTTACTGTGATTAAAACCCTCTCAATGGCTTTCCCACTGTCTATCTAAATACCCTTTTCACTGCAGTGAGACTGATCTTTGTTGAAATTTTTCCAATCTATCTTGAGCTAGAGAGTAGTGTCATCCCATCAGAACCTGTTCAAAGGTTTTGTTTCATATGGTTTTTGATGCAAACTGGAGAGCTTGAACATCTTCCTGGCTCTACTCCACCATGTTGGCTCCACCCCTGGAAATCCACCATAACTGATAATTTCAAATGGTAGAAAAATTAATCATATGCTAACCAATGTATAGAATTTCAAAGGATATGACTTTTGACTTAATATAATTAAATTTTTCCAAACTAAAAATAGGTCTCTGACAATGCAATTTAGTGATTAGGGCATAATGACTTTTCATTAGTAGGAATATTAAATGGATAATAGTTAATCATTTATCTAAAATGTTTCACTGACATGGCAGATGTCTTTCTGCTGTAAGATTCTATGATTTTATTACCAAAAATAAATAATTCAAATACTCAAACCAATAATTGAGGCAGTGTCTTGTGGTAGCAAGAGCATTATTTTAGTAGCTATAAGCTGAGGTTATAATTTTATATTCTTTATATTTTACTAAATGTGCATTTCTTGCTGTAATGAATGGGTGAGTAGATTAAAAGAGGCAATTCCTTTATAAATCTATAAGACTTTGAAAATTTGCCATTAATAGAAGAATTAGTTTAACTTCACAGATCAATTTTTTTCATATTGTACAAATTTTATTTACTATTGAACTTGGTTCAGTTATTTACACTCCTTGCCATTGTTTCTGCAATTGTAAATGAAGGGGCATGGATTAGAAGACTTCTGAAGTCCCTTTTAAATCTAGACATTTTTTCTATTATATTGTGAATATATATTTTCAACAATGACTCAGCATTAAATTAACATCTTAATGTAGATCATTAATATATTGATTATGTATCAAAGAATTTTCCCTTATAAACTGATGTATAAAAATATCAAATCATTTATATTATATAATATTAGTTATACTTAATAAAGCTTAAAATAATATTTTACCTTCAATTATTTAAATTAAATTTGGAATGATTTATGTGTTTAAGTTTCTATAGCAGAATGTAAAAAAAGTCACTTGGTTAATTATAGAATATTATATATTTGAAAGTAGTGATTTCTATAGTTATAAATAAAAAATTTGTATATAAAGTTTTATAGTTGCATAATCTTATTTATTACTCTCAATTCAAAGGTATCAATTTGGGAGTAAAAATTAATTTATTTTCTTAATATGAAAACAATTCATATAGGTATTTTTGCAGTGCTTAATTAAAGCACATTGTACAGTAATAATAAGCCAATAGATTGTACAACATAGGGAATGCAGGAAAGGGAAAAAATATAATTAACTTCCTAAGACTAGGAAATCTATTTGGAGCATACTGATTTATTTCTATTGTACTGTTTTCCATGTTCAGCAATGAGAAACCCTGCAACATCACTACAGGCCAGCAAGGAAAGTATAAAATAGCACTTTTCAGATATAAAGACTAATAATATAGATTTATCATTTCAGAAGAGATTATATTAGAAAATGTAGAACAGAATTTCTTTTTGCTTAAGAAGTTTAATATGCATCTTCCATATCCAGAACTAAATGAACATTTTATTTTTTTTGATAAAATGAAAAGTAGTGCTTTTTTTAACAACATAAATTAAATGAAGTTTATTCAAAAACACAAGAAAATGAAATTTATTTATTCTTATTAATATGGAATTATTAGTATATAATTAGCATGTGAAAATCATTGGAATAATTTAATTTTAAGTGATTATAAACTTACTTCAGGTATCCAGAAAGGTGATATTTGTTTTGTGTGCATAATTTGATTTTTATGAATTGACTTCTATTATCAAAATGAATATGCACTCTTCCAGAAAATACCAATAAAGAATATTCAAGAAACCACTTAAACATTTTTGCATTTAAACAAAATACTATATATCAGATAATATATATCTGATAATGTTCTGAGCTATTTTGTGATAACAATACAATGTTGTGGTAAAAAGAAAATTAAATATGTAAATAACACATACTCTAAATAGATAATTTTCAAGTGTAATGCAAATCCAAGAGTATTTCTTTTTCAGAAATAAAATGCCTTGGAATATTGTGCACATTCTCTTCCTTCTCAATCTATTTGTTTTTTTTTTTTTTTAGGCAGATTTTTAAAATTTTTATTTAATAATTACTTTATATTGACAGAATCCATGCCAGGGTAATTTTTTTTACAACATTATCACTTGCACTCGTTTCTGTTCTGATTTTTCCCCTCCCTCCCTCCACCCCCTCCCCTAGATGGCAAGCAGTCCTATATATATTGGATATGTTGCAGTATATCCTAGATACAATATATGTTTGCAGAACCGAACAGTTCTCTTGTTGCACAGGGAGAATTGGATTCAGAAGGTATAAATAACCCGGGAAGAAAAACAAAAATGCAGATAGTTCACATTCGTTTCCCAGTGTTCTTTCTTTGGGTGTAGCTGCTTCTGTCCATCATTTATCAATTGAAACTCAGGTCTCTTTGTCAAAGAAATCCACTTCCATCAAAATATGTCCTCATACAATAACGTTGTTGAAGTGTATAATGATCTCCTAGTTCTGCTCATTTCACTTAGCATCAGTTCATGTAAGTCTCGCCAGTCCTCTCTGTATTCATCCTGCTGGTCATTTCTTACAGAACAATAATATTCCACAACATTCATATACCACAATTTACCCAGACATTCTCCAATTGATGAACATCCGTTCATTTTCCAGTTTCTAGCCACTACAAATAGGGCTGCTACAAACATTTTGGCACATACAGGTCCCTTTCCCTTCTTTAGTATTTCTTCGGGATATAAGCCCAATAGAAACACTGCTGGGTCAAAGGGTATGCACAATTTGATAACTTTTTGGGCATAATTCCAGATTGCTCTCCAGAATGGTTGGATTCGTTCACAACTCCACCAACAATGCATTAGTGTCCCAGTTTTCCCGCATCTCCTCCAACATTCATCCTTATTTTTTCCTGTCATCTTAGCCAATCTAACAGGTGTGTAGTGGTATCTCAGAGTTGTCTTAATTTGCATTTCTCTGATCAATAATGATTTGGAACACTCTTTCATATGAGTGGTAATAGTTTCAATTTCATCCTCTGAAAATTGTCTGTTCATATCCTTTGACCATTTATCAATTGGAGAATGGCTTGATTTCTTATAAATTTGAGTCAGTTCTCTATATATTTTGGAAATGAGGCCTTTATCAGAACCTTTAACTGTGAAGATGTTTTCCCAGTTTGTTGCTTCCCTTCTAATCTTGTGTGCATTAGTTTTGTTTGTACAAAGGCTTTTTAATTTGAAGTAATCGAAATTTTCTATTTTGTGATCAGTAATGGTCTCTAGTTCATCTTCGGTCACAAATTTCTTTCTCCTCCACAAGTCTGAGAGATAAACTATTCTATGTTCCTCTAATTTATTTATAATCTCGTTCTTTATGCCTAGGTCATGGACCCATTTTGATCTTATCTTGGTATATGGTGTTAAGTGTGGGTCCATGCCTAATTTCTGCCATACTAATTTCCAATTATCCCAGCAGTTTTTATCAAATAATGAATTCTTTTCCCAGAAGTTAGGGGCTTTGGGTTTGTCAAACACTAGATTGCTATAGTTGACTATTCTGTCTTGTGAACCTAACCTTTTCCACTGATCTACTAATCTATTTCTTAGCCAATACCAAATGGTTTTGGTGACTGCTGCTTTATAATATAATTTTAGATCAGGTACAGCTAGGCCACCTTCATTTGATTTTTTTTTTCATTAATTCCCTTGAGATTCTCGACTTTTTATTGTTCCATATGAATTTTGTTGTTATTTTTTCTAGATCATTAAAATATTTTCTTAGAAGTCTGATTGGTATAGCACTAAATAAATAGATTAGTTTAGAGAGTATTGTCATCTTTATTATGTTCGCTCGGCCGATCCAAGAGCACTTAATATTTTTCCAATTATTTAAGTCTGATTTTATTTGTGTGCAGACTTTTTTATAATTTTGCTCATATAATTCCTGACTTTCCTTTGGTAGATAGATTCCCAAATATTTTATGGTATCAACAGTTATTCTGAATGGAATTTCTCTATGTATCTCTTGCTGTTGGGTTATGTTGGTGATGTATAAAAATGCTGAGGATTTATGGGGATTTATTTTGTAGCCAGCTACTTTGCTAAAATTATGAATTATTTCTAATAGCTTTTTAGTAGAATCTCTGGGGTTCTCTAGGTATACCATCATATCATCTGCAAAGAGTGATAGTTTGGTTTCCTCATTGCCTACTCTAATTCCTTTAATATCTTTCTCGATTCTTATTGCCAAGGCTAGTGTTTCTAATACGATATTAAATAATAATGGTGATAGTGGGCAACCTTGCTTCACTCCAGATCTTACTGGGAAAGGTTCCAGTTTTTCCCCATTGCATATGATGCTTACTGATGGTTTTAAATATATGCTCCTGACTATTTTAAGGAAAAGTCCATTTATTCCTATGCTCTCAAGTGTTTTTATTAGGAATGGATGTTGGATTTTATCAAATGCTTTTTCTGCATCTATTGAGATGATCATATGGTTTTTGTTAGTTTGGTTATTGATATAGTCAATTATGTTAATAGTTTTCCTAATATTGAACCAGCCCTGCATTCCTGGTATAAATCCTACTTGGTCATAATGTATTATCCTGGGGATGATTTTCTGTAATCTTTTTGCTAATATTTTATTTAAGATTTTAGCTTCAATATTCATTAGGGAGATTGGTCTATAATTTTCTTTCTCTGTTTTCAGCCTACCTGGTTTAGGTATCAGTACCATGTCTGTGTCATAAAAGGAGTTTGGTAGGACTCCTGCAATCCCTATTTTTTCAAATAGTTTATTTAGCATTGGAGTTAATTGTTCTTTAAATGTTTGGTAGAATTCACATGTAAATCCATCTGGTCCTGGGGATTTTTTTTTAGGGAGTCGATTGATAGTTTGTTCTATTTCTTTTTCTGAGATGGGACTGTTTAGGATATTTACTTCTTCCTCTGTTAGTTTGGGCAAGCTATATTTTTGGAGGTATTTTTCTATTTCATTTAACTTGTCGAATTTATTGGCATAAAGTTGGGCAAAGTAACTCCTAATTATTGCTCTAATTTCCTCTTCGTTAGTGGTGAGTTCTCCCTTTTCATTTTTAAGACTAACAATTTGATTTTCCTCTTTCCTTTTTTAAATCAGATTTACTAAGTGTTTGTCTACTTTGTGGGTTTTTTCATAGAACCAACTGTTAGTTTTATTAATTAATTCAATAGTTTTTTTTTTACTTTCAATTTTATTGATCTCTCCTTTTATTTTTAGAATTTCAAGTTTAGTGTTTGACTGGGGGTTTTTAATTTGTTCCTTTTCTAGCATTTTTAGTTGCAAGCCCAATTCATTGACTTTCTCTTTCTCTATTTTATACAAATAGGCCTCTAGGGATATGAAATTTTCCCTTATTACCACTTTGGCTGCATCCCATACATTTTGGTATGATGTCTCATTATTATCGTTTACTTGGGTGAAGTTATTAATTATGTCTATGATTTGCTGTTTAACCCAATCATTCTTTAGTATGAGATTATTTAGTTTTCAATTATTTTTTGGTCTACTTTCCCCTGGCTTTTTGTTGAATGTAATTTTCATTGCATCGTGGTCTGAAAAGGATGCATTTACTATTTCTGCCTTACTGCATTTGAGTTTGAGGTTTTTCTGTCCTAATATATGGCCAATTTTTGTATAGGTTCCATGAACTGTTGAAAAGAAAGCATACTCCTTTCTATCTCCATTACATTTTCTCCAGAGATCTATCATATATAAATTTTCTAGTATTCTATTTACCTCTTTGACTTCTTTCTTATTTATTTTGTGGTTTGATTTATCTAATTCTGAGAGTTCAAGGTTGAGATCTTCCACTATTATAGTTTTGCTGTCTATTTCTTCTTGCAGCTCTCTTAATTTCTCTTTTAAGAATTTAGATGCTACACCACCTGGTGCATATATGTTTAATATAGATAGTGCTTCATTATCCATGCTACCCTTTAGCAAGATATAGTGCCCTTCCTTATCTCTTTTAATTAAATCAATTTTTACTTTAGCTTGATCTGAGATCAGGATGGCTACCCCTGCTTTTTTGACTTCACCTGAAGCATAGTAGATTTTGCTCCAACCTTTTACCTTTAACCTGCATGTATCTCCCTGCTTCAGGTGTGTTTCCTGTAAGCAACATATTGTAGGATTCTGGCTTTTAATCCATTCTGCTAACCGCTTCCTCTTTAGGGGGAGTTTACCCCATTCCCATTTATAGTTAGAATGACCAATTCTGTATTACTTGCCATCTTGTTAACCCCTGTTTATGCTTTTCTCCTTTCTTTCCCCCTTCCCTCCCTTCCCAGTATTAAGCTTGTGAGCACCACTTGCTTCTCACAGCCCTCCCTTTTTAGTATTCCTCCCCCCGCCTTAGAGTTCCTCCCCCTATCTTACCCTTTTTCCTCCCAGTTTCCGTATTCCCTTCCACTTAGCTTATTCCTTCCCTTTTCACTTTTCCCTTTTCACTTTTCAATGAGTTGGGAGAAGTTTCACCATAGATTGAATATGTCTAAAATTGTTCTCTTAAAGCCAATTCTGAAGGCAGTAAGATACCCACTATATTCAACCCCCTCCATTCTTTCTCTCAAATATAATAGGTTTCCTTTGCCTACATGAGATGTACTACCCCCACTTTACCCTTTTTCTGGTACAATGTCTTTCCACATCTAGTTTCTAGAACAAGGTGTACATGTATTCGTTATTTATCTTTATAGCCAAAATATAGTTCCCAAGATTAATCTTTACCTTTTTAGATTTCTCTTGAGTTCTATATTTGTATATTTGTATATTTTGTTAAGTTCTGGCTTTTTCATCAAAAATAGGTGAAATTCTCTTACTTCATTGAATGTCCATCTTCTTCCCTGGAAAAAGATGCTCATTCTAGCTGAGTAAATTATTTTTGGTTCCATATCAAGTTCCTTAGCCTTTCAGAATATCATATTCCAGGCCCTTCGATCCTTTAACGTGGATGCTGCTAGATCCTGGGTGATCTGAGACTCCGAGAGTGTGCTGAGACACTGTGGAGGGGTTGGGGGGGTGGCCAGGTCCTGAGAGACTCCAGCTGTTTGGTGTTGTATTCTTCACCCCCAGTGTTTTTAGCTTCTCTGCTGGGCTGCTGACTTGCTGCCAGGGCAAAGTATCCAGTCCTGTAGCAACGCTCCACCCACAGAGACGGCTGCAATCACACCCCTCCCCCTCTCTGCTCTGCTCCAGTGCTCTCGCTGCCGCTGCCCTCAGCCTGTGCCCGAACTAAAACCATCCCCACCCTCGAGCAAAAACAGACCTTTCCTGGCAAGTCTCAAGGATGGCTTCTCTTGGTATCTATTTGTGGGTTTTTTTTTCAGTCAAGCATTAATTCAGAGGCTTGTAATGAAATGGATAATGAGAGAAAACACAGAGCTTACACAGCAGTGTGCCTCCTCGCCGCCCTCTTGGCCAGAAGTCCAAAAATCTGTTTCCTAATCAGAATGAGAGAAAGCAGACTCTCATTTATCTTCTAAAGTTCTTAGCACTTAGGTCCTCCTAGTGACTTAAGTGAATAAAAGCTTATGATTTTTCTTAGTTATATTTTTTTTGTACTGACTGTGGTGACTTGAGCACTATAGGCTTTGTCCCTCTATTATATGTATCCTTTGGGACAAAAGGTGTGAATGGAGCATAAGATCCTAGTATAAGAATATAAATTAAGGCCATGAGCTCCCCAGTGTTGGAAACTTTTTGTTGGCTGGAGATGAAAATCCATGGATTTCCACTTTATTTCTTGGAGCCCATTTAGACCACACATAGACCCTACATAAACTATTTTATGTTTTCTACAGCCATACTTGTCATATCAGAAAATGAACTTGGCAGAATGGTCCTTGAGAATAATACCAGTGCCAGCATCAAAAGTAGAGCAGTGGGTATTGTTGTTAAAGTCCTAGACTGCAACGTGGTCCTCTGTGTAGCCAAAGGTACCCTTCAAAGATCCCTCTGATGCTTGTTTCACCACTTCATGTTTGGCAGATTTTTCCAAGAGCTAAGAGGAATAGTTGACATCTACAGTCAAGTCAGAATATTTCTCATAACCTCTTATTTTAAAATGCTGTAGTATAGTGTTAAACCTTAAATTAGGAAGACTCAACTTCTCTAGTTTAAATCTGACCTTTAACTCTTACTTTCAGTGCGATTATGGGCAAGTCATTTAATCTTATTTGTCTTAGTTTTTTCATCTATAAAATGAATTGGAGAAAGAAATATCTAAACATTCTAGTATTTTGGCCAAAACAACCTCAAATGGGGCCAGTAAGAGTTGGATACAATTAAAAATGACTAAGCAACAACATATGGCAGATAATGTTGTGACTGGGGATATAGGTTAAATGAATGAAATAATTCTCATTCTCTAAGAGTACATTCTGCATGGGTCAAAGTACTAGATGCAATGAAAGTGAAAAGTGGGACTAGTTATTTAAGAGAGAAAAAATATGAAGACATAGAATTAATTGTAGAATAGAAAGACTTCTATAGACTCAGGGACTAATAGTCAGACCCTGAAAAGTCAGGAACAAAGAAACTTTAATACAATTTGATCAAATAGTGTAAAATCCAGGAAATAAATAAGATTAGCATCCACAAATTTCTGGAACTCCTCAGATTTCAGACTTTTCTACCATGACCAGAGAATCTCTGCCTTAACTTTAATGACTTAAACATTTACATCTATTTTGATTTATTTCTTATTACCTTTTGTAGAGGATTTCAGGTGACTGGGTACTGGAATCCACAGTAGGGACGCAGGTCTGTAGACATGTGACTATAAAGGCTTATACAAAAGAAGAGGAAAATTTGATTGTGGGAACTATAATATGGCATATCACTATTGGGAGCTTCAATCCTCCACATTTCATGTATCATGGCTTGGAAAAAAATCCTTATCTTTGAGCGATATAAAGGGAATCGGGGCCAATTGTGTATAAAAATTGAATTGACATAAAATTAGATAGAGCTATGAACAAAAGAAGGCAGATTCATTATTTAAAAGCACTTACTCAAACTTTTGGGACGTGTGAAATATTAAAAGTCAACTTTTTAATATGCACTACCACTTCTCTTAGAACACTTGTCTTTTGTTTTATCTCTGGTCTAATTTTTTTTAATGTTTTCATCATATGTTTATCTTTGCTCTCTTATTTTATACACTTTTTTGAGTTTTGTCCTTATCTATGAAGTTTGGTATCTTTTCTTCATAGTCTTTATTCTTTAAATGTTTAATGTATATTGCCTTCAGTTACTCTTCCCTATTAATTAATATTTTCCTCATTTTCCTTGTAAATGGCATCTAAAATTTTGCTCTCTTATTATCCTGCTTCATTTTCTCTATTATTTCCAGTAGCTCTTTAACTTAGTCTTTTTTTTTGAATGCCATGTGCTTTATCATGAAATGATGCATAGTATCACTCTGTACATTTTTCAAGGAGTATTTTGAGATTTTCAATAATACATCAAGTTTATAAATATCTAAACATCGAAATAATAAAGTAAAGAAGTACCATCCTAGTAAAGAAGACCATCATGTACTATGTAACAGAGGATTCAAAAAGTGCCTTGCTCCAGAATACTGGATTCAGAATATTGTTGTTCTTCATGTGTATTGTGACCCAGCTACAAGACCACAATTATGGCATGTGATTTGAATTCCATCTTTCAACACTATTGAGGTATCAGGGCTTCTCCCAGAGAAATAGAAACCGTTTTCTTCACTGGGCTGGTAGCACAGTATCTATTATTTTTATTTTTCCACATCCTGTTCAATATTTGTTATTTTCCCTTTCAATCTAATAGGTAATCTAATAGGTATGAATTAGTGCTTTGTTGCTTGTTTGTTTGTTTTTGATATGCATTTCACTAATCAATATTGACATGGAGCATTCATATATGACTACTCATAACTTTGATTTCTTCTACAGGAAACTTCATATTCATATCTTTGGGCCATTTATCAGCCTGTATATTTGAGAAATGAGGCCTTTGAAAGAGAAATTTGTTTTAGGTTTTTTCCCCCAGTTTCCTGATTTCCTTCTAATTTTGACTGCAATCATTTTGTTCATGCAAAATCTTTTTCAATTCCATATCATCAAATGTTGGAGGGGATGCGGGAAAACGGGGACACTGATGCATTGTTGGTGGAGTTGTGAACGAATCCAACCATTCTGGAGAGCAATCTGGAATTATGCCCAAAAAGTTATCAAACTGTGCATACCCTTTGATCCAGCAGTGTTTCTATTGGGCTTATACCCCAAAGAGATACTAAAAAAGGGAAGGGGACCTGTATGTGCCAAAATGTTTGTAGCAGCCCTGTTTGTAGTGGCTAGAAACTGGAAAATGAATGGATGCCCATCAATTGGAGAATGGCTGGATAAATTGTGGTATATGAATGTTATGGAATATTATTGCTCTGTAAGGAATGACCAGCAGGATGAATACAGAGAGGCTTGGAGAGACCTACATGGACTGATGCTAAGTGAGATGAGTAGAAATATACACTTCGACAACGATATTGTATGAGGATGTATTCTGATAGAAGTGGATTTCTCTGACAAAGAGACTTAACTGAGTTTCATTGGAGAAATGATGGACAGAAACAGCTACACCCAAAGAAGGAATACTGGGAAATGAATGTGAACTATTTGCATTTTTGATTTTCTTCCCGAGTTATTTTTACCTTCTGAATCCAATTCTCCCTGTGCAGTGGGAGAACTGTTCAGTTCTGCAAATATGTATTGTATCTAGGATATACTGTAACATATTTAACATATATAGGACTGCTTGCCATCTTGGGGGGGGGGGGAGGAGAGAGGGAGGGGAAAAAACGAAACATAAGTGATTGCAAGGGATAATGTCGTGTAAAAATTATCCTGGCATGGATTCTGTCAATACAAAGTTATTATTAAATAAAAAAAAATTCCATATCATCAGAATAACTCATCTTATTTCTTGTTACCTTCTCAGTCTTTTGTTTGGGCATAAACGCTTCCCTTATATATAATTCTTACAAGTAAATTTTCCCAAACTCCCCTGTTTGCTTGTGGTAAACTTTTTACTTCTAGATCATTTGTCCATTATAAATTTATATTTCTCTATGGCGTGAGTTTGGTCAATTTCAAACTTTTTTTTTTATTTTCCCAGTGATTTTTGTAAAAACAATAAAGCTCCTACCATTAAATCTTAGATTTTTCAGTTTAGTACTATATTATTATTTTTCATATGTTTGTTTCTGTATATTGTGTATCTAATTTCTTCCACTTTTACATTACTCTATTTCTAATGTAGTATCAGATTGTTTTCACAATTACTACTTGATAATATCATAAATTTGAAATATGAAATTGCTAGGCTACTTATGTTCACTTTTTCCTCAATTGATTTGTTTGATATTAACATCAGCTGATGTTAATGCAGCTGAATTTTGTTATTATTTTTCCAGTTCTACCTAAGTAGAATTATCACTTTAATTATTGTGACTTGGTCTACTCATGAGCAATTAATAGTTCTCCAAATGTTTAAATATGATTTTATTTGTGTAAAAAAGTGTTTTCTAATTAAGTATCTTTAGTTCCTGGATTTCTCTTGTCAGATAACATGCTCAAACATTTTTTGTTGTCTGCCCTTGTAATAAATGGATTTCTCTCTATATTACTGCTAAGTTTTGGTGGTAATACATGGAAATGCTGTCGATTTATGTGGTATTATTTTATATTTGGAAACTTTATTAAAGCACTGAATTGTTTCAATTAGGTTTACTATTTAATTTTTTGTCTCTTAGGTTTTCTAAAGATAATGCAATACCATCTGCAAATAATGGTAGTTTTTTTTTTCCTTCACATTGCCTATTATATTTCTTCATTTTTATTTTTCTTATCTTCTTGCTATAGCTAGTATGTCTAGTACAATGTTAAATAATATTGGTGATAATTCACTTTCTTGCTTCACTTCTAATTTAACTGGAAGGCTTAATGAGCTGTTCAGTCTCATTACAGATGATGTTTGGTTTTAGTTTTGGATAGAAATTGATTATTTTAAGAAAAATTCTACTATTTTCTAATATTTTTAATAACAATAGCTATTTTGTTTAGTGAAAAGCTATTGCTGCATCTGTTAAGATAATCATATATTTGTTTAGTTATTGTTGTTGATATTCTCTATTATTCTTATAATTTTCTGATATTGAATCATCCTTGCATTTCTGGTATAAATCCTTTTATCATTTTTTATAACATCTGTGATATATTGCTGCAATCTTCTTGCTAGTATTTTGTTCAACAATTTCACATAAAATTCATTAAGAAGTAGGTCCATAATTTTCTTTCTCTATTTTTGTTTAACCTGGTTTAGATATTTAAACCATATATAAGTAGGCAGATATGTTCAGCTCTGATTATACCAGCTGTAGGATGGCATACCACCTAAGAGAATTTTGAGATACTGAAGAAAGCAGGTTCTGTGTCACCTTGCTTATTAATAGGCTTTAGGATTAATTAAACTAATTGGGGAGTTACTCATAAGAGGCCCTGCCCATCTTCTTGGCCATAGGACAAAGTAATGTTATGAATAACTGCATTCATCACAGCCCAGGCCAGATGAGGTACTGAATAGTAACAGAACAAATAAGGCTTATTACTGGTATGGCCCAATGTCACATGCAAGTTTTCACACAGAATAGTTGGATTTACTTTTACTGTTTATGTTTATTCAAAGTAGTTTGCATTCTTCTGTGGAATAACAGGTTAATTCTCACTTTTGGCTACCATCAGACACTCTGCCCTCATGACCTGCTCATTCAATGTTCTTGATCATATCTTCTGCAAAGTTCCCTCTAGAGAATTTTTTCTCTAGCAACTAGTTTATCTGGTGAGAAGTCACTCAAAACTTTTGATTCTGATCTTATCAACAACAAGTTATACAAAGTGTCAAATAGGAACTAATAGTTCGCTTGAAACTTCAGAGAATTTAAGGTTTTATATGTCCCATTAGAATAATTAATATTTGACACAGATGATTGATCTTGTTGTTTTTTCAAATTTTTTTCATTCTAATTCCAGTTCCTTTAGGAGGAGCAGATGATATTAAGAATCTAATTCTATATATCTATAAACATAGATAATAACATTTTTCCAGCAGAGACTATCTACCTGAGTTGAATGCTTATATAAATAAATTTACTTTTAAGAGGCTAACTTTACTCCAATTGTAACAAAAGGCCTAGAAACAGATGTATAAATTAGGAATTAAATAATTAATTCCAGTTATATACAGTAAACAGAGTACATAAAATGGGTCCTCTATAGTAGAACATTTTTAGTTAAGCATATCAAATGCAACGTTTTACACAAACATTACTATCCACAAAGATGTCAAATGGTACTGAAATTCTATTCATTAAAATAAAAGAGAAGTGGTTTCTGACTTTAACCTCACATTAATAGATTCACATCTTTGTGATTTATTCCCCTGCCATTCTGAAAGAATGAAATACCAAAGGACTTTGGAAGTATTAGCTGGCAGATGATAAGCCCAAGTGTTAATTTACTCAGTTATTTCAGATATGAATTGAAAACAGCAAAGTCTTATCTTTGCACTGTGCTCATATCTATTCATCAGAGCAAGTGAATTTGCTCTGATCATAGAAATTTACCCTAAAAGGATATAGCAGGGGCATGATTACAATAGTATGAAAACGGGTCCTTCAGGTCTAAACCTAAGGCATAAAATAAGTCAAAATATAAATGCCAGGATAAAGCCTCCTAAGCTCTGTTTGATTTCAGGAAAAAGTCACAATTGACAACTAGTGTTGCTGTAAGAGTTCTACCTCCTTCACTGGCAGACAGCATTAATCAGTCTAGAAACATTTCTGTTTTAAAAGGAAGTCATACATGGGAAAACTGAGTCATAAAGATCCTGCCTTTGTTAATGCTAATGTCATCCTCTTGTTTTTTCCCCAAATATAGACCTTTATCTTCCCTTTTGAATATCTTGTGACATTTCTCTCTAATAGCAAATTACTGACTTAATTGTCCATCAGACAACTATGAATTCAAAACTTAAAACAATTAGCAGTTACTGTCCCAGGAGATTTTACTTTAAGAGGCAAATTTCATTAATCACAGCTTGGGGCTATCTAAAGTTATTTTCACTCTCATGGTGCTATATTAAAATAATAATCTTTTTGCTATTATTCATGCTTCCATAAGGTATTCTATCTACCATTCTTAAATCTCCTCCAAATTTTTTTTTTAATTTAAAGACATCTTGGTATAAATAAATCATTTTATATTATAAACAAATATAAATTCTCAGTAACTCAATTTCATTGGTTAGGAATTCTATAATCTATAGCTGGCTCTTTTTACAGGTCTGATAGTCTTGCTCAAATTTAGAGAAAAAGTGAATCCTAAAAAACATTTACTATGTGCCTTTTCTCACACAGCAATTGCCAATTATATATTTTTTTTTTACATTTTCATAATTTTTTTCTAGTCCTTATGAAGTATTACAATTCAGTAATGGACCTGGATTTTTCTCAAGTTATAGCAGCTTGTGTATCTCAGAGTTTTCAGGAGAACTTGCTTTTGTTGTTTCTGCTGTCTTAGATGTTTCACTTTTGTGAGGAGGAAGCAAAACAATTCTTATAATTCAAATTGAACTAAATCTATCACAAAAATGGGTAGGAGTTTCATATAATTTACAACAAAGCTTTTTTTTTTTAATATTAAGCTCTATGCACAATGTTTGAAAACATGCTATTTTTAAATTGATTGGTACTTTAGTTTGTAAGATTCTCTAAATAATTAGATGTTGCAATTAAACTCAATTATTTTGTTGTTGTTGTTGCTATTTTTTCCACTTACAAACTTTCTTTTTCTGAGCCAGTAAAAGGTTAAGAAACAGGCTATTTCAATATGTCAGTTCAATTTTTTTCCCCCTGAAACTTCTTTGGTACTACCCTGTATTTCTCCATAGTCAGTTGACCTTTACTTTCTAGCTGTAAAACAATAAATCTGCCAATATTGGCATTAGGGAAAAAGAAATATTCTTAGGTCCCTTATAAACAAATTCTAAGGAAATGATCAACATTTATAAAGCAATTAAACTGCATTTAGGGATTTACAATAGAGAATTCACATTTTTGTTATCAAATTCATTTGCAATATAAAAAAAATTTGGTTTGAGGAAAAAGGATTCACTTGCTCCTTGTCTGCACATTGAGGAGTGTAAAGAAAAAAGAAAAGTCATTTCAGAAAAGTTGAGAGTTTCATATTAGTTAATAAGACACAAAAAGATAGATTTGCTGATGAAGTTTTTTTTTTCTTTAAAGCACACAATTATAGACTTAAACATGGTCATGAACATAGAAAAACACAAAACCAGACTGACAGCTATGAAGTAGCAACTCCAATATTAAAATTTGCCTTTACTTTCCTGCCTTGCTATCTTTAAAGGTTGTGCTCTCTCCTTTCCCTCTCTGCCTCTCTCTGTCTGAAGAACAGGTGATGATTTGAATAGGTAGATACAGTTTCTTCTCATAACTTTCTCATAACCCATAATATCACAGGTCTAGAGTCTTCTTTCCCATCATGCAAGATACAGTGAATACAATGAATATGCCACAGGAATTACAATAACCAAAAGGTACTAAAATAATATTATATGCAAAACTTTTATAGATCCTGATCAAATACAAATTTAATGAGAAGTATCACAATCTCAATGGAGTTTTTATTCTAGTACAAGACACAAAACCTCATAAACTATGATAAAAAAGGGGAACATAATTGCAAAAGAGAGGTAAAAACGAAGAACCACGAGATTTTCCAAAGGAAAGTGGATTTCCAAATGTGAAATTCAGGGGAAAATGAAATCAAAATCAGATAGGACAAATGAGGAATATGAGTCCTTGAATACTAAAAAACATTTTTTCTATCAGTTTAAAATGACATGAAAATGGTTATAACTTGAATTTTGCTTGCTTAGTCAAAAAGTTTAGACTTAATCCTTGGTATAAGAAATGAGAGACATGGAAAAAAAAATCATGCACTGAAGGTTAAGTTATTTGACTTGAAGAAACCATTAATATATCAAAAGGCTGAAATTTATTCTAAGGTGTTTGTAATCTTTGTCATGCTACTCTTCATGAACAACTGGTTTGTTGAATTAGTGTGCATTCTAATAATTTAGTACTGAATTTTAATATATTTTTATTGCTTCCTTTCTTGCTTGGTTTCTTTTTTTCTTTTTTTAGCTTTTTATTTTTAAAATATATGCATTGATAGTTTTCATCATTCACCCTTGCAAAACATTGTCTTTTATTTTTTTTTCTTCCTCTCTTCCTCCACACCCTCCCTTAAAAAGTAAGCAATCCTATATATGTTAAACACATGAAATTCTTCTATGCATGTTTCTACAATTTTTATGTTGCAAAATAAAAATCAAATCATAAAGAGAAAAACTGAGAAAGGACAAAAAAAAGGAAAAAAAAAAAGTGAAAACAGTATGTTGTGATCCACACTCAGTCCCCACAGTTTTCTCTTGGGGTAGAGATGACTCTCTCCATCACAAGACCTTTGGAAGTAGCCTGAATCACCTTATTGTAACAAAGAGCCAAATCTACAAGAATTGATCATCACATAATTTTGTTATTTCGATGTATAATGTTCTCTCAGTTTTACTCACTTCACTTAGCATGTAAGACATATAAGTCTCTCTAAGGCTTTCTGAAATAATTCTGCTTACCATTTCTTACAGAATAATAATATTTCATAACATTCATATATCATAACTTATTCAGCCATTCTTCAAATTAAGTTTATCTGTTATGCAGTTTCCAGTTACTTGCCACTACAAAAAAGACTGCTACAGACAATTTTACTCATGTGGTGCCTTTTCCTTTTATAGTGATCTCTTTGGGATACAAACCCAGTAGAGACACAACTGGATCAAAGGGCATGCACAGTTTGATAGCTCTTTGGACATAGTTCAAAATTGTTCTCTAGAATGGTTGTATCAGATCACAACTCCACCAACAATGTATTCGTGTCCAAGTTTTCCCATATTCCCTCCAATAATCATCATTTTCTTTTACTTAGTCAATCTGACAGTTGTCTTAATTTGCATTTCTCTGATAAATAGTGAGTTAGAGCTTTTTTCATATTATTAGAAATAGTTTTAATTTCTTCATCTAAAAATTGTTCACCTCTTTTGACCATTTATTAATTGGAGAATGCTTGTGTTATAAATATGAGTCAATATTTATATAATTTAGAAATGAGGCTTTTATTAGAATCTTTGGTTGTAAATTTTTCCCAGTTTTCTGCTTCACTTCTAATCTTGACTGCATTGCTTTTGTTTGTATAAAACTTTATATCTTAATATAATCAAAATTATGTATCTTCCATTTCATAACTCTAGTTCTTTTTTCACCACAAATTCCTTTTCCAGATATCTGAGAGGTGGACTAACCATTTTCTTCTAATTTGCTTACAGTATCATTATATGTCTAAATCTTGAACCCCCTTTGACCTTGTCATGGTATAGGGTGTTAGGTGTTGGTCAATGCCTAGTTTCTGCCATACAATTTTCAAATTTTCTTAGCAATTTTTGTCAAATACTGAGTTCTTATCCCACAAGCTGGGGTCTTTGGGCTTATCAAATACTAGACTAATGTTGTCATTGATTATTATATCATGTCAACTTAAACAATTCCATTGATCAAGTAATCTATTTCTTTGCCAGTACAAAATGGTTTTGATTACCATTGATTTATACTATAGTTTTAGGTCTGGTAGAGCAGGACAACTTTCATTTGCATTATTTTTTTCCTTAATTCCCTTAAATTCTTCATCTTTTGTTCATCCAGATGAACTTTATTACTCTAGTTCTGTTAAAAACAAAACAAAACAAAACAAAACTTTGCAGTTTGATTGGTATGACACTGAATAAGTAGATTAATTTAGGTAGAATTGCCATTTTTATTATATTAGCTCGGTCTATCCTTGAGCCTTCATATCCTTGATATCCTTGATATCCTTCCAGTAGATTAGATTTGACTTTGTATGGAAATTGTTTTGTAATTTCATGGAATCTATAGTTCCTGACTTTGTCTTGGCAGGTAGACTCCAAAATATTTTATATTATCTACAATTATTTTAAATGAAATTTCTATTTATAACTAATAGCATTAGTTATTATTGGTAATATATAGAAAAACTGATGATTTATGTAGATTTATTATTATACCACTTTGCTATAGTTGTGAATTGGTTCTAGTAAATATTTTATCTGATTCTTTATAATTCTCCAAATACAATATCATATGTGTAAAGAGTGATATTTTTTCCCTCATTACCTATTCTAAGTCCTTTAATTTCTTTTTCTTCTATTATTGCTAAAGGTAACATTTCTAAAACAATTGTAAATAGTTATGGTAATAGTAGGCAACCTTGTTTCACCCTGCTCTTACTTGTAATGGTTTTAGTTTATCCCCAGTACATATGATGCTTGCTAATGATTTTAAAACTCCATTTATTCCTATGCTCTATAGGTTTTCATAGCAATAGTATGGAATTTTGATCCTTTTTCTGCATCTATTGAAATAATCATATCATTTATGTTGATTATGTTATGGCTATATTTAATAATGATAATAGTTTTTCTAATATTGAACCATCCCTGCATTCCTGGTATAAATCTTACTTGGTCATGGTATATTATCTGTTGGAACACTTACAAAGTATAAAGTCATTAGAGTTGATAAAGACAATAATTATCTAATTTAGCATGGTTTAGTATGATTGATCTGATCTTACAAGGAGATGTTATGGGCCAGAATAAACAAGGTACTAAGTGGAGCTGATAGAAACAATACTTGTGTTCACACCTTTAGAGAGCTCATATAAGCAAGAAGCTCTTAGGGCTACAGAGCACTCTAGGACGTACACAGAGCACTCTGGGAAGAAACCCACAATCCCACTCTCTCGGAGGAGGAGTCAACCTTTGGGAGATTATATATATATATATATATATAATATATATATATATATAAGCTCTTATCTTAGAGCTTCAAGTCAGTTCACTTCGGAACATTGCCAGGGGTTAGAGAGGAGCACTCTGGAGGAAGCCCACACAAGCCCACTCTTGGAGGTAGAGTCAGATTCATTCCAACTTTCACCTTGGTGCTGGCTGGAGATATTTGGAATGGTGGCTGGCCTCCTGCACTTCCCTCACTGAGACCAAGGCTGGTCTGAAAGGCTCTCCAGAAAGCTGCCCAGCCCCAGGCAAGGAGACAAGACTCGGAAGGAGCACTCTGGGAGATTGAGAGCCAGAAGCCCTCTCTTGGAGACAAGAGAGATCCATTCCATTTTCCAACTTTGTGCTGGCTGGAGGCTGAAGGACAACTGCAAAAGCTCTTGGAACCAAGCAGAAAGATAGGCCACTAAAAAAACTGACTAGGCTATTTTGGAGGAAGCAATAAAAGATCTGAACTTTTAACACCTGGCTGCATTTGGGTGATTATTATTTTTAATTGAAACTAAGGCTGCCTTCAGAAAACCTCCCCAAGAAACCTGCTCCCAGAGAGAACCATTATATTATAAAAGAAAAAAAAAAAACACCACAATTATCCTTTTCATAATTAGTTGTAATTTCTTTGCTAATAGTTTATTTAAGATTATTTCATCAATATCCATTGGGAAAATTGGTCCATAATTTTCCTTCTCTGTTTTGATTCTTCCTGGTTTAGGTATCAGCACCATATCTGTGTCATTAAAGGAATTTGGCAGGACCCCTTTCTGTATTTTTCCAAAGAGTTTATGTAGTATTGGTGTTAATAGTTCTTTAAATGTTTGGTAAATTCACATTTAAATCCATCTGGCCCTAATTTTTTTTTTCTTAGAGAATTGTCTAAAAGCTTGGGTTCATTTTTTTTTCTAAATTGAAACTATTTAATTAATACCTGTCCTTGTCTTAATATATATTTTTGTAAGTATTCATCCATTTCACTTAGATTATCAGTTATTGGCATATAATCATTGTCTTCTTTCCTTTTTCTTATCAATGTAACTAAAGATTAATCTATTTTTTTTTACTTTTTTCACAAAATCAACATTTGATTTTGTTTATTCACTAGTTTTCTTACTTTCAATTTTATTAGTCTCCTCTTTTATTTTCAGATTTTCAAATTTGGTGTTTACGTATAGATTTGAATTTTTTTCTAACTTTTTTAGTTGCATCATCCATTAATTGAACTTCTCTCTCTATTTTATGCTAGGAAGCATGTAAAGATATAAAACTTTCCCTAAAAACTGCTTTGTAGTTTTTAAAAGGTTCATCAAATATCTTGGTATTTTATATTTTAAGTTTATAAAATAAATGAAGGAAATTTTCAGTGTCACAGAAATAAGGAAATAAACCTTTTCCTTACAATTAGTTCTAAAGAAAGTTTGACATCAGCTCTTATTCTCCTGCTGTGGTCATTGCAACTTGGTTTTAGTTTTTCATCATTTTTGTCAGTATTTAAAATATGATTTTCATTTTTCTTTTGTGTCTAATTTATCATATCTATTTTTGAATAGCTAGTTTGATGACTATCTTATCAGGGAAGGCCAAGAGAAAATCAGCCATTGTTTCATATAATTCATATTATATACATATATATATATATAATTTCTGAGAAAAATTTAAATTATTATAACATCCTAATGAGTAAAGCTGAGTTATTATAATACCTAATATTTTATCAAAATATGTTGGTCACTTTGCTTATTTTTCTTACTTCTACCAAATTCTCCTTGATTCAAATGTTACCCCAACCACTTCCCCTTTCCAAAGTTGTGCTTAAAAATTTTTTTCCATGGTAGAATAGTTTCAAAGCATTTAAATGAATTAAATTCTATTTAAATAGGTTGGAAAATTGAGAAACTATTTTCTAAACTATTGACAAACTCATGTTTTGAATATACTGCAGAATACATTAATTGCATGCTTTACATGAAATCACTTCCATACACACACACACACACACACACACACTCAGAGACTCACATACTTATACATATTCTGTAGCATGTTTCTGCAGTTGATGTACCCATGGAATCATTATGTTCTAAAAAATCAGTGGAATTTGTGTGCTTTTTGAGTGGCAATATATAGGGTGACAAGAAACGTAAATACCCTTGATAGAAATATATTCATTACATGAATATATTTTTCTTTCTTTTTTAAAATTGATATTCTAAATATATGGAAAAGAAAATAGTTTCCGCCCCCCCCCCTTACTCAAGCATATGAATAGGTGAACTATCTCACATGAATATTTTGGATCTTGAACTTCCAGGCATGTATCAAGAGAGTGGTCATTTTGAAGTGATTTTTATAGTCAAATAGAACTGAGATACCTTCATTAATAATGACGTCAGTGGCAGAGATTACTTACTTATTCTACTTGTATCCAAATCAACTATATAAGATATTTTAAGTCTTGCTTGGTACTTATCTCAAATTCTTTTGAAATCAAGAAAATACCAGTGGAATATAAGTTCTGTCCAATAATTATCAATAATCACTATACATTTGTTTTCTTTGATAAAGAAATAGGAAAAAATAGGAAGATACATGATAAATATGCATGTGTATAATATATGCATGCACATATATGTGAAAATATTGAAAATAAATTAATTCTGTAGATTATTAATCAAATTATATGTCATAATATTGTCAGCAGACAATATTCATTCACTTGATTTTTCTGATATGGGGAATTTTGCAAAATTCTTTTGAGTTTTTAACAGATAGCTTCCAGAAAAAAGCTTCTGCTATCTCAGATATTGATATTACCAGCACAGTTGTCAAACATGAGATAGCTCATCATCCACAGGAACTCATATTTCAATTTGAATACTGTTTTGTATTTCCTCCAGGAGAATGAAAAATCTTTTTGGAAACATATTGCTTTCTTTCTTTCTTTTTTTTTTTTTTGGCTCACCTAAGTTTTATGATCAGTGGATCATCAAACAAGGTTATTTCTAGCATTGTTCCTTCTGAAGAACACTGAATAATTTTGATCTAGGATAGAAATATCATGTTGAAAAATACTCTTTTAAGTAGCATTCAGTTATACTAAGTCAATTTTTTAAAAAAAAGGATAAATATGCATGTTTGAAATCCTTATTTTCTCATTGTTTCTGGCTATTATACAGTCATAAATATGTGGTTTATCATTAAATATTTTGCCTCCTATAATTATGTCAAGAACACTTCCTATTATGCCTATATAAATGTCTATCATTAACATTTTATATGCATAGAAAAGTAAACATAAAAACTAATCATATTGAATTTTCTTCATTTAGATTTAGATTAATTTAAAATTAATGATGTCCAAAATTTTTAAGCCCTTGATATTTTAACATTCATGTAACCTCTAGCACAATATTTTTTCTAGTTAAATTTCCTAATCCAGTTATTTTCAAATCCTCTCCCTTTTTTTCTCTTTAGACTATTTCTGCCTCTTATATAATTTTTAACAGTGCTGCAATGTTAGAGATCAGGTGTAATGACTCAATAAATCAGTCAGTTAAGGAACACAGTATTTTATATATACTAGAAACTTCCAATTGCACAGAAAAAGAATGCCGCAATCCTTACTTACAAAGAGGTGTGTGTGTGTGTGTGTGTGTGTGTGTGTGTGTGTGTGTGTGTATGTGTATACAAACACAAAGATAATATGTATAAACAAATATGTGTTATATAAATAAAATGTAATTAGTGGGAAGGTAGATAAGAAAGACCAAGTAGAAAGTATTGTAGGAGATGAACCTTGAATGAAGAAAAGGATTGTATTAGATGGAGATAACCTGTGGTTTATATTACAAGAATAGGTACAGCCAATGCAAATGTTTTGAGAGAGATTTTTGCTTTGTGTGAGAAAGACAAGGCTAGATTGCTGAGAGCAAAAGAGAATAATATATAGTGAGACTGAGAAGTGAATTTGGGGCCAAATTATAATTGGCTTTAAAAGTTTAACAGAAGATATTTTTATTGTGTATTTTATACATATTTATATGTATGTGTGTGTGTGTATTTTATTCTTACTATAATAAGAAATCACTATAGTTTATTGAGTCAGTAAATGATGCAATCATATTTCTGTTTAAGATAAATTACATTGACAGCTATCTGCAAAGGAGATGTGTGGGGAAAGATTTGTGACAGGGAGATCATTTTAATAATCTAGGAAATAGGTGGTGAGGGTTTTGTCTAACATTACCTCTTTATCAGACTTCCTGGTGGGAAAAACTGTGATGACCGCGTATTTAAAATCAACCGGAGTCAGGAATTCAGGTTAAGGGAAAAATCTTCAATCTTTATTGAAGTGAAGAGGTGAAAAAAGATTTCAATAGCAATATGGGCAAGAAGGATTGCGATAGCAATATGGACAGCTGCAACAGGAAGCCAGCTAGCAGAGAGAGCTGAAAGACCGTCGCAATGGCAATGTGAGCAGCTGTGTCAAGACTCCAGCCAGCAGTCTCTCCTTCCCCTTCCTTTTCCACTCCTCTGCCTCCACCCACCAAAATCATCATTTCCTATACAACACATCAGGACTTGCACAAAGAGTAGGCAGGGACCATTCTTTCTCCAAGCTTATATATTAATAGAGTATGGTCCAATTACTATTTAGCCTCATGTGCTTGGAACCTCAGTGCATCAACTCAAGCCTCAGCCAATTACAAAAAACAAGAATAACAGCAACAACAAGTTTGTTGTAAAATATAAATCCTTCAAACTCATTTTTATTAGTCTTTCTATTAGTTATACTCTTTTCATCCTTTGTTGTTCTCAGAGTGACTTTGTACAATTGTCTCTCTTTTTAAATATTCTTTAAACTGGTTTCTCCTTCCACTGTTTCACTAATAATGGCACTCATATCCTTCCATCACACTCTATATTTTTTCATAAGTGAATTATATTCTGATTTTTTGTAGCTGTTTCATCTCTCTACCAGGCTTAGAAATAGAGAGTTGTTGAGTGAAATTAGACTATGCCTCTATATTTAGGCAAGCTACAAGATAATAGTATCCAGTGCCATGAAACTTAGAATAAACATTTTATTCTCTGCTATGCAGGCATAAATGAAGTCATTCCTTTTCTCTCCACATTCTAATTCTTGTTCATAGAATGATAAATAAAAATTACCTTTTCTACTTATCCATTCATGACAATTCATTAATTTATGGTATCACTAAAAATTCCAAACATAATTCTGAGTCATAAACTATCTATATTCAAGCTCTTTCCTGGCCATCTTTCATTTCTCTCACCAAACCTTCCATCTAGTTCAGATACACCTTCTTCCCCCATTTCCTTTACCCTCTAATTTTTATGGTGCCATTTATTATTAACACACTAGACTTCATTTCTGACATATGACTTTTCCTTAGATATCTCTTTGTCCTATTAGTGTTGTTTGTTGTAATATAATGCACACTTTTCTCCCAATAATATAGTAGAATGCATATGGAACTACTTTTAAGGTCAGAGTTAGGTTCAAAATATTATTCTAAAAAATAAAAATTTAAAAAATTAAAAACAAATAAACAAAAAAACTATATGACTTTGTCATACAAAGTCTTTGTTAAAGTGGAAATGTTTCCTAAATTTTCCATAGTTGCAGACAGCTCTCTGTTACTACTAATTTCAGAATAATCATCAACCTATGCCTTATTTAATTTCCTCATTGTGATTTCCATATACCTATTCAGTCAGTCAATAAACATTTTTAACCACTTACTATGAACCTGGAAATATAGATCAAAGCCAAAAGACAAAAATGGTCCATGACTTCAAAGAAATTTGATTCTAATGGGAAACAAAATAACATATTAAATGAAGCTGTAAAGATATGTGTATGAGGGAGGGATACTTGAAGACTTCATCCATTTAAAAGTTGATTTTTTTTAACTAGAAATTCAAAACCTGAAGCTATTTTGCACTATAAGTGGCATGAGAGAAATCCCCAGATTATTGACTGATGAGAGATGCAATCATAAATTGTAAAAAAAAAGAAAAAAAAGAAAAAGAAAAAGAAAAAAAAGGAAGACTACAGCAATATAATCCATGCATTGTTGATTTGGCCAATAGATTTAAATTTGGAAAGGAAATTTAGTCATAGAATTCAACATCCTGTGAATTATGTGAGGTCCAAAGAGGTTAATTCACTTCTTCAAGTGAATTGAAACACTTATAATTTAATGTATCTGATCACTATACCAATCTTTCCTATATTATTCCTCCATCAGAAATCTATTAAGTAATATTTAAAAATAATAATAATATTTATATAACACTTTAAGTTTACAAAGCATCTTACAGTGATTACATTTAATTTTTGTAACCTTAGGAAAGAGGTATAATTGTTATAAATTTTATAAATGAGAAAAAATGAGTTAGTGCTTAAGTGACTTTTTCAAGGTCATATTGATTGGTGGTAAATGTCTGCAGTCATATTTAATTTCAAGTATTCCTGACTCAACTTTTTCTAGTCAGTATTTGGCTCAATGCTATCCCTTACATTATTGAAGTGGACTGTTGCAGTAGCCTCCTAAGAAATCATTTTATTTCCGCTATCATTTTTTTTCTACCACCACACCATCATTTCTACATTATTCCTTCATCAGGAATCTATCTTTGGCTCTTTATTCCCTGGGGAGTAAAATACAAGGCTTTTGCTAATCAGGTGAAAAATTCTCTTTAGATAACCTTATCTCATTCTTCCCAGGAATCTTTCTAGCATAACAGTATAAGAATTTGCTTTAGAATTTGGAAGTTCCTGCCTTAAATTTAAAATACTAGCTGTGTGACTTTCTTCAGGCAATGTCAACTTTCACTGTCCCAGGCAAATCTTTATCACTACAAATTCCACAGCATATGCTTATCTGCATTTGTACAGAAAACAAAAATGCTTACTGTGAATTGCTTATAGCTGTGAAACTATAAATCTATAAATATCTCATTGTAATCACTTTATTACAGCAAAACTGGACTAGTCCATGGTCCCTAATGAATTTGCTAATATTTTTCTTACTATCCATTCTTTCTCAACCCATTGGTAGGAAATTAATTTATTATATTGTTCTTTCCAAGTGCACTAATTATCTTATTTTGCTCCCACCTTTTCTGCTAAATCTGGTGGTTTTTAATTCTTGTTATTCCTTTGACTTTGACTATGACAAAGTAACTACCTCCTTCTAAAAAAAAAATAACTCCCTTGGTTTTTAAAACATTAAACTTTTCATGATATTCATTCTTTCATTCTAAATGCATTTTCTTCTCCCATTTCCTTAATTCTTATTGTCCTTCTGCTCTTTATTACTATTGTTATTGTTATTAGTAGTAGTATGTTTTTACCTCCCAATAAGATTTTTTTTTTCTTTTTTCTGCTCTTCTCTTGTTTTCTTATGTACTCTTTTGGTAGTCTTGCCTCATTGAAAGGCACTATCACTGCTAGGCAAATGATTCCATATACCCAGTTCCAAATATTTACAGCACAAATCCCAAATAGCCAATGGATCTGTTCAACTGAATATTTTATTGCAGTTCAAATTCAGCAATATCTAAAGTTGAACTTGTCTTCCTTACTATACCTGACATTCTTTACAATTTATTTATTTCTGTGACTATGATATTTTCAGTAACTTCACTTTTAAGCTTGGAATATTTTATTCTTCTCTCATCCTAAAATACATTTATTCAAACCTCCTATACTGTCTTTTCTTCCTCTAAAATATCCTCTTCTTTTGTTCTCTTCTTTATAAGTGACACAGTAAAATTCTAAAGGCAAAATCATAACAGCTGAGTTCAATTCTGACTCAGGTACTAGATGTGTAATTTCACCTCTCCCAGTCTTAAGTTCCTTAAAAGTAAAATTTTGCAGTTGAACTCAAAAGCCTCACAGATCATTTTTTAGCTTTTAATCTGTGATCTTCTGAAATTATTTCAAACATTCTTACATTATTCACTCTTGGTCAATAGACTTCTAAATGTTTTATAATGTCTACACTTATTTTAAATGGAATTTTTCTTTACTTCTCTTGCTGATGGACTTTGTTGATAATATATAGAAATACTGTTATGTAGGTTTGTTGTATATCCTTCAATTCTTCTAAGTTATAATAGTCATTGTTCCTGTTGATTCTTGAGGATTCTCTCAGTATACCATCATATCTACAAAAATTGATAGGTTTGTCTCTTCATTGTCTATTCTAATTATTTCAATTTCTATTTTATTTACTGCTATAGCAAACATTTCTTCTATTGTATTGAATAATTAGCAAGGTAATGATCATCTTTGTTTCATCACTGAACTTATTGGAAAGTACTAACTTATCCTCATTATGCTTATTTGCTGATGATTTCAGATGCATACTATTTGTCATTTTAAGAAAAGCTCCCTTTATTCCTATGTTCTCTGGTGTTTTAATAGGAAAGGGTGCTATATTTTGTCAAAAGCTTTTTTCTCCATTTATTGACATAATCTTATGATTTTTTGTTAGGTTTGTTATTGATATGCTCGATTATATTGAAAGTTTTCCTAATATTAAACCAGTCCTGCATTACTTATATAAATTTCACCTTGACACAGTATGTTATCATGGTGATAATATTTTGTAATCTCTTTGCTAATATTTTATGTAAATTTTTGTATCAATATTCATTGGTTCTTCCTGGTACATATCACATTTGCATCATGAAAGGAATTTCGTAGGACTCGTTTATTGTCTAATTCCCCAAATAGTTTATATGATTTTGGAATTCATTGTTCTTTGAAAGTTTGGTAAAATTTACTTGTAAATCAATCTGACACTGGAGATTTCTTTTTTCTAACCAAGTTCATTGCTGCTTTGTTCAATTTCTTTTTTCTAAAATGGAACTATTGAATTATTTTATTTTCTGTTCTGTTTGTATAGGAATTTATATTTTTGTAAACATTCATTCCTTTCATTTAGATTGTTAAATTTATTAGCTTAAATTAAACAAAATAGCTCCTTATTATTGCTTTAATTTCCTTTTCATTGCTGGTGAATTCATCCTTTTATTTTTTTGCTACTTGTAATTTGCTTTTTTTCTTTAAAAAATGAAACAAACCAAGGGATTTATCTATCTTTATCATTTTTTCATAAAACTGATTATGCTTGATTAATTAATTAAATAATCTTATTATTTTAAATTTTTATTAAGTTCTTGAATTTTAAGAATTTCTAATTTGACATTTAATTGTGGATCTTTAATTTGTTCCTTTTCTAGCTTTTTTAGTTGCATACTCAATTAATTTATTTGTTCTTTCTCTGTTTTATTTATGTAGGCACTGAAATATAAACATTTTCTCTAAGAACTATTTTGGCTGCATAAATTTTGATATGTTGTCTCATTATTGTCATTCTTATTGATGAAATTACTGGTTCTTTCTGTGATTTTTTTCTTTTGACCCATCCATGCTTTAAGATTAGATGATGTAGTTTTTTTTTTTTTTTTAGTTATTAATTTTGACACTCTTTCCATAGTCCTTTATTACAAAACTTCTTAAACTGTGGGTCATAACTTCATATGGGGCCATGTAGATGAATGTGGGGGTTTATGAACATTTTGCCAACACTAAAAGGTTGCTAAATGAAATAACTGAAAATTAATTCAAAATTAAATGTGTAATACATTTGAAGTATTTTTTGGCATCACTTACCCATGTCGCATCACACAATTTCTTCTTTTTAAATTTAAATCTTTTTATTTTTCAAAACAGGGGACAATTCTTCAACATCAGTCCTTGCAAAACCCTGTGCTCCAATTTTCTTCCCCTTCCCTAACATCCTCCCCTAGATGGCAAGTAATTCAATATATGTTAAATATGGTACAAATATATGTTAAATCCAATATATGTATATATATTTATGCAATTATCATGCCACACAAAAAAGAAGAAAAACAAAATACAAAGCAAACAACAGCAAAAAGAGTGAAAATGACATGTTGTAAACCACATTGAGTTTTCACAGGCCTCTCTCTCATGTAGATGGCTCTCTTCATCACTGAACAATTGGAACCAGTTTGAATTATCTCATTGTTGAAGAGAGCCATGTCCATCCAACTTGATCATTGTATAATCTTGTTGCTGACATCACACAATTTCACTGCATCCTTGGTTCTGAATATAATAATTCTAACTTTTCACTGTGCATGCATGAACACAGCCAAAAAACACCTTTCCTTACATTTGATATGGGATCATGTAAAAATTTCTTGGGTGAAAAAAGGTCATAAGGGGAAGTGTTTAAGAAGCCCTCCTTTATTATGTGTGTGTGTGTGGATAGATAGATAGATAGCACTATGGCATGAAAAAGATGCATTCAATATTTCTACCTTTCTTCATTTGATTGAGAGGTTTTTAAGCTTTAATTAATACATGATCAATTTGTGCATATATGTATGTGTGTGTGCTCCATATAACACTAACAATAATATTTATTCCATTTTATCCTAACAGAATTTTCTTTTTTTTTTTTTTTCTGTTTTTGAAGGTGGCCTAACTATACCAGACTAACTTAATTTTCTACACAGATTTATCATGTCTAATTTTTCTAAAACTCCTTTAACTTAACTTCTTTCTTGATATTTTGTGATTACATTCATCAGGTTCTGAGAGGAGACAATTGTCCAGTATTATTGTTTTGCTCTCCATTTCTTCCCATGACTCTTAATATCCAGGAATTTGGGTCTTAAACCACTTGGTGCATTCATGTTTACTATCAATATCAATTCATTGTCTATTGTAACTTTTTAGCAAAATGTAGTTGCTGTATTTATCTTTTCAGTTAGACACTTTTGTTTTGCTTTTGCTTTGCCTGGGATCAGAACTGTTACCACTGCATCTTTTTTAAAAATTCAGCTAAAGTAAAATATATTTTACTCCAGCCTCTTATCTTTACTCTTCATGTATCTCTCTTCTTCAGGTAAGTTTCTTGTAAATAAGATATCATAGGTTTCTGTTTTTTAAATCTATTTTGCTATCCACTTTCATTTTATTGGAGAATTCATTCCATTTACATTAGCATATATGATTAATAACTATTTTTTCTTACAATTCTATTTACCACCCCCATTCATACTTTCCTCTTTCCATTCACCCTGTCCTTCACTAGTGTTTTACTTTTGACCTACCATCTTTCTCAATTTAACTTTCCTTCTCTCATCCTCCCTACATTGTTTAAATGGTAAATGTATACTTTCCAAAAAAGATTATTTTATGTAGAACTGATACAGGATAAGCACTTATAAGATAGCCAGAAAAGTGATACAAAGGGGCCCTCAACGTCTCTCTTAAGAACTTTAGAACTGATTGTAGGCCATAGGAGATACTATCAAAGGATCATTCAACATGACATACTTTCATTGGAATAGGTGCTGTGTTCCATGAACAAAGTAGAACTGAATTAGTTCAGAAAAAATGCAAGATGTGCAAAGTTAGAAAGTTCACCCCAAATGTTCATAAGGACCATTTGTGTCGGACTTAGAGCAGAGCATCTGAACTCATACTGGTCTGATCAATCACACTTAGACACACTGTAATTTCATTCAAACTTGGTAATATCATTTTGTTCCTCTTTGAGAATGAAGGACACCAACCAAACAACCAATTAAATTCTCCTCGCCCTTTCCGCTCCTATATTTGTTTTCCATTCTTCCTTATCTTCTATTAAACCTTCTCCCTCCCAATTCTTTTTTTTTTCTTTTCCTTCCTACTTCTCTATAAAGATAAACTTCCCTATGCATCTGGGTGTGTGTTTTATTCCCTCTTAGAGCCAAATCCAATGAGAATAAAGTTCAAATAAAAGTCAGTCCTTTCTTTTTTCCTGCTACTGTAATAGCCCTTTTGTGCTTCTCCATGCATCATAAAATTTATCTTTCTCATTTATCTTCTGACAACAAAATAACCAAAAATAGGAATAAACTAGATTCTAATATCACTAGACTACAGATTACGTATTAAGGAATATGATATAGAAATACAGGGGAAAGTATAATTTGGTTGAATTACAAAAGGAAGGAAAAAGCAAAACATTCCATTTGCAAAAAATAGCATCCAATATGGAGCTACTGCATTTTATGGCTGGAGGGAGTTAAGGGACACAGTGGGGCCCTGAGTCATCAGACTTAAATTTTACAGAAATTAGTGTAATAACTAAATGGAGAATGGACTGAAAGCAGGGAAGAGACTTGAAACAGGCAGAATCATGAGCAAACTATTTCAGTGATCATGGTATGAGAGCATAATGTCTGTCATACTGTCACATTAGAGATGGGGACATATTTGAGAGATGTCTTATAGGTGAAACTTATGTGTTGACAATAGCTTGGATATAAGGTCAGGGGGTGAGAAATAGTGAAGAAACCAAAATGAATCCTATTTTGTGAGCATGGAGACTGGGAAGATAATGTTGCCCTTTGTAGTAATAAAAAACATAGAAGGGAGGGTAGCCTTTGGGATTTAAGGAAGAAGATAATGAATCCTCTTTTATACTTATAGTATAATGAGCATAATCAAATTTACAACATACAGTAGAAACCTTCTTTTTAGTAGCATGAGACCAATTTTGACTTTCATTAATATTTGTGAGCATGCAAAAACAAAGAAATGTTGCAATTTAGAACTGGAATTTAAAAATAGTATGCGTTGTTCCGGTGAAGGTATGATAATAAGTAGATATTAACCGGAAGCTAAGGTAATCTGATAACCATGTGGATAATGGATATTTGGAGACAGTACATAAAGCATTTCAAATAAGTTTTAATCAGTCAACAAATTTATTAATTTCTGACAACATTCCAGGCTGGAGATACAAAGAAAGACAAAAAAGAACAGAGCAAACAAAACATTAAAGCAACAACAAAAATTTTGACAACTTTTGAGTTCAGAGCATACAGTTTATTGGAGGAAAGACCATGCAAATAACTATGTACAAACAAGTAAGACAATAAATTTGATATAGTTAACTGAGAGCAATGCACTATAGTTAAAGGGGATTTGGAAAGACTTCTTTAGAAACAAACAGGGACTTGAGAGTATCCAAGTGGTAGAAATTAAAAGGCAGAACATTCTATGCATGGGGCACTGCTAATGAAAATGTCCATCATGACAATAGGGAATATCTTATTAGAGGAACAGTAAAACATCACTGTCCTGAAATCACAAAGTATATTGGAGCCCTTGTAAAGAAATTTTAAAGTCCATAAAAGGATTTTATGTGTGAACCTAGAAATGATAGGGAACCATGAGTTTTCTAGTGGAGGTATACTCTACTCTATTTTGACACTAAGTCCCTCATTACTTTACTTCCTGGCTGCTAAAAGTTTACTTGTGGGTCCACCTGCCATGAATCTCTCCCCTGCTTACAGTTCAGTCTTTATTCACCCACCAAAATGATTTTTGTAAAATGGAAGTCTGATCAGTTACCATCCTTATGTCTCTCTCACAGTAATTTTCTATTTACAAATACAAAATGTCCAATTTTTCCTTCAAAAATAATAAATCAGTAGTTTGTTGAATAAGCAAAGGATATGATCAGATCTGTATTTTAAAAGATTGATTTAATAGCAGAATGGATAATGTAGAATGGAGCAGAGAAATACAGGCAGCCCAATCAGAATGTTACTGTCATAGTCCATGAGTGAAGAAATGAATATCATCATCAAGTCAGTGTCCATCAAAAAAAAAAAAAAAGGGAAAGAACATGTAGAGGTGAAATCAATAGACTTTAACAATAGGAGGTGAGAAAGAAGACAAGATGACATCTGATTTTTTGGTCTGGGAATCTGGGAGGATGACAGTAATTTTAACAGTATAAGAAAGTTAGGAAAAAGATAAAGTTTTGGGGAAAGATAATGAATTCAATTTTGAGTATGTTGATTTGAAGATGTCTATAAGACATTCAAATTTAGATGTCCATTAAGCAGTTTGTATTGCAAGACTGGAGATTATAGAGCTCAGGGCTGAATAAATAGATTTGAGAATAGTTATTATGTAATATACACAAGAATGGAGAAGATGGCCAAATGAAAATAAAATAAAGAAGAGAACAAACCTAGGACAAAGCTGTGGAGCATCCATAGTTAATAGGCTAGTACCAGTAAAGTATACTGAGATGAAGCCAGGTAGGTAGTAGAATAAGGAGACAATTGTTTCTCTAAAACTTAGAATAGAAATGAAGGATAAGAGAATAATTTATAGTGTTAAAGAGTGGGGAAGCAGTCAGGTAGATAGGAAATATAGATGTGAGTGACTATAGGGTTCAATCTGCTGGAGGAATAGGGATGGGATGCAAACATTTGTGCATTTAGGAGAGTTTGCCTTAGCAATTTAACTAAAATCTTTATTGTGTGACATCTATGAACAGAGCACTGTACATAGCAGGAAAAAAAATTCATAGAAAACATATTCTGCCTTTCTGGAGTCCCTAGTCCAACAGAAATTTATGGAATATCTACAAATAACAATGTTACAAAATAATTCATAAAAAATAAAAAGAAGAGGCATAAGTAAAGTGCCATATGAAGTAAAAGGTAAAGAAAAGAAATAATTACTTCTAGTATGGATTCAAGAAGGTTTTGTTAAGGTGGTATTTGAGTTGATATTTAAAATATTTGTGATTGTTCAAAAGACAGAGGACAGAAGGATATTCTAGGTTTATGGAAAATTGTTAATATAAGGACATAAGTGGGTGAAGTGCAAAGATATGTTCAAAAAGAAGACAAGAGAAATAGTAAAAGAAGTTGAAGAATTTTTTTCTTGACATCAGTTTCTCAAAATGTTGGCAATAAACCTCACAGCAGAAGAACACTTTTTTGAACATTTGTGGAAATATAGTCTTTTGAGTGATTTGCTTTACTGTCCCCTGCCCTCTTTGGTTAACTTCATTTCAATTTTCCCTAACAATATTATGAAAACTTTTTTGACAAAATACATTTTAGAAAACATTCAGAAGCCAGGGTGATAACTATAAAATGCTGGTAAATTTTAAGTAGACTAATAAAATTGAAAGGCCATGGAGGTCTATTCCTGGTGGGGTTATAATTAAATAATTTCATTTTGTGGGTACCTATTTTTTGAATTTACAAAACATATGCATGGGTAATTTTTTCAGTGCTGACCCTTGCAAAACCTTCTGTTCCAACTTTTCCTTTCCTTTCCCCCACTCCCTCCCCTAGATGGTAGGTAATCCAAGGGTATTTTTTTTAAAGAACACTAGGAAATACATGGAAATTTTTAATGAACATTTTCTGTTCTTACATTTTGTTTCCAATACATTGATTAAGGAAAAAAAAAGCATTATTTATTTGGAAAAGTAGGTAGTTTTCATGACAGTTATCAATAATAACAACAAAAATATGAATCCCTAATCATTCAAGTCCTTATGTAGCAAAAATATACATTTTTATTTAAAAATATTAACATCCTATGCCAATTATAATTGATTTGGATCACTGAATTTTTGAGCAGGGGTAATTCTATCACAGATGATCACCAAAATAATCTTGTTACTGTGTAGAATATTCTGGCTCTGCTCACTTTTTCAGTTTTAGTTTTTGTCTTTACAAGCTTTTCTGAAATCAGTGTGCTCAGCACTTCCTCATTCTCTTACATTCATATACCATAAATTATCCATCCATTTACCAGTTGGTGGATATCCACTCAATTCCTGGAAAGGTTTTTTAAGAGTTATACAAAGGTAGAAATATAAAGACAGTCTGCTCTGTATGGTTAGATAAAACTAATAAGAGATCTGCAAAAAGACGCTGATGAATTCTAGGTCAAGATATAGGACAAAATTTGGATTTACTTTGATAACATATGAAACGGTATAACTTAAGCAAATGGCTTTGTCTGGATATAAAAATTGCTCAGCACTGATCATGTTGTCTGTTTCTTAGATTGTTGTAAATATATTATCTTTGTTATGGCATTAGAAAGATTATACATAACCAGGGGGTGTGAGTATAAGTTAACTTTTATATGATGATATAAAACTAATTTAAAAGGTGCAAAACAGAATTGTATTGGTAGAAAAAAGCACATAACATGGGGCTAATTACATGACATGAGGTACAAACACCTTTTTTTTTTTTTTAATGCTTTATCTCATTGTATTTTTCTTATCTCATTGTATTTTACTCAAAGAAAGAGGCAATAAAATACACAGCTCATTGGTGATGTAAATTTACCTTCCGCTATAAGGAAGCAGGAGGAGAAAGTGAAACAAAAAGGAAGAAAGAAGGATTATAGAAGGGAGGACATAAATAGAAGAGGAAAGGGGTATAGATAAGATAAAGATAAGATAAATTTGTCTTACCTTATAAGGAAGAGTAGGGGAAAGTAAGAGGAAAAGTTGATATAAGGGAGGGAGGATTGAGGATGGTATGTCAGAACAAAACATTGAAGAGAAGTGAAAAGATGAAAGGAAAGAGAAAAGTATAACTTAAGAAAAACTGATTGTAGAAAAATACAGAGTTAGCAATCATAATTGTAAATGTTAATGGGATAAATGCTTCCATAAAACAAAAGCAAATTATAGAATGGATTAAAAGTTATGGCATAACTTTTATAAGTTATAAGAAACACATTTGAAGCAGATGGATATATGCAAAGTAAAAGTAAAAGGCTGAAACAGAATATATTATGCTGAAATAAAAGGAAGGGGGGGGGAAAGCGGGCTAGAAAACCTGGTCACAAACAAAACAAAAGCCAAAAGAGATATAATTGAAAGAGATAAGAAAGGAAAATATATCTTGCTAAAGGGTATTTTAAGTAATGAAGTAATAATACTACTAAACAAATATGTACTAAGTCTTATAGCATCCAGATTTCCTAAAGGAGAAGTTAAGTGAGTTGTGGTAATAAATAGATAGCGAAACTATACTAGTGTGTGATCTCAACCTCCCTCTTTCAGAACAAAATAATTCTATCCAAAAATGAAAAGGGATTTAAGGATGTAAACAAAATTGGATTAGAAAAGAATACACTTTTTTTCTCAGTGGTACATGGCACATACATACAATATCAACTGACCATATTTTAGAACATAAAAATTTCATAATCAAATGCAAAAAAAAATGCTTTTTCAGACCATGATGCAACAAAATATGTTTAATAAAGAGCCATGGAAAAATAGACTAAAAATTAGTGGAAACCTAAATAATTTAATCCTAAAGAATGTATGGGTCAAAAAACAAATCATAGAAACAATTGATAATTTCATCCAAGTGAATGACAATAAAGCATACCAAAATTAGGGGATGCAGTCAAAGCAGTTCGTAGGGGAAATTTTATCTCTAAATGTTTAAATGAATTAAATAGAGAAAGAGAAAATCAATTAATACTTCATACAACTAAAAATGCTAGAAAAATAACAAAGCAGGCCTCTCAATTAAATACCAAATTATCAATTCTGAAAATCAAAAGAGAGATTAATAAAAAAAATTAAGAAAACTAATGAATAAAACTTAGACTTGGTTTTATGAAAAAATAAACAAAAAATAAACTTTTGGTTAATGTGATTAGGAAAAAGAAAGAGGAAACCAATATGCCATATCAAAAATGAAAAATGTGAACTTAAAGAAGGAATAAAAGCAATAATTAGGAATCATTTTTCCCAACTGTGTGCCAACAAATCTGCTAATCTAATTGTAATGAATAAATATTTTCAAAAATATAAATTGCCTGGATTAACAGAGGAAATAAAATATATGAAGAACCTCATTTGAGACGAAAGAAATTGAACAAGCCATGAATGATTCCTTAAGAAAAAAATCTTACCACTACATACCTGTCAGATTGGCTAAGATGACAGGAAAAAATAATGATGAATGTTGGAGGGGATGTGGGAAAACTGGGACACTGATGTATTGTTGGAGTTGTGAACGAATCCAATTATTCTGGAAAGCAGTCTGGAATTATGCCCCAAAAGTTATCAAACTGTGCATACTCTTTGATCCAGCAGTGTGATTACTAGGCTTATACCCCAAAGAGATACTAAAAAAGGGAAAGGGACCTGTATGTGCCAAAATATTTGTGGCAGCCCTGTTTGTAGTGCCTAGAAATTTGAAAATGAATGGATGCCCATCAATTGGAGAATGGTTGGGTAAATTGTGGTATATGAATGCTATGGAATATTATTGTTCTCTAAGAAATGAACAGTAGGATGAATACAGAGAGGTTTGGAGAGACTTACATTAACTGATGTTAAGTGAAATGAGCAGAACCAGGAGATCATTACATACTTCAACAACGATACTCTATGAGGATGTATTCTGACAGAAGTGGATTTCTTCGACAAAGAGAAGATCTAACTCAGTTTCAATTGGTCAATGATGGACAGAAACAGCTACACCCAAAGAAAGAACACTGAGAAATAAAAGTAAACTGTTTGCATTTTTGTTTTTCTTCCAGGGTTATTTTTTTTTTCTGAATCCAATTCTTCCTGTGCAACAAGAGAAGTGTTCGGTTCTGCAAACATATTGTTTCTAGGATATATGTCACATATTTAACATGTATACATGTATAGGACTGCTTGCCATCTGGGGGAAGGGGTGAAGGGAGGGAGGGAAAAAGTTGGAACAGAAGTGAGTACAAGGAATAATGTAAAGAATTTTTTTTTCAAAAAAAATTGTTAAAAAAAGAAGAAAAAAAAAAAAAAAGGAAAATCACTCCAATCAATAAAGTTGCACTCTTATTGCTAAAGGCAACACATCAAGAACTATTCATGTTTAAGTTTAATCATAGCACATCGAAAATAGAGTTTGTAATGCAGCATAGAAATTAGCAATTGAAAGGTATTTCTACATTGGAAATCCTCTTCACTAAATGAAATCATAAGAAGGAAATGGAATCAGATCTCCAGAAGCAAATCCCAGTTTTGCTAATTATTTTTCCTATCTCGGTTTCTTTATCTATAAAATTAGGAATTAAGATTACCTGACCTATAAGGGTTCTTCCAGCTGTAAAATTTCTGAACTATGAAATGTAAAAAAGTCCAACACATCACTGAAAAAAAATTACCCCATATAAGAATAATGGCAAATTTTTTTTGAAAATTTTATTTCGGACTTCCGGTTAAGATGGCGGAGAGGAGGCACCCAGCTGTGTAGCTCCACACTTTCTCTCACTATCCATTTCATTACAAGCCTCTGAATTAATGCTTGACTGAAAAAAAACCCACAAATAGTTACCAAGAGAAGCCATCCTTGACATTCGCCAAGAAAGGTCTGTCTTTACTGGAAGGCTGGGACGGTTTTAGATTGGACGCAGGCGGCGGGCAGCGGCAGTGAGAGCACGAGGACAGACTGGAGAGGGGGTGGGGAGTGATCGCAGCCGTCTCTGCAGGGAGAGCTTCGCTACAGGTTTGGATACTTTGCTCCGGCAGCAAGTCAGCAGCCCAGCAGAGAAGCTAAAAACACCGGGGCTGAAGAATACAACCCCAAACAGCTGGAGTCTCCCGGGACCTGGCCATTCCCCCCTTCCCCCCCCACAGTGACTCAGCATGATCTAGGATCTCAGAGTGCAGGCACAGCACAGTCGGGCCAGTGCCTCACTGCTGCCCCCAGCAGTGTGGAGAGGAAGCTCGGTAACACCACCCAGCCCCTCCCCCAAAGAAAGACTCCAGTTTTTTCTGTTTTTCTTTGCTAGTTTGTCTTTGATTATTAGACAGAATGAGCAAGAAACTGAAGAGGACTTTAACCCATGACAGCTTCTATACAGATAGAGAGCAGACTCTAAATCCTAAGAAGACTAAAAACAGACTGTCTCCAGGTGAATCCCCAAAGGAGGAGATCATCTATTACTTAGCACAGATGAACCTCATAGAAGTAATTAAAAAGGCTCTCACAAGGGAGCTAGAAGAAAAATGGGAAAAGGAGAGGGAGGCTTGGCAAAAGAGCCTGGAGAAGTCAGTTAAAGAGAGAGTGGATAAAGAAGTAAAATCCGTGAAAAATAGGATTGGTGAACTGGAAAACAAAATTGGCAAAATGGAAAAAAATTCCACAGAACAAAAGAACTCAATGGGCCAATTAGAAAAAGATTTTAAAAAAGTGAGTGAAGAAAATACTTCACTGAAAATCAGAATCGAACAATGGGAATTGAATGACTCGAGGAGACAAGAAGAATCAGTCAAGCAAATCCAAAAAAATCAAACAATGGAAAAGAATGTGAAATACCTTCTGGGGAAGACAACAGACCTGGAAAACAGATCCAGGAGAGACAATCTGAGAATCATTGAACTTCCAGAAAAACATGATGAAAAAAAGAGCCTGGACACTATTTTCCAGGAAATTATCAAAGAGAACTGCCCAGAAGTCATAGGAACAGAGGAAAAAATAAACATTGAAAGGATTCATCGATCACCCACTGAAAGGGATCCTAAAATCAAAACACCAAGGAATATAGTGGCCAAATGCCAGAACCCTCAGACGAAGGAAAAAATATTGCAAGTGGCTAGGAAAACCCAATTCAAGTATCAAGGAGCCACAATAAAGATCACCCAGGATCTGGCAGCATCCACATTAAAAGATCGAAGGGCCTGGAATATGATATTCCGAAAGGCTAAGGAACTTGGTATGCAACCAAAAATAACTTACCCAGCGAGAATGAGCATCTTTTTCCAGGGAAGAAGATGGACATTCAATGAAGTAAGCGAATTTCATCTATTTCTGATGAAAAAGCCAGAACTAAACATAAAGTTTGATCTACAAATATAGAACTCAAGAGAAATCTAAAAAGGTAAAGATTAATCTTGGGAACTATATTTCGACTATATAGATTAATAAAGAATACATGTATACCTTGTTCTAGAAATTGATGTGGAAAGGACATTGTACCAGAAAAAGGGTAAAGTGGGGGTAGTACATCTCATGAAGAGGAATAGGAAACCTATGATATCTGAGAGAAAGAATGGAGGGGGATGAATATAGTGGGTATCTTACTGCCTTCAGAATTGGCTTTAAGTGAAAAATCTTAAGACATATTCAATCTATGGTGAAACTTCTCCCACCTCATTGAAAAGTGAGAAGGGAAAAGTGAAAAGGAAAGGAATAAGCTAAGCGAAAGGGAATACGGAAACTGGGAGGGAAAGGGGTAAGATAGGGGGAGGAACTCTAAGGCGGGGGGAGGGATACTAAAAAGGGAGAGCTGTGAGAAGCAAGTGGTGCTCACAAGCTTAATACTGGGAAGGGGGGAAAGGGGAAAGAAGGGAGAAAAGCATAAACTGGGGTTAACAAGATGGCAAGTAATACAGAATTGGTCATTCTAACCATAAATGTGAATGGGGTAAACTCCCCCATAAAGAGGAAGCAGTTAGCAGAATGGATTAAAAGCCAGAATCCTACAATATGTTGTTTACAGGAAACACACCTGAAGCGGGGAGATACATGCAGGTTAAAGGTTAAAGGTTGGAGCAAAATCTACTATGTTTCAGGTGAAGTCAAAAAAGCAGGGGTAGCCATCCTGATCTCAGATCAAGCTAAAGCAAAAATTGAACTAATTAAAAGAGATAAGGAAGGGCACTATATCTTGCTAAAGGGCAGCATGGATAATGAAGCACTATCTATATTAAACATATATGCACCAAGTGGGGTAGCATCTAAATTCTTAAAAGAGAAATTAAGAGAGCTGCAAGAAGAAATAGACAGTAAAACTATAATAGTGGGAGATCTTAACCTTGCACTTTCAGAATTAGATAAATCAAACCACAAAATAAATAAGAAAGAAGTCAAAGAGGTAAATAGAATACTAGAAAAGTTAGATATCATAGATCTGTGGAGAAAATGTAATGGAGACAGAAAGGAATACACTTTCTTTTCAGCAGTTCATGGAACCTATACAAAAATTGACCATATATTAGGACATAAAAACCTCAAACTCAAATGCAGTAAGGCAGAAATAATAAATGCATCCTTTTCAGACCACAATGCAATGAAAATTACATTCAACAAAAAACCAGGGGGAAGTAGACCAAAAAATAATTGGAAACTAAATAATCTCATACTAAAGAATGATTGGGTGAAACAGCAAATCATAGACATAATTAATAACTTCACCCAAGAAAACGATAATAATGAGACATCATACCAACATATATGGGATGCAGCCAAAGCGGTAATAAGGGGAAATTTCATATCTCTAGAGGCCTATTTGTATAAAATAGAGAAAGAGAAGGTCAATGAATTGGGTTTGCAACTAAAAATGCTAGAAAAGGAACAAATTAAAAACCCCCAGTCAAACACTAAACTTGAAATTCTAAAAATAAAAGGAGAGATCAATAAAATTGAAAGTAAAAAAAACTATTGAATTAATTAATAAAACTAAGAGTTGGTTCTATGAAAAAACCAACAAAATAGACAAACCCCTAGTAAATCTGATTAAAAAAATGAAAGAGGAAAATCAAATTGTTAGTCTTAAAAATGAAAAGGGAGAACTCGCCACTAACGAAGAGGAAATTAGAGCAATAATTAGGAGTTACTTTGCCCAACTTTATGCCAATAAATTCGACAACTTAATGAAATAGAAAAATACCTCCAAAAATATAGCTTGCCCAAACTAACAGAGGAAGAAGTAAATATCCTAAACAGTCCCATCTCAGAAAAAGAAATAGAACAAACTATCAATCAACTCCCTAAGAAAAAATCCCCAGGACCAGATGGATTTACATGTGAATTCTACCAAACATTTAAAGAACAATTAACTCCAATGCTAAATAAACTATTTGAAAAAATAGGGATTGCAAGAGTCCTACCAAACCCTTTTATGACACAGACATGGTACTGATACCTAAACCAGGTAGGCTGAAAACAGAGAAAGAAAATTATAGACCAATCTCCCTAATGAATATTGATGCTAAAATCTTAAATAAAACATTAGCAAAAAGATTACAGAAAATCGTCACCAGGATAATACATTATGACCAAGTAGGATTTATACCAGGAATGCAGGGCTGGTTCAATATTAGAAAAACTATTAGCATAATTGACTATATCAATAACCAAACAAACAAAAACCATATGATCATCTCAATAGATGCAGAAAAAGCATTTGATAAAATCCAACATCCATTCCTAATAAAAACACTTGAGAGCATAGGAATAAATGGACTTTTCCTTAAAATAGTCAGGAGCATATATTTAAAACCATCAGTAAGCATCATATGCAATGGGGAAAAACTGGAACCTTTCCCAGTAAGATCTGGAGTGAAGCAAGGTTGCCCACTATCACCATTATTATTTAATATCGTATTAGAAACACTAGCCTCGGCAATAAGAGTGGAGAAAGACATTAAAGGAAGTAGAGTAGGCAATGAGGAAACCAAACTATCACTCTTTGCAGATGATATGATAGTATACCTAGAAAACCCCAGAGATTCTACTAAAAAGGTATTAGAAATAATTCATAATTTTAGCGAAGTAGCTGCTACAAAATAAATCCCCACAAATCCTCAGCATTTTTAAACATCACCAACAAAACCCAACAGCAAGAGATACAAAGAGAAATTCCATTCAGAATAACTATTGATACCATAAAATATTTGGGAATCTATCTACCAAAGGAAAGTCAGGAATTATATGAGCAAAATTATAAAAAAAAGTCTCCACACAAATAAAGTCAGACTTAAATAATTGGAAAAATATTAAGTGCTCTTGGATCAGCCAAGGGAACATAATAAAGACGACAATACTCCCTAAACTAATCTATTTATTTAGTGCTATACCAATTAGACTTCCAAGAAAATATTTTAATAACCTAGAAAAAATAACAACAAAATTCATATGGAACAATAACAAGTCGAGAATCTCAAGGGAATTAATGAAAAAAATCAAATGAAGGTGGCCTAGCTGTACCTGATCTAAAATTATATTATAAAGCAGCAGTCACCAAAACCATTTGGTATTGGCTAAGAAATAGATTAGTGGATCAGTGGAAAAGGTTAGGTTCACAAGACAGAATAGTCAACTATAGCAATCTAGTGTTTGACAAACCCAAAGCCCCTACCTTTTGGGAAAAGAATTCATTATTTGATAAAAACTGCTGGGATAATTGGAAATTAGTATGGCAGAAATTAGGCATGGACCCACACTTAACACCATATACCAAGATAAGATCAAAATGGGTCCATGACCTAGGCATAAAGAACGAGATTATAAATAAATTAGAGGAACAAAGAATAGTTTATCTCTCAGACTTGTGGAGGAGAAAGAAATTTGTGACCAAAGAAATGACCAGCAGGATGAATACAGAGAGGACTGGCGAGACTTACATGAACTGATGCTAAGTGAAATGAGCAGAACCAGGAGATCATTATACACTTCGACAACGATATTGTATGAGGACATATTTTGATGGAAGTGGATTTCTTTGACAAAGAGACCTGAGTTTCAATTGATAAATGACGGACAAAAGCAGCTACACCCAAAGAAAGAACACTGGGAAACGAATGTGAACTATCTGCATTTTTGTTTTTCTTCCCGGGTTATTTATTCCTTCTGAATCCAATTCTCCCTATGCAACAAGAGAACTGTTTGGTTCTGCAAACATATATTGTATCTAGGATACACTGCAACATATCCAACATATAAAGGACTGCTTGCCATTTAGGGGAGGGGGTGGAGGGAGGGAGGGAAAAAAAAATCGGAACAGAAACGAGTGTCAATATAAAGTAATTATTAAATAAAAATTAAAAAAAAATACCATAATAAAAAAAATCAAAAAAAAAAAAAAAAATGACCAGCAGGATGAATACAGAGAGGACTAGCGAGACTTACATGAACTGATGCTAAGTGAAATAAGCAGAACCAGGAGATCATTATACACTTCAACAACGATAATGTATGAGGACATATTTTGATGGAAGTGGATTTCTTTGACAAAGAGACCTAACTGAGTTTCAATTGATAAATGACGGACAAAAGCAGCTACACCCAAAGAAAGAACACTGGGAAACGAATGTGAACTATCTGCATTTTTGTTTTTCTTCCCGGGTTATTTATACCTTCTGAATCCAATTCTCCCTATGCAACAAGAGAACAGTTCGGTTCTGCAAACATATATTGTATCTAGGATATACTGCAACATATCAAACATATAAAAGACTGCTTGCCATCTAGGGGAGGGGGTGGAGGTAGGGAGGGGGGAAAAATTGGAACAGAAACGAGTGCAAAGGATAATGTTATAAAAAAAAAATTACCCTGGCATGGATTCTGTCAATATAAAGTAATTATTAAATAAAAATTTATAAAAAGAAAAAAAGAAAAAAAAGAAAATTTTATTTCATATGCTGATAAAAACCCTAAAACTAAGTCAATCAATAACATTCATGCTTTAATTTTATATATATATATATATATATATATACATATATATTTGGAAACATTTTTAAGGAAGCATCTAAAAATAAAAGTTTGCCTGCGAATCGGATCTGATTTGTACAAGTGTTCTTTAATTCACAATGACCTCAAGTAGCATAAAAGTTCCATTTTAAAAATCACATTGAAGTGATGTTGCAAGGAATACTGAAGGTGACTGGGGTATAATGAGCTCAAAGTTTCCCACTGATCTGAGGAACTCTGTAGAGAACACCATATGTTTTATTACAGGTCTTGTGTTCTATGCCAACCCATGGGCAATTTTTCCATGTCAAAATATGCTTTCAAAAAAAAAAAACTTATATTATTTAATTCTATCCTTATTAACTTCCTTGTATATTTGTTATCAATTGAATTATAAATCTCTTTACATGTTCAAAGTTATTTCCAATAATATAATTCACTTCTCAGGAATGGAGATCCCCATGATGTAAGCCATTGGATTTTTTTTTTGGCAGCTGTCATTTAGAAACTACATGTTTATTTTTATTGTCCCCTATTTTCTTTGTATTAATCATTGTCTTCATCTTGTTGAAACCCATCTTATGTCATTTACAAAAAAAATTCCCCCTAGGCTGACTTTTGCCAAGCATCCTTTCCCTTCTAATTGTCCCATATTTGATATCATGCCAATTCATATCATAATCTCTGCTATTCCTCCAGTGTGCTTAGTAATTGCTGCCTCTCAAAGTCTTATATTATTGGATATCACATTATATTAAATGAAATTATTAAATAGGATCATTACACAAACTCAATTACAACAAATATTGTATCCACATGTGAAAGCAGTAAGCTTAATTTACTTTATGCAGACCTTTCATCTTATCTTTTGATTATTTAAAATCCCTCAAGGAGATGAGAGGAATGGGTTTCCAGTAGGAATAGTAAAAGACAATCTTTTGAAGCAGATATCTTTGTTATATTAAATATGATTATGAAACTAGATACAGTATTCACACTTGCATGTCTTTTTGCTGCAGTTCTTTCTCTTTTCACTAATATCTGCTTAGTAACAATTAGGACTATTAATATTTTTTAATCTGATAAAACTATCTAATCCCTTCCTTTTCTCCACTACTCCTTGAAACTGATTTTGTGCCAACCTATTACACTATGGAAAAAAAAAGAACAAGTTATTCTATCTATAGGATAAATTAGAATAAAATAACATACATACCCCAGGTGTTTCAAATTTTACTCCATAATTTTAGACTGTTTTAAATGCTTGGGATGATAAACAACCATAGAAATTTAAAAATGGATTAATGGATAAATAAATGAATAGATAGTAAACACAAAAATAGAAATTATATTGACACAAAGTAAAACAAAAATATAAAGGAAAGGCCGAAGAAAAACTAAAGCATAAAAAGACTACTATTGGTATACAGACAAATTTCCTGATGAGGATGTGAAGCAGTCAGATATTGAGTTAAACTGAAAATGGTTTAGGCATTTATCAAGCAGGAAAGCAGGCCTCAGAATTCTAAGGCATATCTAGTCAAGATTTCTGTAAAATATTTAAAGATGTCTTAAACACCTTTGAGATATAATCTATGGATTTATTGCATCATAATATCTAGAATTGTAAGTGATCTTAATGACCCCTTATTATCTTGTTTATCGTACAGATAATGAAATTAAGAACCAGAGAATGAAATGACATTTTCATTGTCACACAAGGAGCAAGAAGCAGAGACGGCATTAAAATCTAAGTAAAACTGCAAATCAAGTGATGTTTCCACTTTATGTCAGAAAACTAGCACTAGGAATATTTCCTGTATTCAGAATTTGTTAAAGTTAAATGGGAAAAAATGAGGAATTAACGTAATATACATGCAATTGCATTCATTTTGTACTTGTCTTCATACAGTACAGAATCAAGCAATAAGTAAAAGATAGCGCTTTTGTCTTTATGCATGTCATTGATATAGTTCTTGGTCAGTTAGGCTGGACAATATTTAAATAACTTAGATTGCATATTTTTAGTAGTATTTTGTTTTTCCCAATTACATATCAAGGCACTTTTTTTTAGCATTTATTTTTTATTATTTTTTCTAGTTATATCTGTAGATTAATTTTTAAATACAAGTCCTTATGAATCATATTGGGAGAGAAAAATCAGAGAAAAAGAGGAAAAAAAAAACAGGAGTAGAAAAAATATAAGAAAAAGGAAAAAAAAAAGTGATCATAGTATGTGTTGATTTACATTCAGTCTCCATAGTTTTCTAACTGGATGCAGACGGTGTTTTCCATTCAAATTTTATTGGGAATGCCTTGGATCACTGAACTGATAAGAAGAGCCAAGTTAGTTATTGCACAATCTTGTTGTTATTGTACATAATGTATTCCTGATTCTGCTTGTTTCTCTCAATATCAGTTCATAGAAATCTTTCCAGGCTTTTCTGAAATCAACTTGTTCTTCATTTTTATAGGACAATAATATTTGTTTACTTGCATACACATTAAGTCATTCAATCATTCCCAAATGGTGGGCATCCACTCATTTTTTAATTCTTTGCCAACAGAAATAGAAATCTTGCAAAAATTTTTGCATTTATAGGTCCTTTTCCCTCTTCTATGATCTCTTTGGGATACAGATGTAGTAAGGACACCGCTGGATCAAAAGGCATGTTTTTTTTTTTTTAAAAGTCTTTTGGGCATAGTTCTAAATTGCTCTCCAAAATGATTGGATCATTTGACGATTCCATGGACAATGTTTAATTTCCCAGTTTTTCCACATCCCCTTCAACATTTATCAGTATTTTTTCCTATTGTCTTAGCCAATCTAAGAGTTGTAAGGTGGTATCTCAAAGTTGTTTTAATTTGCATTTCTCTGATCACTAGTGATTTAGAGAATTATTTCATATGATTATAGATAGCATTACTTTATTCATCTCAAAATAGTCTATTCTTTGACCTTTTATCATTTGGGGAATGACTTTGATTCTTATAAATTTAATTTTGTTTTCCACCCAGCATATTATAGGATTCTGATTTTATATTACCTCTACTATCTGTTTTAATTTTATGATAGAATTTATCCCTTTCACATTTATGATTACTGTTTTTTTTTCCTTCATCCTATTTTTCCTTCTGTTTATCCTCTCTCTCATTTTAACCTTTCTCCCTCATCACCAGTGTTTTGCTTCTGTCAACCACATCCCCTAATCTTCACTCCTGTCTGGTCAGTTCCCTCCATCATTTACTTAATCTTCTCCCCTCCTAGTTCCCTAGATTTTTTTTTTTGTATATTATTCCCCTTTTCAGTCAATACTGATGAGAGTAAGGTTGAGGTGATGCCCTTCACCACCGTTCATATTTCCCTTCTATTCTAATAGGTTTTTCACACTTCTTTCTGTGAAGTAATTTACCCTTCTCCATTTCCTCCTGCAAGAGTACAGTGTACTCCTCTTTCTCATCCTTTAATTATTTTATGCTATTCTCTCCAATTGACCTTATACCTGTTTCATTTATGTACATTCCTTTTAATTATACTATTCATGTTACAATTTTTAGGAATTACGAGTGTCATCTTTTCATATAAAGATATAAACAGTACAACTCCATTGCATATTTTATGTTTTCTTTTCCCCTTTTTTCTATTTTTAAGCTTCTCTTCCATTTTGACACTGGAGATCAAACTTTTGGTTTTCTCCTTGTGAAAGACTGCAGAACATCTATTTCATTTAATGACTGCATTTTCCTTTGAAGTAGTATGGTTAAATCCACTTACTCCTTCCCTTTTCACTTTTCCCATCCTACTTTTCAATGAGATGGGAGAAGTTTCTCTGTAAATCTAATATGTCTAATATTTTCTCTTTGAGCCAATTATGATGAGAGTAAGATACACACTATGTTCATCCACCTCTCTTCTTTCACTCAGATATAATAGGTTTCTTTGGCCTCTTTGTGAGATGTAGTATTCCTACTTTACCCTTTTTCTGGTACAATTTCCTTTCCACCTCCAATTTCTTTTTTGTATTGCAACTGTGAGACCAAATTATACATGTGTTCTTTATGTATATTCAAAACAGAAATATAGTTCCTAAGAATTCATTTAAACTTTTATGTTTCTCTTGAGTCCTATATTTGGAAATTAAACTTTTTATTTAGTTTTGGGCTTTTTCATCAGAAATAGATGAAATTCACCTATTTCATTGAATGTCCATCTTCTCTGGAAAAAAAAATGCTCATTTTGGCTGGGTAAGTTATTCTTGGCTGCATACCAACTTCTTTAGCCTTTTGGAACATCAGATTCCAGGCCCTTTGATTCTTTAATGTGGATGCTGCTAGATCCTGAGTAATCCTTATTGTGGCTTTGCTATATTTGAATTTAAATTTTTTTTCTTAGCTGTTTGTAGTATTTTTTCCTTGGTCTGATAGTTCTGTAATTTAACCACAATGTTTCTTGGGGTTTTGATTCTGGGGTCTCTTTCAGTAGGTGATTGGTGAATTCTTTCAATGTCTATTTTACCCTCTATTTCTATAACATCTTGACAATTCTCTTTGATGATTTCCTGAAAAATAGTGTCTAGGCTCTTTTTTCATAATAATTTTGAGCATCTAAAGGAAGGAGTAAGCTAAGTAGAAGGGAATGCAGAAATTGTGAGGAAAAAGGGTAAGAAAAGGGGAGGAATTTTAAGGTGGGGATAGGGATCCTAAGAAGAGAGGGTTATGAGAGGCAAGTGATTCAGGTCACAAGTTTAATACTGTGATCGAATCAGTGATCGATGAATTCTTTCAATTAGAATTTTACCCTGTGTTTTTATAACTTCTGGGTAATTCTCGCTGATAATTTCTTGGAAAATAGTTTCCAGGCTTTTTTTTCATCATATTTTTCAGGGAGTCCAATAATTCTCATATTTTCTCTCCTAAATCTTTTCTCCGGGTCTGTTGTTTTCCCAAGAGGGTATTTGACATTTTTTTCCATTGTTTCATTTTTTTGGTTTTTCTTGACTTATTCTTGGTGTCTCCTTGAGTCATTCAATTCCATTGGTTCAATTCTGATTTTCAATGAAGTATTTTCTTCACTTACTTTTTTATATCTTTTTCTAATTGTCCAATTGAGTTTTTAAGTGAGTTGTTTTGTTCTATGGAATTTTTTTTCCATTTTGCCAATTTTATTTTTTAGAAAGCTATTTTCTGTTTTCAGTTCACTAATTTGATTTTTCAAGGATTTGATTTCTTTATCCACTCTGTCTTTAAATGAGTGGGATGACTTCTCCAGACTCTCTTGCCAAACCTTCTTTTCCTTTTTCCATTTTTCTTCTAGCTTTCCTGTGAGAGCCTTTGTAATTTCTTCTATGAGAGTCATCTGGGTTGAGGACCAGATGATATCATCCTTTGGGGATTCACCGGAAGACAGTCTGTTTTTAGTCTCCTCAGAGTTTAAAGTCTGTTCTCTATCCATATAGAAGCTATCAATGGTTAAGATCCATTTAAATTTTTTGCTCATTTTGTCAGAGAAGAATCAAAGAAGACAAATTTTTCTGGCAAATTTCAAGGATGTCTTTTCTTGACAATTATTTGTGTTTTTTTTTTTTCAGTCAAGCACTAATTCCAAGGCTTATCATGAATTAAATTCTGAGAGAAAACATGGATCCTAAGCAGATGTGTGGCTCCTCTCCACCATCTTGGTCAGAAGAATTGTTTGCTTTCTTAAGAAAATATTATATTTCCTTTTTAAAGGAAGTTTGTTTTCAGTTTTATGGGAATTATTTGTTCAAATCCACCCTCTGAAACAATCAATTATTTTGTGTCAGTACACTAAGAAAATTAGTTTGACTATCATTAGTAGTGTTATGTTTTTAATAACTAGTTCTTTAAATATATAGAACTCTTTTAAATTTAATGTCCATTATTAGCATTTTCTTCATTGCTTTCTTAATTTTAGATAATCAAGAAAATAATATATCAAGCCCTTATTTCTAACATTTGCTTATTTCTGAGATGAAAATAACCACATAGAAAATTTTTAAAAATCTCTTGAGTGCTAGTTGCCGAATAGATTAGATACTCTACATTTTGTCTTAAAAATACAAGGCAAATCATGTAACCTCCAAATACAATAAGCATCTCTTTAATACTAACATTTATGGATGACTTCAAGCTTGGAATTTGTTTCACTAGAAAGCATGAACACACACAGACATATGTGAATGTTCATGCACGCACACAAGGTACCCTTCAATCAAAGAATCCTAGGATAATCAGATTTAATTTAGAAGGGAGATTTTTACATTTGGGTATAAAGCTATGTTTCATATGATGAACTGATATCAAAAAAACCTTACCAAGAATAAGTGATGAAGGCCTTTAAATCTTAACTTTGGGGTAAGTGACAGAGAGAAAATCTGGACTTAGCCCTAAGTCTTCAGATCAAGAAACTCTTGGGTGAAGAAACTCCCTCTCCCAAATTTGTGCACAATGTATTATCTTAGAACGTTATCCAACAGATAATTATCTATCACAAATAAAAGAAGAATCACTTAAGTAAAATGACTAATTCTGATGTGCTGCAGATTGACTTAGAAAATACTATATTCTATTGAATTTTAAATTAGTTTGTCAAATATTTCCTAATTATATATTTTATTCTGATTCAGAATAATTCAGGACAGTATTGTGGACTACCTATATCACCTTTGAACTGGGGAAGTGAGACATTGTGTCTTTCCTAGCATCAAACAGACAGTATGGTTGAAAATCAAGATGAATTAATATCTCTGTATTTTGTAGGCTATGTTCAATACTCTTCATTACCTTAATATCAGGGAAATGAAATAAGATGTCAAAGTTTTTTTTTTCTTCTTTCCCCCTCCTTTTTGTTGTTTTTTCTTTAACAAGTAGCCCTAAATAAAAAGAATGCAAAAAAAAAAAAAAAAGACAGTTTCATGGAAAGCTTCTGAGAAACAGGCAAATGAAGGTACTTTAGCCAGATCTTGTGGATTAATGAAAGAAGGAATGTTGAACAATGAACTTTCTTCAAATATGTTCTAAATAGAGAAGTAGAGAGTTAGAAAGCATTGATAAATGTAAATTTATAACATTCCTAACAAGCACTCTTGGATATTCTTATAAATTAAATTAGCATATTTAGATGAACCTCCTCTCTCTAAAAGGGTACTGAATACTTTTGGTAAAATGGCATTTATTATTTACAGCATTTTTAATTTTTTCATTTGTTATAGTAACTAATATATCACAGATTCAAGTAACTAATATATCACAGAGAAGGCATATTTGGCAGTAATCAAGATTAGTTAAATTTTAATAAATTTCAGATTCTCTATGCTTCCTATGTATGAATAAAACACCTTTAGAAATAAAAGTTCAAAATCATGATTCAGATATTTTGATTTATATAGAAAATGTATCAAACCTGCTAGTATTCTCTGAGGAAAATAATAGCATAGTGGGTGGGAAAATGACAGCAAATTCATATTAAGGTCAGCAACAATGTGTCAATGAAATGACAAATATTCTTTTGATTAATTTTGTATATGTGCCTTAAAATAAATTTGGTTTCTCATTATCTTTCAAAATAGATTGTATTATGGTATTCAACATCCAAAATAGCTAGAAATAATGTTCTTATTACCACATCCTAGGTAGATGACTTGCTAGTTGCTGTTGCTTAGAGCTGCCCTTTAAGAGTTGTGATTTTTATTCTACACATTTCTGTATGCAGATATTCATGTTGCATAATTTGTTATGCACAATGCTTTTAGCTAACGAGAGAGAGAGTTTTCTAGTATAAGGAATCTTTTGTTTCCTCTTGTCAAAATCTATTCCTTTGCTATATGTCACTGTACATGTAGAAAAATAATACTTTTGACTAAATTTTTTATTCATACACTGTTATAATAGACTTGCAATTCAAAACTAATAAAATTTAACCATTCTAAGGATATAATTAGATAAAAATCAATATATCCTTCTATAACATGCATGTACCCACATAAGAAAAATGTGTAAATACTTATTTTAGTCTCTACCTAAACTCTCAGTCATCTTGAATGTAACTCTTTTAACCTGACACATTGAAGTGAGCAAAAATACACAGCATTACATGCTTAGTCTCTTTGATTTGACAGCTGAAAGAGTACTGAAAAATGAATGTATTCCTTTTTCAAATTAAAGACAAATAACATTAAGATATTGTAGTCAGACAGATCCCTTCCTCAATGAGTGGAAATGAAGAATATATTAACAATAATCACCAAAGTCATTTGATGACTTTTAATTTTTTATTTTATTTTAAACCACCTTTTTTAACCAAAAACTTCTTTTTAAATCCAAAGGGCCACTGCTTATGGACCAGGACTCTGTAGTTTTAGTCCAAGATCTACTGTAATCTTACCTCCAAAATTATACTTGGTAATTTCTAAGGTCCCTTCTAACTCCACTATCAAATATGAACTATGATCATGCTTCAAAATATGACAGTCATATCTATTTGTGACCAGATTTTAAATTTGGAAAAGATAATAAATTAATAAAGCATTCTAGGGATTTTAGAAGATTCAATCTTGCCCCAATTTATTCATCCCTTCTAGTATGAGAATTTGTTTTTTATAGTTATAAGAGCAGCTGAGACATAAAAGTATTTGGTCAACAATAAGAAAAGCCCTAGTATTTTTTCTACTATTAGAAAACTTGTAAACATAGAAGTATATATAGAATGATTTTGCACATGCCCATGTGCATACCTATGCATACAGATTTATTTGATTTATATCTAATTATAGCCATCTCTAAGGAAGGGGAGAGGAAAGTAATAAAGGGGACAAGTAAAGGAATTTATATTATAATTTTATTATGTATTTAAAAGAAATAACTATATAATAGATTTGCATTTACATGCACCATATTTTTATCATACTATGTTGTGGAAATGTTTGATTTTATATCATAAATTAAAAATATAATCAATTATTTTTTTAAAAACTATGCTTAGAATAATTTAAATAAAGGTAAACATAAAAATGAAAGAATGGGCTTTATTATTACATATCTTGAGGTTAAATATCAGAGATGAAAAATAACTAGGAAGATATACTCAACACATTCTATCATATAATTAGGTAGCATAAAATTTTAGAAATTAAATTTAGAAATTCATCCTTTTTTTATAAATTAACATATATAAAACAATTTGCACTCCTTTATCCACTATAAAAATGCTAGCCAGTAGTTCATAATAACTTTGTAGTCTCATAGAAATAAAAAGAAAGATATCAATAATTTAAAATACCTGAAAATATATAATTCATTTTAGATTATTGAACAAATAAACTTTAATTTATAAATTGTTACTAAGGATTTTATGCTTTCTTTCAATAGTATTAAATGTGGTTCAGCATTCTAAGCACTGAGCTTATATGGATCAAAACTAACTTAAGTGACTAATCCAGAAACTCATGACTGTATTTGGGTCATTAATTTTGGTAATGGTATTCAGTGAAACTGAAGGTACCAGGGATTGACACTTCTCTTTGTATTATGAAAGAAAAGTGACAATTTACCTTTTTCACTTATGCTACCAAGAAAAAGAGAAGAATCTGCAGGGAAAATGGCTTAGCTCTGGAGGCAAGAAAGAGTGATGATGCTACCATCCAGATATAGTTCAGTGTAATACTGCTTTTGTTTGAAACCATTAGTCCCCACCCTGAATAATGGCTACTACTTATAAAGTAGAAAATTGTCATAACTTGGAGTTTCACTAGGAAAAACACAGCACAGAGGTGCTATTAGACATAAGGCATTAGAGAGAAAATAAAGCAAATAAGCTTCTTGAAGGGATTAACAGTCAAAATTGGCAATCATACAGGATTAAAACAGGTTGGGTCCTTGGAGTCATTGGTGGAATAGGGATTTATCTTATTCCATAATCTACTAGGTTTTTATAAAATTCTTACTTTGATCGAGGACAAAACATTAGTGTTGGAATCCTTACTAACTGCTAACTAATTAGAGCTGATCTAATCTTCCAAGAAGATTTTGGCCAGAACCTGAAAAAAGGTACTAAGTAGAACTAATTAATACAAGGCTTGTGTTCACACTTTACTCATTGGAGTTCACAAGTATGCCAACTTCACAAAGTAAACTTTCTAACTTCAAGGGAGTTCACACCTCCCTTAAAGCTCTTTGGGCCAGAGAGCACTATGGGAGAAAACTCATAATCCCATTCTCTCAGAAGATTCACATATAAGGCCATTCCAGAATACATTTTTTCCTCTTGGCTGGCTGGTGGCAGACGAAAAGTTTTCAGAGGATAAAGCTACGAGTGGAGAGTTCAGTGGACAACCAGATTCATCTTCATCTCACACCACTGTAGTTGGTGGCTGGGCTCCCCAGAAGGAGACAAGAGAGACATTGCATCTCTGTGTTGGTTGGAGGCTGAAGAAGGCAGAGGCTGAAGGACAGAACCTTTGGATCTGAAGATATTCGGAGGGCCCTAAGCTAAACCGGCTGTGTTTTGAGAAGAACAAGAACTCCTACATTTGAACTCATAACAGGGTGAAAGCTTTGCTCTAGTGTATAGTTTAAAGTTTTAGTACAAATACTAGTTCTTGAGGGGGAGAGAGGCCAGGGGATTTGGACTCTGAGCCATGTCCTAAAATGAGGAAGTGGGATAGTGTAAAAAAAAAAAAAAATCAAGAATCTTTTCTGGGATCGCATGGATTAAAAAACATCTCTATTTCTTCATGTGGTATACCTTTTATCCGTAGTCATGGATAAGATAGGAATGATCTCAGAGATGGGGAGGAGGAAGTGGAACATGCTGAAAACTTAGGTTCTTTTCAAAAGAAAATAAAAGAAAAAAGGTCAGAAAGTAACATGGCTGTTTACTTTTATAAATAATTCAAAGGAGTGGCTATTCCTTAAAACATTTCATCCTATAATAGTGGGAGTCCATCATTTTATCTTGGGAGCAGAAATCATAAGTGAATTCTATTCATTAAGAAAGTGCAAAAGTTATGGCCACATTTTCCAGAGAGATGTTCTCAAAACTTGGGAAGACCAATTCAGTATCTTCTTATAAGATCTTCAAGTTAGTATTTTATTTTATCTTCCTACCATTCATCTCATCAAAATACTTCACATTATCAACTCATTTGTTTTTAAACCCTGCTTTGTTGGACTTTTCTGTTTTTTTTTTCCTTTCTTAGATTAAAAAAGATCATCTTTTTATATTCTAATATATGTTCACTTTAGATTTCATCAACATAATCACTTAATATTTATTGAAATACTGAAGAGAAGTAACAGTGAAATCAACTCCCATGAAGACATGCATTTGACTTAATAGAGAATTACCAGGCCAAGCATGTACAGGGAAATTCTTTGACTTTTTTACTACTCCTTTACAGTCATTTAACTTTTCTTTTTTCAATGCAAAATAAAGATAATTTATGGTTTCTGCTTTCTTCATATTGCATCCTCAGTGAAACTGAAACCTGTTGAAGATTTTAGCTTAAAAAAAGCCAACGTCTCTCATTTCATCCAGGACATTTCCAGTCATCTTGATCTAAATCTTGCCTTTGGACCCAGATGGCTCTGGAAGGGAGTCATGACTTTGCACAATCCTTTTTCACTTATATGCAATTAACTTCCATGTCATGGCTTTAACTTCCTGAATGGTCCTCTTCAAGAACAAAGGACAAACAACAACAATTTTATACTGAATCATCTGTAGAAATTTTGTTTAGAATATTGAACAGAGTATAGATACATATAGTCTGTCAATGGAGTTTAAAACATTTAATTCTTCAACTATTTTCTGAATTACAATAATTGTGTTTGAAAATCATTCATTGGTCTAATATGCTTTTGCCTGAAGGAAAAAATAACAAGAATAATATTCTTGTTTGAATAATGAGAGATAAATTTGAGTCCTGCTTCCCCATTAAAATGCTATTAAGTCATCTGACTTTTAAAAGCCTCTATTTCTTCTTCATTATCATGTCTATAATAATTGTGCTACCAATATGCCAACTTTTTTTGTGAAACAAATTAGATAATTCATATAAGATGTTTTATAAATCATTGCCCTTATAGATGTATAATTGCTAAATAGAAATTCTCATTTGTTTTACCTGAAATTACTTCTAATATTTTTAAAGGGAAGAAAGAAGAGAGAGAGAAAATCTTAGGTAAAAGGAAGAGATGATTTATATTTATAACAGGAAATATTCCCAATTTTTAAGACCCACATACTTCTCTAAGATAGTATCACTGTATAATCTTAAATGTTATTAAATTGTAAATTTAAATTAAATTTAAATATTTAAATGACTTTAATGTACATTAATGCAAATTATTTTAAATATTATAAAATATTATCTCTCCAAGGGCATTTATTCATTCACCTCATCTTTTTCTATTATCTCCTTTATTCCATTGATATAATATATTGCTTAATGATCAATAATTGTGACTCTAAATTATAGAACTGTATTTTTTTTGAGTTTACTATGGAAGCCAACTAGCCTATTCTATACTTTATATAATATTCCTGACAAGTAGCCTTTAGCAACTATTTTATTGGTTTAATATTACCTGATATTAAAATTCAGCTATTTCTTTGATATTCAAGGATTTCTACAGTTTTAATGAATTTAATTCTCAGCTAGCCAGGACAAAAAAAGTGCTCATGACCTACTGTTTAGTAAAATCTGAATTATTATTCTTTCCTTCACTTTCTTGTCTTGAAATAAATGAAAAAATATATAAAGATCTGATTTAAAGCATTTGCCAATTTCCAAATTAAAAATACATTAAATATTTAACAAGTATAACTCATGGGCCAATATGAATGGGTTTCAATAAACTCCTGCTCTATAGTATAATGTCATCTTCCTTTTACAGAATTATTATATATTATTGATATCATAAATTGTATTATTATCAAATTGTATTACATTCTGTCTCTGGAACATATCCTATGCTTTCCCATCTACAATCATTTGCTCAAACCATTTATTATAGTACATGGATAAGATAAGACTTCTTAATAACAAATATATTGTTGAATTCCAAACTATTGTCTTATTTTAAAAATTAATAATAGTTTATTTTCAAAATACATACAAACATAGTTTTCAGCATTCACCCTTGAAAAACCTTGTCTCCAATTTCTTTTTCTTTCTGCCTTTCTCCTCCCCTAGATGGAAAGTAGTCCGATATAAATTGAATGTACACTTCATACACACACACACACACACACACACACACACACACACATATATATTCAGAATTATTATGCTACACAAGAAAAATCAGATCAAAAAAGAAAAAAGATAAAAAATACAAAATGCAAGCAAACAACAACAAAAATGAAAATACTATGTTGTGATCCATACTCAGTCCCCACAGTCTTCTCTCTGGATACAGATGGCTCTCTTCATCACAAGACAATTGGAATTCATCCTATAAGTTAAAGATTAATTCTGTCCATTAGCATTTAGAGTTCAAAGGAGCTTTAAAATTCTTGTCAAATCATTCCATCTTGTAGATAAAGAAACCAGAACAAATTTAACTTAAGTGATTGCCAGTAGAGCTGAGATTCAAAAGCAAATTATATAATTACAAATCCAATAGGAAATTTTTGTTAAGTATGTTACCCAGTAATAATAATCTTCTCCTTTATGAGTCCCACAGAATTTTGTTTCATATATCTTAAATATGTATAACAAAATGCTTCATCTTAAGGTCATTTATGTTGCATTTTTTTCCAATTTTTATATTATATGAAGTACAGAATTCACACTTCATGTAAATATTTACATCTCTGAAAGACAATAGCTCTTTATAACAGTAAACTGAGTAGATGTGTACACCAATTTGCAAATGGCTGGATAAGTTATGATATATTGATGTTATGGAATAATATTTTTCTATAAGAAATGATCAATTGGATGATTTCAGAGAAGTCTGGAGAGACTTACATGAAATGATGATAAGTGAAATGAGCAGAATGAGGAGACTATTATACATGGAAATAGCAAGATTATATGATTATCAATTCTGATGGATTTGGCTTTTTTCAATAATAATATGATTCAGGCAAGTTCCAATGTTCTTGTGATTTTGAAAGCCATCTGCACCCAGAGAGAAGGTAGTGGGAACTGAATTTACTCACACCATAGTATTTTCACACTTCTTGTTATTTGTTTGCATTTTTTTCTTTCTCATTTTTGTTCTTTTTGATCTATTTTTGTTGTGCAGTATGATATTTGTGGAAATATGTATAGAATAATTTCATATATTTAGTATATATATACATACATATGTGTGTATATATATTGGATACATTGCTCTCTAGGGGAGGGATGGGGAGAAGAGAGGGAATTTTTTAGAACACAAGGTTTTGTAAGGTAGAATGCTGAAAATTATCCAGGCATATATTTTAAAAAGAAAAAGCTTTAATTAAAAAAGAGAATAGATCTATATCAAACTGAAAATTTAGATTCAGTTGAAACTAAGAACAGTAAGCCCAAAGTTTATAAACACAAATATAACCAACTATAGAAGGATAAGTACAGGGGTTAGCTCATAGTAGTCCCTTAAATGTTCACTGAGTGATAATCTCTCTAGGAGCTTCAATTTAGCTCTGTGAAATGACGTAAGCCTGGATGGCCACGAATGTCTTTTCCACCTCTAATCTATGAACATATGTTTAAGACAAAGTAATATTTCATAATAGAACAGTCATATGTAGATAATAATTTTCAAGGGTATATAAATGAAAACTAACAATAGATTAAAATAAATTGCCAATTCATTAGGAGAGATCTAATTAAATTTGTTGTTTCATCTCATTCATTTAATTAAAAATAATGGTAAAATATGTAAATGTTGGAAGGGCTATAGAAAGAAAAGTGCATTGATAAACTTTTGATGGAATTATAAAGTCATATAACAATCCTGGAAAAATGTGAAGAATATTGAGATTAAACTCTACCTTGTTCATATCCCAAGGAAAGAAAAATATGGTAGTACAATTTATTTCATAGCAGTAATTTTCATGGTGGCAGATAAAAAAAATAAAAAGAAAATAGATACCTCTTGAGAATTACTGAAAAAAATTAGATATTTGTCTGGATTGTAACATAATTGTGATTTTAAAAAAAAGATTAACATTAGAAATCCATGGAAACATGAAAATATTCTTATGATATAAAACAGTATTATTATTTAGGATGCCAAAGAAGCAATATTTTCAATATTGCAAATGGAAACAAAATGTAAAGACAGATTTAATGAAAATTCAAAATCAGATTAATTTCAATGAACAATATTGGTCCTGCAGAACAAAATGAAACACATTTCTTTCTTTTAAGTGGTGACTTTGGGAATTTGGGAGCAAAATGCTTGCATATTTTACCAGGCAAGGCCATCTTTGTTTATTTTGTTTAACTGGAGTCTGTGATTGTAAACAAAGTTCATTTTGAGTAATATATGAATAAGCTTTAAGATGCAGCAATTCAACTTTAAAATTAAATAATGGGCTTTTAATTTATATTAGTTAATGAAGGAATATATAAGTGATATGCTCACTGAATCAACTTCTAAATTCACTTCTTTATATGTTTCTTTAATATGCTTTTTGCTTTTATTTCTCCTTTTCATTTCAATAGTAATTATATGTTTAAAATACTGTAAAAGTAGGTGTCCAAGCTCAAAGATTTTTTTTTTTCTCTCAAGGAATAATTTAATTAAAGCATAGTTACCTTATTAAAAAAAATAAAGATGACTATGTTCTAAGACACATTTAATTTAATTTTGATGCTCTATATCACAGAGATTGCATTCTTTACAATTATTTCTCTTTAAATTTACTATCAAGAGTCCGTACTTGTTTTACTTTCAGTCTTACTGCCATTCTTGTGTTGTTTTTCATCTTTGCTTCCATGTTTTTTCCTATATCACTTCAAAACTCTTTTTATTGATTTATGGAATAAGCATAGGTTATAGCAATTGTCCTAGTAATTCCATGAAGGACTGTATATCACAAAAGAAAAAGGTCCCCTTTAAGGTCCAGAGTAACAATAAAATTGATGCAAATTAAATCTATACCAATACAAATGGATTTGCCTTTTAATCTCCCAAAATGTAACTTTTCATTCAAAAGGAACACTTGCTGGAGTATGAACTGTAATGCATTACAGTATTGTATCCTATTAAAAAGTCATATTACAACTTGTAATCCAACGGCTGTGTGTATGTTTGTATGCATATCTATATATAGACATGCACACATCTTTTGGATTATACACAGACATATACTTATATGTATGTTTAATATACATACACTACATACACTAACCAAATATGTATATTATTTATATCTGTGTCTGCATGGCATATGGGTATATATGAACACACCCAGACAAATATATATATATATGTGTGTGTGTGTGTGTGTGTGTATGTATGCATAAATATTAAATAATATTATTGGTTTGCTTCTAAATTTAAAAAAAGGGATAGTACTTGCTGGAACAAGTTAAACATTAAAAAAAGATGTCAGAATGCTTATGCAAATTATTATTATTACTTGTTTTTCATGGAGCCTTTTATGATCTTTCAATTAAAATCTCAATATCTGAAAATGAACCAAATTATTCCTAGGTAGCGATGATAAATTGAACCTTATAGCCATCCAGTGTCCATTGGATAAGATAATACCCTTTATAGCAATGCATCCCTGCATACTTAGAAGCCCTTTCATAGGCTCAGTCAGCAATCAATCAACTCTGTTATTTTGTTCTAAAGATAGCTTTTTATAGTTCAAAGCACACATATTGGTCTTCCAAGTATTATGCACAGCCTCATTTTCTGTTGCCAAGTCATACCTTTTATATATTTCTCCATGCTGGGGATACATATGCATTATTTATTGCAGTGTAGTTGATTGCCTATAAATTGTTTTCAATCTCATGTAAATTTACAAATATCTTTGCTGTTATTGGTGTTCACAGTTGGGAGAGCAAAAAATGTCCCTGTTTTGTACAGGTGACACATGAGCATATTTTCCTTGGTTCCATGAAAGAAAGTAACTATGCTAATGTGCAATTTTTAAACATTCATTACCTCTAAAGAGTGATCAGTTCTATAAGTAATGCCTGTCACTTCTTCAATACTCAATTGACCACAGAACTTTTATACTATCTAATTTTTGTAGCCTAGACTTTAAATGAGTTAACAAATTGCTGTAATTTCAACAAACTAGATTGCCTAAACTCAGTGAAATCTACTTAATTTACCATATCTGAGAATTAGATCAAAAATTTTATGATAAAAGAGATTGTGTCAGTCCACTAACTCACCCTTTTAATTTCCAATCAACTTGTAAAAATTGTTTTATGGAAAATATTTTTTTAGACAGCATATCAAAATGCTGAGTAATAACATCTTATCCTGTAACAGCAATTATTTTCTCAGATTTGTTATCATCAATAGAGACATTAGTATTCTAATTCCTAACTATGAGAATCATTTGATTCTCTTTCCTAGGTTTTCCAACTCCTTTGGATAATAATCTAATCTACTCAAGAATTATCTTTATACAAATGATTATATTTATGCAAATGATTACCAAATCTATGTACAATATTTCAGAGTCAGATTCTTTTTGTACAGCAAAATAACAGTTTGGTCATATATACTTATTATGTATCTAATTTATACTTTAATATATTTAACATCTACTGGTCATCCTGCCATCTAGGGGAGAGGTAAGGAGGGGAAAAATTGGAACAAAAGATTTGGCAGTTGTCAATGCTGTAAAATTACCCATACATATAACTTGTAAATAAAAAGCTATTTAAAAAAAAAAGAATTATCTTTATGCAAATGATTATATTTATGCAAATGATTACCAAATCTATGTGGCCATCTATGTCATCTAATTTATAATCCCAAACAAATCTTATATTTACCTTTCTCCCTTTATGGTCTCTTTGTTGCAGACAGAATTTACATTGACCTACTTATTGTGCCCCAAACACAACTTTTAATCTATAGCATCTATGCTTTTGAACAAACCTTTCCCTATGCCATAAATACACACTCTGTTATCCTTCACCTATTGGAATCTCTACTTCCTTGATTCCAAAACTTAGCTGAAGTGCCAAATACTCTATAAAGCCTCTCTTGTCTTCTCAATTTTGAGTGATCTTTTCCCTCGTATAATCCACATAACATTTTTTTTATCTGTGTCTCTTTTTATCTGTCTCACTGTCTCTGTTCCAATTTTTCTATTGATTGCATCATAGCTCCATCTGGGTATTAGTAGCCACTTTATCTTATTATACATATATTTAAAACCATCTAAAAACTCATCTTGTCAGCGATCTACCATCACAATTCCCAAACTTTTTTTTTTCAGTTTTTTAATCCATTCTGCTATTCTCTTTCTTTTTATTGAAGAATTCATTCCATTTATATGCACAATTATGTTTACCAGCTCTGTATTTCCCTCCATCCTTTCTCCCCTACATATAATTTTATTCTCTCTTTCCCTCCTTTTCTTAGTCTTGTGTTTTAATTACCCACCCCACCCACTACCTTATTTCCTATTACCACTCCCTTTCTCTTAAATAATGTTTTAACCCACCCCATCCACTATCTTATCTCTTATCTCCCCTTACTCCCTTCTCATATCTTTTCTCTTAATTTTTCTACCCTCCCTTTTTTTTTCCTCTTTCTTCTTCCGCTTCTTTCATAGGGTTAGATAAAATTCTATATCCAATTGAATGATTAACTTATTCTCTCATAGAGCCAAAACTGAGGAAATCAACCTTTTTACAATGTTTATTTCCCCCTTCTTTCCCTAGTATGTAATAGGTTTTTTGCACCTCTTCATGTGAAAAAAACTTTCCCACTATAGTGCCATTTTAGTTGTTTTTTTTTTTCCCAGAACAGTCATTTTCCCACCCCTTAACAACTTCTTTTATATCATCACATTAGATGATGCCTCTCTCTGTCTGCCCTAGTGACAGATACAGTTCTCAAGAGTTACAATTTTCCCGTCTAGGGATGTATACAGTTTAACCTCTAAATAATATATCTTTCTCCCTATTTACTTCTCTAAGCTTCTTTTCAAGTCCTGTGTATCTAGATTAAATTTGCTGTTTAGTTCTAACTTTTTCAATATATGATCGAAATTCTCTTCTTCATTGAAGCTCTATCGACTCCCCTGAAAGATGATGCTGAAGCTTGCTGGTTAATTAATTCTTGGTTGTAACATAAGGCCTTTTGCCTTCCTTGAATGTGTTAATCCAGGCCCTCTGATCCGTTATTTTAGAGGCTGCCAAATCCTGGGTTATCCTATTACTCCTTGTTTGTATTTTTTCCTTGAAGTTGTAGTTTTGGAGTTTCACAACAATGTTTCTTGGGGTTTTCCTTGTGGAATCTTTTTTTAGAAGTGGTTGATGGATTCTTTCAATCAGTCCCTCTATTTCTAAATTTCTAGAACATTGGGGCAATTTTCCTTAAGGATCTCTTGTAGAATACCATCCAGGCTCTTCTTTTGGTCATGGCCTTCTAGTGGACCAATAATTTTAAAATTATCTCTTCTGGATCTATTTTTCCAATTTGGGCCAAATTTCACATTTTCTTCCATTTTTTTTTCAATTTTTTTTAGTTTGTTTGACTGATTCTTACTGTCTCACAAAATCATTAGCTTCCATTTGCTTGTTCTAATATTTAATATGTGATTATCTTCAGTTAACTTTTTATGTCTTTTTTTTTTTCATTTAATTAAATCTACTGTTTAAGAAGTTATTTTCTTCAGATAATTTTTTCCTTTCCTTTTCCAAGTTGTTGACTCTCATGGATTCCTCTCATTTCCTTTCTCTTAATTTTTTCATCTACCTCTCTTGTCTGTCTTTTAAAAACTTTTATGAGCCCTCCAATAAACCATTTTGTGCTTGCAAATAATTTGTATCACTTTGAGATTTCCTTTCTGGACATTCTGTCTTTTAAGTGTGTGTCTTGATCTGTCCTATCACCATAGTACCTTTCTATAGTCAAGATTCTTTTCTGTTTCTTGCTCATTTTGAAAAAAAAATAGAAAAAAAAGTTAGATACCTACTTGGAAAAACAACAGATCTGGAAAATAGATCTAGGACAGATAATCTGAGGATTATTGGACTTCCTGGAAATTATGGTTAAAAAAAAAAAAAAGAGCCTAGACACTATTTTTCAGCAAATCATCAAGGAGAACTGCTCAGATATTAAAGAAACAGAGGGTAAAATAGACATTGAAAGAATTAATTGATCACTTACTGAAAGAGATCCCAAAATCAAAACTCCAAGAAATATTGTGGCTAAATTACAGAACTATCAGACCAAGGAAAAAATACTACAAGCAGCTAGAAAAAAAATACAAATACTGAGGAGCCACAATAAGGATTACTCAGGATCTAGCAGTGTCTATATTAAAGGATCAAGGGGACTGGAATCTGATATTCTGAAAGGCTAAGGAACTTGATATGGAGCCATGAATAACTTACCCAGCCAAAATGAGATCCTCCCCCAGGAAAGAAGATGGAATTTCATTGAAATAGGTGAATTCCATCTATTTCTGATGAAAAAGAAACAGAACTAAACAAAAAGTTTGACCTCCAAATATAGGACTCAAGAGAAATGTAAAAAAGTGAAAAGAAATCTTGGGAAAACTATATTTATGAGTTTTCATAAAGAATACATGCATAATTTAGTTTTACTGTTATAAAAAAGAAGCTAGTGGCAGAAAGGAAATTGTATCAGAAAAAGGGGAAAGTAGAGGTACTACATCTCATGAAGAAGCAAAGCAAAACTACTATATCTGAGGGAAAGAAGGAAGGGGGATGAATTTAGTGTGTATCTTGCTCTCGTTACAATTGGCTCAAAGAGACAAATATTAGATATATTTGATTTACAGAGAAACTTTTCCTGCCTCATTGAAAAGTGGGAGGAGAAAAGTGAAAAGGGAAGGAATAAGCTAAAGAGAAGAGAATACAGAAATTGTAAGGAAAAGATTTAAGAAAAGTGGAGGAAAGTTGAGGTGTGGGGAGGGATGCTAAAGAGGGAGGGATGTGTGAGAAAAGTGGTGCAGGCAAATTTAATACTGGGGAGGGAGGTAAGGGAGAAAGAAAAGAGAAAAGCATAATCTGGGGTTAATGAGATGGCAGGAAATACAGAATTAGTCATTTTAACTGTAAATGTGACTGGGATAAACTCCCTCATAAAGCGGAGGTGTATAGCAGACTGAATTAAAGTTAGAATCCTACAATATGTTGTTTACAGGAAACACATTTAAAGCAAAGTGATACATACAGAGTAAAGATAAAAGGCTGGAGCTTCAGGTTAAGTAAAAAAAGCAAGGTTAGCCATCCTGAACCCAGATCAAGCAACAGCAAAAATTGATCTAAATAAAAGAGATAAAGAAGGGCACTATACTTTGCTAAAGGATAATATAGATAATGAAGCAGTATCAATATTAAACATATATGCATCAAGTGGTGTAGCATTTAAATTCTTAAAGGAGAAGTTAAAAGAGCTTCAAGAAGAAGTAGACAGCAAAATAATAATAGTGGGAGACCTCTAACTTGCACTCTCAGAACCAGATAAATCAAACGATAAATAAATAAGAAAGAGGTTAAAGAGGTAAAGAGAATACTAGAAACATTAGGTATGATAGAACTTTGGAGAAAACTAAATGAAGACAGAAAGGAGTACACTTTTTTTTTTTGGCAGTTCATGGAACATATATATATATATATATATATATATATATATATAATATATATATATATATATATATATAGACATAAAGACCTCAAATTCAAATGCAGAAATAGTAAATGCGTCCTTTTCAGATCATGATGCAATAAAAATTAAATTCAATAAAAAGCCAGGGGAAAATAGACCAAAAGATAAATGGAAACTAAATAATCTCATCCTAATGAATGATTGGGTGAAACAGCAAATCATAGACACAATTAATAATTTCACCCAAGAGAATGACAATAATGAGACATCATATCAAAATATATCGGATGCAGCCAAAGCAATAATAAGGGGAAATTTTATATCTCCAGAGGCCTACTTGCACAAAATAAAGAAAAAAATCAATGAATTAGACTTGCAACTAAAAAAGCTAGAAAAAAAGAAAATTAAAAACCCCCGGTCAAACACTAAACTTGAAATTCTAAAAATAAAAGGAGAGATTAATAAAATTGAAAGTAAAAAAAAATATATTGAATTAATCCCCTATCATATACTAACATATATATTAAGTAAATATTCTAAATGCATTAATAAAAAACATTGCTAACAATCATTAAATGTATGCATATGTTTACCTAATATATCTCATATAGTACATAATATATAACATGCATATATCACATAAGACATAATATGTTGGCATACATACACATAACATCCATGAAAGATGATCAATAAAGCTACTTCCTCTAGCAGATCATCATCTTTAGGAATACTTTTATCATCTCCTCAGGAGAGGTCAGTAACCTGTCATCTGAAGGTACAAGATCCTTTAGAGCAAATTGATTCTATGAATAAAAACAACAAAATAGATAAATTCTTGGTAAATTTGATTTAAAAAAGGAAAGAGGAAAATCAAATTGTTAGTCTTAAAAATGAAAAGGGAGAACTTGCCACTAATGAAGAGGAAATTAGAAAAATAATTAGGAGTTACTTTTTCCAATTTTATGCCAATAAATGTGGTAACTTAAATGAAATAGATGAATACCTTCAAAAATATAGCTTGCCCAGATTAACAGGAAAAAGTAAATTGGTTAAACAGTCCCGTTTTAGAAAAAGAAATAGAGCAAGTTATTAATCAACTCCCTGAGAACAAATTCCCAGAACCAAATGCATTTACATGGGAATTCTACCAAACATTTAAAGAACAATTAACTCCAATGCTATATAAATTATTTGAAAAAAAAAAAATAGGGATTGAACGAGTCCGACCAAATTCCTTTTATGACACAGACATGGTACTGATACCTAAACCAGGTATGTTGAAAGAAAATTATAGAACAAACTCCCTAATGAATATTGATGCTAAAATTTTAAATAAAATATTAACAAAAATTACAGAAAATCATTCCCAGGATAATACTCTATGACCAAGTAAAATTTATATGAGAAATGCAGGACTGATTCAATATTAGGAAAACTATTAGCATAATTGACTATATCAAGAACCAGATTAACAAAAAACATATGATCATTTCAATAGATGCAGAAAAAGCATTTGATAAAATCCAACATCCATTTCAATTAAAAACACTTGAGTGTATAGGAATAAATGTATATTTCCTTAAAATAGTCAGTAGCATCTATTTAAAACCATCAGTAAGCAGTGTTTAAAATGGGGATAAACTGGAACCATTCCCAATATGCTCAGGAGTGAAACAAGGTTGCCCACTATCACAATTATTATTCAATATTGTATTAGAAACCCTAGCCTCTGCAATAAGAGTTGAGAAAGAGATTAAAGGAATTAGAGTAGGTAATAAGGAAACTAAATTATCACTCTTTGCAGATGATATGATGGTATATTTAGAGAGCCCCAGAGATTCTACTAAAAAGCTATTAGAAATAATCCACAACGTTGACAAAGTTGCAGGATACAAAATAAATCCACATAAATTCTTAGGATTTTTATACATCACAAATAAAATCAAACAGCAAGGAATAAAAAGAGAAATTCCATTTAAAATAACTGCTGATAGTATAAAACATTTGGGAATCTATCTCCCAAGGAAAAGTCAGGAACTATATGAACAAAACTACAAAACACTTTCCACACAAATAAAGTCAGATCTAAACAATTGGAAAAATATCAAGTGTTCTTAGATAGGCCAAGCAAATATAATAAAGATGACAATATTACCTAATCTATTTATTTAGTGCTAGACCAATCAGACTCCAAAAAAACTATTTTAATGACCTAGAAAAAATAACAACAAAATTCATATGGAAGAACAAAAGGTCAAGAATTTCAAGGGAACTAATGAAAAAAAAAAAAAAAAAAGATCAAATGAAGGTGGCCTAACTGTACCTGATCTAAAACTATATTATAAAGCAGCAGTCACCAAAACTATTTGGTATTGGCTGAGAAATAGATCAGTTGATCAGTGGACAAAATAGAAAATAATTATAGTAATCTAGTGATTGACAAACCCAAAGATACAAATTTTTAGGATAAGAATTCACTATTTGAAAAAAACCACTGGGGAAACTGGAAATTAATATGGCAGAAACTATGCAAGAACCCACACTTAATACTGTGCACCAAAATAAGATCAAAAGGAGTTCATTATTTAGGCTTAAAGAACAAGATTATAAATAACTTAGAATAACATAGGATAGTTTACCTCTCAAACTGAAGGAGGAAGGAATTTGTGACCAAAGAAGAACTGGAGATCATTGTTGATCACAAAAAAGATAATTTTGATTATATCCAAGTTAAAAAGCTTACAAACAAAACTACAAACAAACTAATACAGAGAAGATTAGAAGGGAAGCAATAAATTGGGAAAAACATTTTTACAGTTAAAGGTTCTGATAAAGGCCTCATTTCCAGAATATATAGAGAATTAACTCTTAATTTATAAGAAATCAAGCCATTCTCCAATTGACAGTCAAAGATATGAATAGACAATTTTCAGATGATGAAATTGAAATTATTTCTACTCATATGACAGGGTATTCCAAGTCACTATTGATCAGAGAAATGCAAATTAAAACAACTCTGAGATACCACTACATAACTGTCAGTTTGGCTAAGATGATGGAAAATATAATGACAAATGTTGGAGGGGATGTGGGAAAACTGGGACACTGATGCATTGTTGGTGGAGTTGTGAATAGATCCAACCATTCTGGATTGCAATTCGGAACTATACTCAAAAAGTTATCAAACTGTGCATACCCTTTGATCCATCAGTGTTACTACTGGGCTTATATCCTAAAAAGATATTAAAGAAGGAAAAGGAGCCTATATGTGCAAAAATGTTTGTGGCAGCCCTTTTCATAGTGGCTAGAAACTGGAAACTAAATGGATATATAGCAATTGAAGAATTACTGGTTAAATTGTGGCATATGACTGTTACGGAATATTATTGTTCTATAAGCAATGACCAGCAGAATGAATACAGAGAGGCTTAGAGAGACTTACATGAACTGATGTGTTATGAGTTCAAATGTTGGAGTTCTTGTTCTTCTCAAAACACAGCCGGTTTAGCTTAGAGCCCTCTGAATATCTCTAAATCCAAAGGTTCTGTCCTTCAGCCTCTGCCTCTGCTTTCTTCAGCCTCCAACCAGCACAGAGATGGAATGAATCTCTTGTCTCCCTCACTTGGGGCTAGGCTAGCTTTCTGGTGAGTCTTTCAGACCAGCTTGGTCTCAGTGGGGGAAGTGCAGGAGCCCAGCCACCAACTACAGTGGTGTGAGATGAAGATGAATCTGGAACTCTAGACTTGTAACTTCTTCACTCTGAAGGACTTCTTTGACTGGCCCCTTGAAGCTCTATTTATGCTCCTTCAAGAGAGGGATTGTGGGTTTTCTTCCATAATGCTCTCTGGCCCAAAGAGCTTCAAGGGAGGTGTGAACTCATCCCATACTTCTGAACTCCAATGAGTAAAGGTGTGAACACAAGCCTTGTATTAATTAGTTCTACTTAGTACCTTGTTTCAGGTTCTGCCCAAAACATCTTCTTGTAAGATTAGATCAACTCTAATGAGTTAGCAGTTTGTAAGGATTCCAACACTGATGCTAAGTGAAATAAGCAGAACCAGGAGATCATTATACACAATGCTATATGAGGATCAATTCTGATGGAAGTGGATATTTTTGGCAATGAGAAGATCCAATTCAGTTCCAATTGATCAGTGATGAACAGAACTAGCTACACCCAGAGAAAGAACACTGGGAAATGAATGTGGACTACTTGTATTTTTGTTTTTCTTCCTGGGTTCTTTTTACCTTTCTAAATCCAATTTTTCTTGTGCAACAAGAGAACTGTATAAATATGTACACATATATTATATTTAAGATATACTTTAACATGTTTAACATGTATGTGACTGCCTTTGAGGGGAGGGGATGGAGGGAAGGAAGGGAAAAATTGGAACAGAAGTGATTGCAAGGGACAGTGTTGAAAAATTCCCCATCCATATTCTCAGTCAATTAAAAAAAAAACTATAATAAAAAATAAAAACTTAACTGCTGGAAATAACACTACTTCTTAAATCCAGCCAGGGATTGATTCTCAAGATAGCTTAATAAAGGAATAATAAGAAAATATACATTCAATTTCTCATATCTATAATGACTTTTCTTCTAAAAGTAAAAATATATTTAACTTAAAAGTATCATAGCAAATTAAGAGAAATGTTCTCATTGGTATAAATTATCTGGTTTAACAGTCCAAACTGATCAAATTCAATCGATAATTGCCAAATCTACAGTTTGTTAAATGTGGATAAATTTACTTAAATATCAATTTTGATTGCACACTTATAAATATTCCTTACCTCAACATCATTAGAGAGAAGAATTCTATTTTTGAAACATACACTTCTCCCTCTAAAGATGTCATTGCAATTATATGCTTATATTCCTCATCAAAAAACATACTGTTAATTCCTAAAATATGAAAACAATAAATAAACTTATCATATTTAAGACATCCCTATGAACCAGTCTTATGCAAAACCATACAGACACAAATAATGTTCTAATAAGCAAAGTAATTTCACTTTTAAGGGATATCATTACCAATTCTCTTACATATTGGCCAGTCAACTAACCAAAAAGTACTTATTAATCAATAAATATTTCCTTAGATATAATAATGATTATAAAGATATGAACAGACAATTTTCAGATGATGAAATTGAAATTATTTCTGCTCATATAACAGAGTATTCCCAATCACTATTTATCAGAGAAATGCAAATTAAAACTCTGAGATACCACTACATACCTGTCAGTTTGGCTAAGATGATGGAAAATATAATGAAAAATGTCATTATATATAAATAATTTCCCTATTCTATAAAATTTAAAACTCATTACAAAAGGTTGCTGCTACTCAAATTATGTTTAAGATTTTTAAAAAATTCTATTTCAACTTTTATACTTGCATATGTATATGTGTTTGTATTTCCCAAAAGTATACATTTTGGAAAAAAAGTTGTATATCATGAATCTTTCTTTATTAAAACATATCCCTTATCTTTTCTATAAATACAGTTAAACGATTAAAAAAAACCAGATTCTACTGATTATTTGAATGTAAAGTCCACTTATTCCTACACTCTATAGTCCTTTTAATAGGAATGGGTGTTGGCTTTTATCAAATGCTTTTTCTTTGTCTATTGAGATAATCATATGCTTTTTATTAATTTGATTATTGATATAGTTAGTTATACTAATAGTTTTCCCAATATTGAACCATCCCTGCATTCCTGCCATAAATCCTACCAGATCATGGTATATTATCCTGGGGATGATTTTTTGTTATCTTTGTGCTATTATTTTATTTAAGATTTTTGCATTAATATTCAGGAAATTGGTCTATAATTTTCTTTCTCTATTGTTGTTTCACCCACTCATTCTTTAGGATGAGATTATTTACTTTTCAACTAATTTTTGATCTATTTTTTCCTGGCCTTTTATTGCATCATGATCTGAAAAAAAAATCATTTGCTATTTCTATCTTTCTGCATTTGATTTTGTAGATTTTATGCCCTAATACGTCAGTTTTTTTTTAAAAAATAAATTCCATGAACTGCAGAGAAAAAAGTAAACTCCTTTATGTCTCCATTCAATTTTCTCCAAATATCTATCATAGTTAATTTTTCTAAAATTCTGTTTACCTCTTTAACTTCTTTCTTATTTATATGTGGTTTGATTTATTTAGTTTTGAAAGAGCAAGATTGAGATCCCTCACTAGCATAGTTTTGTTTTCTATTTCTTCTTGCAGCTGTCTTAACTTCTCCTCTAGTAATTTGGATTCTATACCATTTGGTCATATGTTTAATATTGATATTGCTACATTATCTGTGGTTTTAGCAAGATATTGTTTCTATCCTTGATTCTTTTAATTAGATTTACTTTTGCTTTTGTTTGATCTGAGATCAGAATTTGTAACCATGCTTTTTTTTTTTTTTTACTTTAGCTGAAGCATAATTGATTCTGCTCCACCCCTTCACTTTTTTTCTTCTATAAAATGTGTTTCTTGTAAACAACATATTGTAGGTTTCTTCCTTTTAATCCAGTCTTCTGTCCACTTCCATTTTATGGGAGAGTTCCCCTTTCATATTCACAGTTAAAATGACTAATTCTATATTTCCTGAAATCTTATTTACTCCAAATTATGCCTTTCTCTTTCCTTTCCCCCTTTCTTCCTCTTCAGTATTTTGCTTAGTACCACCATCTTCCTCAAACAGCCTTCCTCTTTAGATCTGCTCCCTGTTTCTTATATCCTTCTCCTATTATACCTTTCTTTTCCCCTTTCTCTTCCCATTTTCATATAATGTAAGACAAGTTTCTCTGTGAAACTAAATATGTCTGATATTCTCTCTTTGAACCAACTCTGATGAGAGTAAGATATGGGAGAGTTTATCCCATTCACATTACTAGTTAAAATTACTAACTGTATTTCCTGCCATCTTATTTTCTACAAGTTATGCTTTTCTCTTTCCTTTCCCCCATCCCTCCTCCCTAACATTTTGCTTCTGACCACTCTGTTCCTCAAAAGCCCTCCCCTTTTAAAGCCTCCCTTTTTATACCTTTCCCCTTCTACTTCTATTATCTCTTCTATTAGCCTCCCTTTTTCCTTTCCCTTTTCTTCTCCCACTTCCCTACAGGGTGGGACAAGGTTCTCTATCCCCATTCAGTTTTCTCTAGAGGTCTCCCCCATCTAGGTTTTCTATTAGTCTATTTTTCTTATTTATTGTGTGTTTAGATTTCTCTGATTCTGAGAGGGGATTATTATAGTCCCCCTTAATATAGTTTTGCTGTCTATTTCTTCCTGTAACTGGATTAAAACCTTCTCTAGGAAATTGGCTACTCTACCACTTGGTGGATACATATTTAGTATCTTTTCTACTTCATTGTTTATAGTAGCCTTTATCAAGATGTACTTTCCTTTCTTATCTCTTTTATTAAAATCAAGTTTCCTTTTTCTTTATCTGAGATCAGAATTGCTACTCCTGCTTTTTTTATTTTTTATTTTTTTACATTAGCTAAAGCATAGTAAATTCTATTCCATCCTTTTACCTTTACTCTGTATGTGTTGTTCTGTGTTAACTGTGTTTCTTGTAAACAACATATTGTCAGATTCTGTTTTTAATTCACCCTTTTACATTCACAGTTAGGCTTATCAACTCAGTATTTGCCTCCATCTGATTTTCACTTCTGTATATATTTTTGTTCTCTCTTTGATTGTTGTGTTTAGTTGTTTTTTTTTTTTTTTAACCCACCCCACTCACTACCTTATCTGCTATCACCCCTTCACCACGTCTTACCTTTTTTTTTCTAGTTAATCTACTCTCTCTTCAATACTGTCCTTCCCTTTTCTTTCCTTGTTTTCTTACATTTTCATAGCATTAGATAAATTTCTATACCCAACAGAATGACTAACTCATTTCCTCTTAGAACCAAAATTGATGATATCAAGATTCAGGCAATGTTCTTCTCCCTTCCTTCTTTTTCTCCATTGTAACATGTCTTTTGTGCCTCTTCAGATGATCTAATTGTTCCATTAATCTTTTCTTGTCTTTTTTTTTCCAGTACACAGACCTTTTTCCCACCTTTAATGTCTTTTTTTATACTTCACATTAGAGACCATTCACAGCCACATGTTCCATTTATGTGATGCTCCACTTTGCCCCAGAGTTACAGATATCTTAAAAGTTACAGATGTCATTTTTTCATCTAGGAATGTAAATAGTTTAACTTTTAAATAATATATTAATATATATGTATTTCCCCTCTGTTTACTTTTCTATAGTTTTCTTGAGTTCTGTGTTTATAGATTAAATTTTCTGTTCAGTTCTATTTTTTAAGGCAAATAATTGAAAAGTCCCTTACTTCAATGAAGCTCCATACCCTCTCCTCAAAGTTGAGGCTAACTCTCACTGGGTAATTAATTTTTGGTGGTAACCCTAGATTCTTTGCTTTCCAGAATATGGTATTCCAAGTTCTCTGAGCCTTTATTATAGAAGCTGCCAGATCATGAGTAATCCTGACTGTTGTTCCTTGATATTTGAATTGTTTTTATCTGACAGGTTGCAGTATTTTTTTCCTTCAGTTTGTAATTCATGAATTTCACAACAGTGTTACTTGGGGTTTAATGAAAGTGATCAACAGATTATTATAATGAGTATTGCCCCTCTGTTTCTGGAATATCAAGGAAATTTTCCTTAATCTCTTGAAGAATTCTTTCTAAATTCTTTTTGGGGTCATGACCTTCAGGTAGGTCAATAATTTTTAAATTGTCTCTTCTGGAACTCTTTTTTAGATTGGCTATTTTTCTAATTGTGATTTTTCCCACTGATTCTTGCTCTTACAGAATAATTAGCTTCCCTTTACTCTGTTCCAATTTTTAATGCTTTTTAGCTCTTTTTTTTTTTAAATTGGATTGATTTTCCTCTTGAAGATGTTGTTTGCTTGTTTTTGCATTTGGCTAATTGAGTTTTTAAGGAATCACCTTCCTTTTAGAAGTTGTTGATTCTCTCATGCATACATCTTATTTCTTTTCTCATTTTTTCCTTCTTCCTCCCTTATTTGCCTTTTAATCGTTTATGAGCCTCTTTCCAAGAAGCCTCTTTGGTCTTGAGACTAATTCATATCACTCTTTGAGATTCCCTTATGGATATTTTGTCCCCCTCTTAGTTGGTGTTTGGTCTTCCCTGTCACCATAGTAGCTTACTATATCAAAATTACTTTCTGTTTCTCACTCATTTTCTTTCATTTTCTTTTGATGTTTCTTTCATTTTCTTTTGGTATTTCTTTTGGTATTTTGGTATTTGATATAAATTTTACATTTATGGTTGAACTCTACTACTGAAGTAAAGGGGGTTCTGTTCCAAGTTTCCTGAGCAGTTCTGTGTCTTGACTTTGAGTATAGGGGCTCCTTGTGTTTTCAGGGGGTAGCTTTGCTTGATATTTTTAGAAAAACAGCCTGCTTTTTCAAAGTTTGCTTTCTGAGCTGCGGCTAGAGACTGCCCCACTAATCTGTTTTTCTACTCAGACTGAGGGTCTAATTTGCTGTGATTAAGACTTTCTCACTGGTTTTCCCAGAGACAATCCAAGCTGGACAGAACCATTTTTACCATAGTGTGAATGATCTTACTTGAAGTTTTTGAAGTCTATCTTGAGCTTCTGAGTGCTTTCATTCCATTAGACTCTGTTCAGAGGCTTGGTTTCATGTGGTTTTTGAGGGTAACTGGAAAAGCCGGAGCAGCTTTCTGGATTTACTCTGCTATCTTGTCTTCACCCTTATTCATCTTTTAATTACCTTGCAAATCTTGTTTAAGGTAGAAAATATCTTACAATAAGTATATTCTGAGCTACCGCTAATTTATATACCTGTCATTTTCAAGCTTCTTTAACCAAAATTCAATAGCTGAGAAAATATCATTATTCTTCATTCAGATCTTAAAGTTAATTGCATATTTGCTTCTTTGTCATTCTGATTAATTAGACATTTAATAAGTTGGTATTTATATTGAGGGTATAGGAAGAATAGGGGTTCTGTCTCTGTTTCTCACTCTTTCTGTTTCTGTCTTTTTAAAAGTCTCTGTATCTGGTGATATAAAGCTATGATATCTTTCTATATCCTTTCCTATTTTTGTCTGATTGACTTCCCCTATCGACACTTCCTTTGATAACTCCTTCTATGTCTAATTAATGGTTCAATTGCTAGATTTGTTTTTTCTTGTGACACTGGAATTTGCATAGGAGACAATCTATTATAACCCTTTATTGTCTATTTCATGTTATGAGAGAAAAAATGTTATAGTATTAGTGTATAGATTTTTTTTCCTCATTGAATTTAACTTTAAATCAAGCTAGAAATTTATGCACAACTCCATATGCTCACTAATCCTTCAATTCATTAAATACCCTTATCTTTCAATGAGTTGCATATTGCAATTTCTATTTATTTACAGTGTTTTGTTTACCATTTGCAACAGAACCTAGAACAAAGTAGAAAAGTAAGAATTGAGATTCTCTCTTCCTCTTTTTCCAAAAATGGTAGTAAAGACATTGTTCTATAAATATCAGAAACTATAATGAGATTGATTGGAAAAAAAAATATTTATGACTGATAAAAACTGCATAAACACATTTTAAACAATTTTACAAAGGAAATGATGACTTTTTTATTACAGAGTAGAGAACTTGTCCTTTGCCTTGATTCCTGATTTCCTACCACTGAAACTTTTACTTTGTAGCTGAATTTTTTGACACTCCCTGTACTCTGTCTGCATTGGTTTGGGGGAAAACATTTATCCAGCTCACCAAACTGACAACATTGTATAAAATACATCCACAAATATAAGTGGTGATGAAACATAACAGCACAAAGCAGGAGTCTAAATAAGCCCTCTCACCATCAAAGAGAAAACTGAAAACAGAATAAAAAAGTAGAAATTATTTATATGCCAGGAAGAAATATTTGTTAGCATGTCTGCACCATCAGTCAGACTTTCCACAGTTTCCAAATGGTTGTTCAGAATAGTTTCTTCCTGATAGAATCCATTTAAGCAAAACTGCAGTGAGACTATTTTTATCTGCTTTAAGAGGGTGAAAAATTCTAGAGTTAATAGGAGCCTATTCTTATATTAATTTTCTTGATCATCTCTTTCTAAGCTCAAGAGTTTTGGTCTCTTAAAACAGAAAAATAACAAAAACAAACAGGATGGCACTTACATGAAATCTAATTAGTCAAATTTCAAAAATTTTGATGATATTAAAAATGTTTAAAATGACCAGACTATTTTTTTTAGCCTGTTACATTTTTCACTTATTTATTTATTTAGTTATTTAGTTATTTGTTTGTTTGTTTGTTTGTTTGTTTATTTTTTAAATAACTTTTTATTGATAGAACCCATGCCAGGGTAATTTTTTACAACATTATCCCTTGCATTCACTTCTGTTCCGATTTTTCCCCTCCCTCCCTCCACCCCCTCCCCCAGATGGCAAGCAGTCCTTTACATGTTGAATAGGTTACAGTATATCCTAGATACAATATATGTATGCAGAACCGAACAGTTTTCTTGTTGCACAGGGAGAATTGAATTCAGAAGGTATAAATAACCCGGGAAGAAAAACAAAAATGCAAGCAGTTTATATTCATTTCCCAGTGTTCTTTCTTTGGGTGTAGCTGCTTCTGTCCATATTTGATCAATTGAAACTGAATTAGCCCTCTTTATCAAAGAGATCCACTTCCATCAGAATACATCCTCAAACAGTATCATTGTTGAGGTATATAATGATCTCCTGGTTCTGCTCATTTCACTTAGCATCAGTTCATGTAACAGACTATTTTTTAAAATATAATTATTTGCCTGGTGAATCTTTTTATCTTTAAAAATGAAGGTTTTTGAAGATTTATGCAAGGAGATAAGAGATATCATTTCCATTTCTGTACTCTACTAATACTCTCTAATCTGGAAAGGTTAAGGAAACAGTTATCCTGATAAAGCAATTATTCTTACTACTAGTCACAATATATTGAAGCATTTGTCTTTTAAAGAATTTGAGTATAGTAAAATGTACTTCATTATCTTGAAAAAAAACAAAAACATGTATTTGAGGGTTTTAAGTCACTCATCTGTTGCCCCACCTTCTGTAAGGAGCCTTTGCTACTCCTGGTTAATTTCAGAGCTATCCCTCTGAAATTACCACTAATTTACTCTGTGTGCTTATTGTTTGCAGCTTGTCATGATTTCCCCCCCTTCTTTCTTGCTGGACAAACATTTAACAGTCTCACTTCAGTTGGAAGCAGTAGGAGGAGACATGAAGAAATTACATGGATAGACAGACTTCCAAATTAAGTGCTTGAGGATATAAATGTGAATTAGGGGAGGGGAAAGGAGGGCAATATAACTTTGTCCCTTTTTTGGCACCTGAGTTCTAGGGGCAACCATTGAGATCCACTGAATCATTGTCACTTTCCCATCCCCTGCTGGTTGGGGAAGGTGAGTGTCATAGGTATAATAAAAATAATTTACAAATTTAGAACCAGAAAGTAATCTCTCTTGACCTTTACTCATTGTCATCTGTTCAAGTTAGGCAATTATAATAGCTTTCTAAATATTACTCTGCTTCTCATCTCTTACTTCCCCAATCTGATCTTCATATCCATATGCTAGGAATCTTACTAATGAACCATTCTACTTAATGCTACTCCTCTATTCAGAAATATATGTTTTGATTCCCCATTGCTTATTTAATCAAATAGCTATTTGGCATCTTCATTTTCAAAAATCCTCCACATTTGGATTTTAATCTAGATATTCCATGTAATATTCTTCTCTAAAATATAAAGTTCTCTAAGAGCAGGTTTCTCAGGGGGCTTCTGGAGGCAGCCTTAGTTTCACTTCAGTAAATACTCCAAATGCAGCCAGGATTAAAGCCTAAATCCTTTATTATCTCTTTCCAAGTCTTATCACTTTTCCTAAGGCCTGGTTAGCTTTCTTAGAGGCCTTCTGTAGTCTTGGTTCCAAGAGCTCTTTCTGCTAGTCCTTTGCTTCTGCCAGCTTCAGCCTCCAACCAGCACAAAGATGGAAGATGGAATGAATCTGTCTCCTCTTCTGAGAGCTTTTAGTGGTCTTGTCCTCTAGTGGGCTTGTCCTGTTGTGGAATTGTCCTTTAGTGGATTTGTCCTCTTTGTGCCTGAGAGCTCCTCCTTATATATACACTCTTGAAGATGTGAATCTTGTGGAATTATAGTAAGTATTAAGTACATGTAAATTAGAGAATCATTATTTCATCAATTCCACTGACTTGGTACCTTGTAAGAATCCTAACAATTCCATATTATCTTATCTCTCTCTCCTTCATATAATTTCAGACAGATTCTCATTTCTAATCTGTTCATGTCTTTTCCTATAACTTTGCTCCAACTATTCCCCATAGTAATTGATCTCTCCACATTTTCCCTTACCCTATATGTAGTTACTGAAGTTTTTTTTTCTTTTTCTTTCTCTGCCCCACTCCCTGACTTTAAGATATTATTCATCTGTCATCTCCTGCATGATACCATAAATTACAGTAAAATTTAATTCTCATTTTTCTAGGAAATATATTTAAATTTTAACTTGAAAATTATATGTAGTTTTGTAGTTTTTCGATTTGGAGAAAAATAATGTAAGATGATGGTTAAGCTATATGACAAAATGGCAACAGTCTCATTTTCGTAGAAAGCTGTGTAGGTGATGAAAACAAAGGCAACACTTCTGAAAACATATGTGGTCATTGAGTAGTTAAGGAAAAAAATAGTTCTGATAGCAAACCATTTTGTTTGTTTTTCTTTTGGTTACTGTCATTTCTGTTAATGATAGCTATAATGACAACTTCCCCTTGAAATCATGCTCCACTGAGCTCAGTTGCACTCCTGCTATCCATGCTGCTTTATGCTCTGGAAGAAAAGGATGACACTAGTCTATTTGACTTCACCTCTAGGTGTTTTGAGATATCATCTTGAACTAATTCAAAGTATTTGTTCCTGGATATATCTTTGCACTATCTTCTGAAAGTAGTGGGAATTTCTTTTTCACCTCCAACTCAACAGAATTGAAGCCCTTTTAACAGAAAGTAAAGGGAGCTAAGTGCTTCCAAATCTGATTATTGGAAAATATTGACATGTATGTCTAGATCCCTTAGCCTCACAAAGATAAAATTATAATTATATTAATTCTGAATAGATCAAGGTTCTGTGCCTATAATTCCAGGATGGTGTTAGCCATTATTAAAGTATCTTTAGACTTTTAACAGCATACTTAATCAGATGAACAGGAAAATTAGAACTCCAGAACCTGAGGTTATCTGATTAGTTTTCTATAAAGTTGAGTTTATCCTGAAGAACCATGATCAGGATCTTTTTTAAGATTTCTTTTTATTAATCATCCTGATGCATAATAAAGTGATTTTAACCTTTTGAAATCAATATTCTCCACACAATACCTAACATTTTCTGCCAATAAATTAGATGTTTGTATTACAAGGTTTTCATAGAAAATCTCTGTCTTTGAAATAGCTAGAATTTACTAATAACTAGTATTTATATACTGCTTTATGGTTTTCAAAGTGCTTCACAAATAATCTCTCTCTCCTTACAACAATTTGAAAAAGTAGGGGCTATTATAGTCCTCATTTTACAGATGAGGAAATCAAAATGGATAGAAGTTAAGTGACTACAAAAGGAAGATGAACAAAAATTGCAGAATGATGGGAGGGATGGAACATTAGATTTGAAGTTAAAAGACCTAAGTTCTATTAATTATTTTTTACATTATCTTGAACAAGTTGCTCAGTCTCTAGACCTCCGTGTCCCCATGGAATAACATTAAATTATGGATATAAAGTATAAATCTGATTCTATACCTAAGTTTGGCATTTGCAGCAAATCCAAATGATTGTTAGTAATTTCATCTATTTGGGTATCTTTAATTTTTTCATCTAAAAAGTGAGAGATCTCTAATATTCTTTCCATTTCTAAGTTTTATAAAGGTTTCAACTCAATTCTGTGACTGTGTAATGTTGGACAAATCTCTGGTTACAGTATGAGCAGCATTGGATTTGTTTCAAGAACTGGCTTTATGAACTTCACTTCTAAAAATAGCATGACTTTGAAAAAGTTATGTAACAAACATTTTGGGTATCATTTTCCTCATCAGTAAAATGAACATTTTAAATAATGACTTATAAAGTTCCTTCAAGCAATAAATCTATGATCCTATGAAGTCATTCAGGATTTTCTGAGCTCTGTGCTCCTGAATTTATAAACAATGATCATAATGCATATGTTGATTACTGTATTAGATTAGTGTGGTAATTCAATTGGACAAAATATATAAGGACAGAATACATAAAAACATTTCCTAAGCTGCCTCTTCTTAAACAGTATATAATAGACACATGTCAGATACTATTATACTTGTACTCTTGAGTCTTCTATTGTTGGTAGAAAATATAACAAAATCTCATAATGGGGGTGGGGAGAAATATATTACATTTTCCTCAAAGTACTATCTATATACTATGCTATAACATTACATTGAAATAATTTGGGATTATGAAGCAATTCTGTGATCTGAATTTTTGAATTAAATACTATATACTGAAGAAATGTAGAAACAAATAGCAAAGACCACAGATTATATATTAGCAAGCAAATTAATAGGTAAAATACAATATAATTATAATTCTTGGTATATTTCTTTAATTCTACTCCATAGTTGTCCCATATTCCTTGAGTTCCCTGTCTCAGCCTTCTATCCATGAAGTCATGTGCCTCTTTGTGATCACCATGTATTTAAAATCAGCCGGTGTTGGAATCCTTACTAACTGCTAACTAATTAGAGTTGATCTAATCTTACAAGAAGATGTTTTTGGCAGAACTTGAAACAAGGTACTAAGTAGAACTAATTAATACAAGGCTTGTGTTCACACCTTTACTCATTGGAGTTCAATGAGTTCACACCTCCCTTGAAACTCTTTGGGCCAGAGAGCACAATGGGAGAAAACCCACAATCTCTCTCTTGAGCATAAATAGAGCTTCAATGGGCCAATCGAGGAAGTTCTTCAGAGTGAAGAAGCTACAAGTCGAGATTTCAGAGATTCATTCCATCTCTGTGCTGGTTGGAGGCAGAAGAAAGCAGAGGCAGAGGCTGAAGGACCAGACCTTTGGATTTGTGGACATTCGGAGGGAGCTCTTGGAACCAAGCAGAGAGATAGGCCTCTAAGCTAACCGGGCTATATTGGAGATAATAAAAGATCTGAACTTTTATCACCTGGCTGCGTTTTGAGAAGAAAAAGCTCACCACATTTTGGCGCCCGAACAGGGACCGATTCAGATCCATCTGAACCAGATCACAACAAGCCGGAGTCAGGAATTCAGGTTAAGAGAAAAAATCTTCAATCTTTATGGAAGTGAAGAGGTGAATAAGGATTGTGATAGCAATATGAGCAAGAAAGATTGCGATAGCAATATGGGCAGCTGCAACAGGAAGCCAGCTAACAGAGCGGGATCTGAGCTGAAAGGCCTTCGCAATGGCAATGCAAGCAGTCTCTCCTTCCCCTTCCTTTTCCACTCCCCTGCCTCCACCCACCAAAATTTTCATTTCCTATACAACACATCAGGACTTGCACAAAGAGTGGGCGGGGGCCATTCTTTCTCCAAGCTTATATATTAATAGAGTATGCTCCAATTACTATTTAGCCTCATGTGCTTGGGACCTCAGTGCATCAACTCAAGCCTCAGCCCATTATACCTCTTCTTTTTATTTCTAAGTAAAACAACAACAACAACAAAAAAATGTCCCTTTTGAGTTTTGTATATTCAACAAAAGCCTAGAGCCTAGTTGTAATTTCCATGAAAAATGATGTTTTTATACTATGTTGTTCCCATCCCTTCTGTATTCTATTTTGGATTTTTTTTTAATCTCAGTTTTACCTCATCTGTCATTTGTGTTCTCTCATGCTTTGTCACATTTAATAATCTAGATGAGTTGGTATCATTGAGGGAAACTTCACATGTTCTGAATTTTTTGTTTTTTATTGTTCTTCCTCAAGATCATATTAAATATTGATTTTTGGCAAAACCCAATTAATAGTATCTTTCTGTTCTTTATGATGTGCTGATGTTCGTGGATACTCTTCTGTTTTCATTTTTTTATGTAGTTCTTAATTTGTTTCATTTTCCTCTTTGACTAAGGTTATTTTATTTTTCCTGCTTAAGGTTTGATTTTTAAAAATAGAAGTAAATATTCATCCTTATTTCAACTTTAATCTTCATTTTTTTTAACATTGGGAATTACCATGGTAGTTATTTTAATGTGTCTATATATTTTTATGAATCCGTTTGTGGTCATTTTTATTTAAATATAAAAGAAAGTATGGTTCCTATAACCTGATATAATCAGTTTGGTTTTTTTTTTTAAATAGGAAATGGCCATTTTTTTTTTCCCTTTTCCATTTTGCACCTGTTCTTTTCCTAGTTTCTAACAATTTTTTTCCATCATCAATGACTCTTTTTCTAGGAGCCATTCTTCCCCCTTTATCACACTCCATATAAATTCCTTCCCTTAATCATTTTTTTTATCTCCAAAAGGCTTCCTCTAAATAGGCCAACTGGGAGCTAGATGGAGATTTGACCCAAAGATTTAAATCTCTGACACAAAGCAATACTAAATTGGTGGGGTAGATGGGGAAGTCTATTGAGCTTTGTGGTACTTCTTTTAATCCCCATCTAACAATATGTTATATTTTCCAATATCAAAAAAGAACTTACATCTTTATTTATACTATAAACTATACTACATATATATTATATTATGTATTATAATTTTTTAAGTATCAGGAATATAAATAAATATATAGAATACCAAAAAAATGTGCGCAGCTCTGGCTTTTGAGAAAATAACCATTTAATGTAAACATTTCTAAATGAAATTATATTATGTCTGATTTTATTTTGGAGATGGTAATGAATTTATGGCTTTTCCTGTCTGGGAACCAGTACCAACCTGACCCCTGATATTGAGTAAGGAATAAAAAGGTGGGACTTAGGGACAGAGTCAAGCAGTAGTCTGTTTCTTCAAAGGACTACTTTTTTTTTTAACCTTTTATAATCAATGCTTAAACAACTATGCTTATGTAATGGCAGGTATCATACAGGCACTTTCTAGCCATATCAGCAAACCCTGCTTCAAGGAATAGAAACAATTGAAATCTACTGTCATAGCTTTTGTTAAGGATTTAGACCCTAGAAGGCATTAAGAGTGGTAATCATGTCCCAAGGAGTTTTGTCTACCCACTGCTCATATAATAAACAAAGCATCAGTTGATCTGCCACATACAGATGGTGCACACACAGAATTCAAGTGGGTGATATTTAACATGCATGTTACTTCCTGGCTGCACAGAATAGACAAATAACAAGTTAGTAGGAAAAATGGGTCTAGATCAGTGATATTTAGCTGACAAAGAACATACCAAGATGGTGAATCTGCAGCACAGTATTTTCCAGTGAAGTTTTTGTAACTGGATCCTTTTTTCAACACAGTGGGATTAGGGAACCAATAACTGCAGTTTGTGGGTACATACATGCAAACCAGCTCTCTGAAAAATGTTGATGATATATATCATTGTAATCACACATGATGTGGATATAATTGAGGGAGGTAAAAGTAGTGATAGTCCCATTCATACATGAATAAATAAAGAGTCCTTTTTGTGCTGTTCCCTCTAAACTAATCAATATGGGACCATAGTGTTGGGAGTCAATATGTGCTATTAGAAAAGGGGAAGCCTGCATCAGAACAAGGAATAGAGTAAAAAGTGTTCTTTTTTTGGTTTGTACCTGAAGCAAGGGAATGGCATATCTATTGGAGGGAAATAGAATCAGCCACACATCATTGTAATACAACTTCTTACATTGTGGGGGCCTGTTTCTCACTTGTGAGTAAACTTGGCACACTTAACAGTCCCTTAGACCAGTGTTAGCCATTGCTATTGCCTGTGTCTATGTGAACCAAAAATGTTTGCTGCCAATCTGCCATAGAAGGGGCTCTTGAAAACACTACCCCATAAATGAGGCAGTTGAGAGATTCCCCTGGTCCTGGTATGACATGTAATCCTGAAGTGATTAACTGTCATAAACACAGAGCTAACAGCATGCTTTTCCAGTTGCAGACCCATCAGATACAGCCATTTGGGTCTCTTTCATTTTGAAGGCCTTCTTTTTTTCCATCTCACCTCAATGGACAAGGTGGATACAGTGTATTGGCACCCACCAAGTTCCTTTCCCATCTATGGAAACACAAGCAAACCTTTTGCCCCACGCTGTTAGAATCTGTCTGGTCCTTTCTATTAAGCACTGTCCAGATTTTACCACATGACCTGGCAATTATCTAAAGACAGTGGAGCTGATCATATGAGGCATGACCCTTGCAGGTGGGTTATAAAACCTGTCTGTCAGAGTTAGAGTATCATCACCAAATCCCCAAAATTTATAGGGTATAGAGTAATATTTAGAAGTTCCCTGGGATTGTCCATAGCTCCCCTTTTCTTTTGTTTTTGCAGGAGCATCTTGATATACCTGTTCCTCCTCTCTACTATTCCCTAGCTTTGAGGATTGAAAGATATTCTAGTGGTGTGTAAAGTCTGATACTAAGCACAAAATCATGCAAAATGTTTGAAAGTATATGCAGGTTCAGTATTTGTTTATATTGCTTGTGGCATGCCCATAACTGCAAAAGCCTGTGTAAACAATTCAGTGATTACCTGGGCCATCTCTTTTGCCACTGATACTGCAAAGGAATCCTGAAAAGATGTCCATGATAATTTGGATAAAAGACAGAAGACCAAAAGTTTTATAATGAGTCACATCCATCTATCAAATTTCATTGGGTCTTAAACCACAAGCATTCTCCCCGAAGGAGTATAGGAGTGTGGAAAGGCAGTCAAGCCATACAGGATTTTACTGTGCTCCTAGCTTTTTCTTTTGTTATCCCACACTGGGGAAGTAGAGCTTGTGCCACCTGATGATATTTAGAATGAGATTCTTGGGTGATCTGCAATAAAGGAATGGAGACAATCATAATAAGAAGATGATCATTCATGGAAAATAGGCCTTGGAAGATTAGTATGAGAAGGGATATATAAAAGGTAATACTTACCTGTGAGATTTAGCACTTGCTTCTGAAGTTCCATAAAAAAAAAAAAGCTAATATATGTTAGAGTCAACATTTTTTTTTTCTGCACTGTGGCAGTTCTTTGTACTACTACTACTGAATAAGCCAAATCAGATATTATGTTTGCATCTCCTTGATAACAAGTAAGGGCTAGCATGATTATATACAACTCATTCTGCTGTGTGGACTGAAAAAAAGTTCTGACTTCTTTTTTATGTCTAAGTCAGGAGAAGATACAACACAAATATTATATTTGGTCACATCTATAAAGATGGTTGATACTTGAAGAAGGGTTTTAGAAACCTTTTCTTCAAAAACCCACGGCCAGTTGTGGCCAATAAAATTGGCCACTCTGGAATGTTTTCACAGAATATAATGATTTGTACATTGGTGTAAAAGGTGTATATCTTGTTAGGTCCTATTTCAGATAATTGTATTTTTCATTTAATGACCTTTAATAAAATTCTAACCACAAGCAGTGGTCTGGTTGTGCTGGGAGGGTGACTAGTTTTTTCATGTTTAGGTCTTGAAAGGCCTACATCATAGTCTGGGGATAGAAGGTGTGTGGGTGCCCATTGTGGCATAGAACTTTATGATCTCATGTAAAGGGGCATACCTTTTCAGACCTAGTATAACTCTTCTACAATCCTCATTAGTGTTTTTTCCTAGCAACTTGTCTTATCCAAATTTCTGTTGCTTCATTTTCCCCAATAGTCTATATGACATTTGTCAGAAGTCTGCAAAGAGTTCATTGAGATCCTGAACTATTTTAGTAAGTGTTTCCCCTTTGTACCATTTTCCTGGGAGAACACTCCATGCTTTAGTAAATAGGGAGAAGCAATTTGGTCATCTGCAACCAAAGGGTAATTAACGTGTGCCAAAGTGTCTACATTGTTCCTGTCAATTGTTCAAAGGTTACTTGGCTGTTAAGTCCGGTCTGTCTATTTCTTTGGGCTTGTGTTGGACAAAGTTCAGTATACTTAGAAAGTCACACCAGACTTGGTCCTGGTTCTAAACATGTTTTTCCTATGGACTTCCAATTATTAGGAATTAAAATTTCATATGCCCAGTTCTCTAATAACATTCTATCATAAGGTGATGTAGACCCATACAGAGTACTAATCTTCTTTAGATTTTTGATAAATTCCAGATTGGGTCAGGTTCTTCAATTACAACATATGCTTCCATTCTCAACACAAATGTATTAGCCAGTGCCTCTTGTAATTGTGACATAGAAAGAGAACAAGATTACTACACTGGCAATGCTGATGGTGCCACTGCTCTTCCTGTTTTTCTTCCCCTCCCCACAAAGGCTCAGTTGGGGGAGGAGGATAAAAAGTAATGGATTAGGAAGCAGAGGATATATCAGGGCCCAGGGACAAGGGGAGGTGGAGGTGTACTGAGGAATGTGAAGGAGCTTTCTAGTCATTTCAACACACTTTGTTCGAAGTACACCACAGGCTGTCATGTCTTCCAACTTCTCAGGAGTACTAGTTGTCCCTAAGGGATTAGACAGCAAGCCAGACAACTCAGCAGAGTTCTTTACTAGACAAAAAGGTTTTATGCTCCACCCAGGATTCCTCACTATCTGTGGCTCTCAACATTGCCCTACACTTAAGCAGGATAAAATATTTTCATGGATGTCATATTTTGAAAGACAATGCTAAAAATCTACCTAAAATACTTCCTATTTACCACCTTTCCACCATCCACATTTTTTCTTATGACTTCACTAACCACAAGCACATATGTTCTTCACTGGTCATATAATTCATATATTAATATCATCACTAAATCAACTGATATGAATATTTGTTCTTTCATTAGAGATTGGTGTAGTTCTTTCTGTACTCCTTATTTTTTTAATTATTCTTGTCTCCATCTTGTCCTAGATTTTCAACAAAGGATCTTTCTAACATGTTAGAGACTTTTCCTAGGACTTTTTACATTTATTGGATATGAATTTACAATCCTTCTTTTAATCTTTTACGATTTCAACATGGTTAGTTACCTCTTTTTCTACTCCTATAATTTTCTAGAGAATAAGCTTTTTTCTATTTCTTGCTAAAGTCTAATTTTGTTTATCTTGTGTATCTCCCTTTCTTTGGGGATATATAATGTATATTCTTCATTGAATAAAATTCCTGTCTTTAGGATATCAATTTATCTGAATTAATTTGACTCAGTACTATTTTGAAATAGCTTCGATTTTTGTAGATATAGCACATTAAACTTCTATTATTGTTATTATTACCACTTATCCATCATTATTGATCAAGAATTTATGAGTTCATCACTATGGAGTTACTAATATTAAAACTTTCTTATTAATACAGATTTTTTAAAAATCTCTTGAAGTTTCTAATTTGAGGAAAATAGTTGGCAAAGAGAGGTTAAGCAAATTTCTCTAAGGTTATTTAATTAATACATATCCCAGGTAAGATATGGACCCACATCTTCCTAATTCCAATACTAGCCTTCTATGCATTGTTATATAATGCTATGCAATTCATTAATACCTTGTATGATTTTTTAAATTCCATATGAGGAAGTTGGTATCTTCTAACATCCTCAACAAATATTAAAGAAAAGATTATGAATTGTTCACAGCAAGTCCATCTTGTGATCTAAAGCAATAGTTGACACATAGTCAAATTGCAATTTATCATAGTACTGGGTGAATTGTTGAAAGACAGTAAAGGAAAGAGCCAAATATATGTTTTTTCTATGTGGTATGGCTTTATATAGTTGCATTGATTTCCTCGAGAATACTGTTTATCATGAATGTTAAGTTATTCAAAATATTATAGATATTTTAGGAAGAAATATTTCCAAAACATTATTTTGTTTTGTTTTTTTTTAGATAAGTGGGGAAAAAACCAATGTGATAAATATACTCCTAAGAATTAACTTTTATCATCCCTCTAAATTACATAAGCAAATACATTCATTTGCCATAGAATTTTGTAGTAATAGAATACCGAGAATAGAACAAATAAATACCCACTAGTAAAAGAATGACTAAATAAACTATGGGTTATGGGTCCAATTAATATTAGATATCTATTTTTATAAGTATTTAGACTGTGCAAATAGAGGGAAATATGTAATATAATAAAGCCAACTGAAAGACAAGCACAATATTATGTTCATAGAGATTTCAATTACATACATAAATTTATGAATATGTATTGTGGGACAGAAAAAAATTAAGATCATGTAATTAAATTTTCTAATTCATTTTTCTTTTTTTTAAAAAATTGAAAAATAAAAGAATAGGAATATATTTAAGAAACAAAGGATTTTTCTGGATTCTGGGCAATGTTTCTTATTCTAATTTTATGGAAGTTTAATTTTATACATTTTGTGCTGTTAGGGAAATGACCTTATGTTCCTTCAAAAGTATTAGCACTTTTTATGACTATATTACAAACTGTGACAATTCTTTTCTGTTTGTTTTATTTTTTTATCTAATTTTCTACATGCACTTGTTATTTTTTGTTGCAAAAAATGTTAAATTAATAATTTTAATAAAATTTGACAACCTACTTTTGAAGTTAAAAATGACTAATTTTTAAATAATACATTTTGACATGGAATTTTTATAAAACATGTTCCTTTTGGTTTAAAAGCTCTATTTTTCCTCCATGATATTTCAGTTAAAATGCATATATAATAAATTTGCTTGAATTTAATTAGCAATATAACATAATTTTGTAAAATTAATCTTGGAGAATTTAAGGGAAAGATGTTTCTTATTTTTAGTACTTGGTTTTCAGTTATACATGTTAACATATATTGTTAACATATACATATAGTGTAATTTTGATGGTTTATTTGGGGTGATCAATGAAATGATTTTGTATCCAACCAAATTTTTAAGAGGCTGCTTTATTTACTAGAAATCATCTTTTTATTGATATAAAAGGCTGTCTAAACAGGAAGCATACTGTCCACCTCAAATATATTTATTTTAACTAAGTCCTAAAGCTTTTAATCACAAAAAATAATGCTAAAAATTTTTGAAATTTAAGCAGAAAATTCCTTTCCACCCAAATTTACTCAAGAGATCAATCACAGGTTATAGAGTAAAACTAAAGCCAGTAGAGAATAGTTTTTCATAGTGACAAAAAAGATGAAAAAATATATCGCAGATATGACACTGTGACTTAATGAAAACATCTTGCAAAGCCCCGGGATGACCATATAGCCCCAAGGAGAATTTCTTAAGAGGATCTGGAACACAAGAGTGAGAACTCACAATACTATCATGGAACAAAGCACATTCAAGTGTTCTGTGACATCTTATATACTCTTCTGAAATACCAGAGGGAACTTATAAAGTTCATTGTTCTGATTTTCAAAGATGAAGTTGAAAGGGACTAACTATAAGATGCAAAAATCCACTCAGGAATAGAAGAATCTCAGGGAAAACAAGCAGAACTATTTATTACACCACATAACATAGAAGAATTTAGTTAGATAGATATAGATGAAAATAGATAGATAAATAAAGAGTTATAGATATAGATAATATATCTATATCCACATATATACATATTTAAACACACACATATGCACACTTTTAAATGGAAATTTAAAAATCTTATTTTATTATTCTTGCAACTTTGGGTTAATTAAAAATCTGTCTTCTATTAATATTAACTTCACATGACCAAAATCTGTTTCATGGGATGTGAAATTTTATGTAAAGTCTTAAACATTCCTTAGATAAGAAACCAGAGGAAAAAAAAATCACCTCTTCTTTACTCCTTGGTAATGTGCAAATCTTACTTTTCAATCAGTCTGTTGATGAAATCTCTAAATTTAATTCAATCTGTAACCTCCCTTAGTTTCCCTATAGAATCTACTTAACTAACTTCATTTATGTATGCTATGATAACTATATTTAAATTTGTTCAACTTTTATGAAATTGAAGGCATGGGACTACTAATGTATATTTTCTTTATTTTATGATCTAAGTAGAAGGTACAAGATTATATGATGTAAAACAATGATTTTCTATATCTCTGATACAAGTTTGCTGATTAAGAGGACTTGTTAGAATCCTAATGCTTGTTTTACTGTTTTCTCTGAAGCCTGAAAATTTGATTGAGTATAATAATAAAACCTAGGTTGTTACATATATAATTTCTGTGGTAAAAATACATTTTGGCAGTTCTTATATTAATTCAGAGCTGTGATATTTCTTCTACAACATATTTCTAGAGATATTTCACAGATAACTATAACAACATGAAGCAGAGATTTTTTAAGAGTTTCCAAAAAGATATACCTACTAGAAAAAATGAAACAAGATAAAAATTGAAATAAAACTCTGACAGAATTAATTAGAAGGAGAAAATGTATCTCAGATTGCTAAACTTTAAAAATCAATGTCTTGAAAACTAGAATAGATGGAAGAGAAATTAATGATTTTATGATGCAATACAAAATATTAGAACACAATCAAAAGTTTAAAAATATGCAAGAAAATGAATCTTTAGACTCCTCAAAAACAATGATTTTAAAAAAAAGAAATTAAAATTCTTCATGAACATTATGATTGTTGATGTTGTTTGTCCTTCATTCTTTACTAGTACTAATGACATCAAGAGATTGATGTCTTGACTTGCAAATGAATTGCATTTAAATTAGGCAGGGTTGTGCAAAATCATCAGACTCACTTTCTCCTTCAGTGTCATTTGAATTCAGGGACAAGATAGAGATCTGGCTAAGTGATTGGAGATGACCCCAGATGCAATGAGAAATCTTGGCCTTTTTAAGTTAAGTTCTCTTCCAGTTCTCAAGTTTCTCTGAGGTAACACCTATTTACTGATTTGAGGTTTGGAAGAAATAAGACAAAAGATAGATTGGTAATCAACTAGTAATAATCAACTAGTTTTGCTTAATCTATTCTATTAATCCATCCTTCTATAAGATCTTAAGAAAGATAACATTTGGTTCATGACCTAGGCATAAAGAATGAGATTATAAATAAATTAGAAGAACATAGGATAGTTTACCTCTTAGACCTGTGGAAGAGGAAGGAATTTAGGACCAAAGAAGAACTAGAGGTCATTATTGATCACAAAATAGAAAATTTGATTATATCAAATTGAAAAGTTTTTGTACAAACAAAACTAATGCAGACAAGATTAGAAGGGAAGCAATAAATTGGGAAAACATTTTTATAGTCAAAGGTTCTGATAAAGGACTTATTTCCACAATATATAGAGAACTGCCTCTAATTTATAAGAAATCAAGCCATTCTCCAATTGATAAATGGTCAAAGGATATTAACAGACAATTGTCAGATGAAGAAATTGAAACTATTACTAGCCATATGAAAAGATGCTCCACATCATTATTAATCAGAGAAATGCAAATTAAGACAACTCTGAGATACCACTATACACCTGTCAGATTGGCTAGAATGACAGGGAAAGATAATGTGGAATGGTGGAGGAGATGTGGGAAAACTGGGACACTGATACATTGTTGATGGAATTGTGAATACATCCAGTCATTCTGGATTGCAATTTGGAACTATGCTCAAAAAGTTATCAAACTCTTCCGGCCAAAATGGCGGAGAGGAGGCACACAGCTATGTAAGCGCCGCATTTTTCTCTCAGAATCCATTTCAATGCAACCTTCTGAATTAATGCTTGACTGAAAAAAAACCCACAAATAGTTACAAAGAGAAGACATCCTTGGAATTCGCCAGGAAAGGTCTGTTTTTACTCGAGGGTAGGGATTGTTTAGGATCAGGTGCAGGCTGAGGGCAGGCAGTGGCAGCGAGAGCATGGGAGAGTTCACAGCCATGCAGACTGGAGAGGGGGTGGGTTTGATCTCAGCTATCTCTGTGGGGGGAGCTTTGATACAGGATTGGATACTTTGCCCTGGCAGCAAGCCAGCAGCCCAGCAGAGAAGCTAAAAACACCGGGGGCTGGGGAGGAGAGGGGGGTAGGGTTAAGAATATAACCCAAAACAGGTGGAGTCTCTCAGGACCTGGCCACCCCTCCCCCACAGTGTCTCAGCATGCTCTCAGAGTCTCAGAGTGCAGGCACAGCACAATCCTGTTAGTGCCTCGCTGCTGCCCCCGCAATCTGTAGAGGAAGCTCAGTAACACCACCCAGCACCTCACCCCCAAAAAGCAGACTCCATTTAGGGCTTTTTTCTTTTTTTTCTTTTTGCTACTTTGTCTTTGATCCTTCTCTGACAAAATAAGCAAAAAATTGAAAAGGACCTTAACACTTGACAGCTTCTATACGGATAGAGAGCAGACTCTAAACCCTGAGGAGACTAAAAACAGACTGTCTCCAGGTGAACCCCCAAAGGAGGAGATCATCTGTTCCTCAGCACAGATGAACCTCATAGAAGAAATTAAAAAGGCTCTCACAAGGAAGCTAGAAGAAAAATGAGAAAAGGAGAGGGAGGCTTGGCAAGAGAGTCTGGAGAAGTCATCCCACTCATTTAAAGACAGAGTGGATAAAGAAATAAAATCCTTGAAAAAAAAGATTAGTGAACTGGAAACAGAAAATAGCTCTCTAAAAAACAAACTTGGTGAATTGGAAAAAAAAATTCCATAGAACAAAAGAACTCAATTGGACAATTAGAAAAAGATATTTAAAAAGTGAGTGAAGAAAATACTTCATTGAAAATCAGAAATGAAAAAATGGAATTGAATGACTCGAGGAGACAAGAAGAATCAGTCGAGCAAATCCAAAAAAATCAAACAATGGAAAAGAATGTGAAATATCTTCTGGGGAAAACAACAGACTTGGAAAACAGATCCAGGAGAGACAATCTGAGAATCATTGGACTCCAGAAAAGCATGATGAAAAAAAGAGCCTGGACACTATTTTCCAGGAAATTATCAAAGAGAACTGCCCAGAAGTCATAGAAACAGAGGGTAAAATAGACATTGAAAGAATTCATCGATCACCTACTGAAAGGGATCCTAAAGTCAAAACACCAAGAAATATAGTGGCCAAATGCCAGAACCCTCAGACGAAGGAAAAAATATTGCAAGTGGCTAGAAAAACCCAATTCAAGTATCAAGGAGCCACAATAAGGATCACCCAGGATCTAGCAGCATCCACATTAAAGGATCGAAGAGCTTAGAATATGATATTCCAAAAGGCTAAGGAACTTGGTATGCAACCAAAAATGACTTACCCAGCTAGAATGAGCATCTTTTTCCAGGGAAGAAGATGGGCATTCAACAAAATAAGAGAATTTCACCTATTTTTGATGAAAAAGCCAGAACTTAACAAAAAGTTTGATCAACAAATATAGAATTCAAGAGAAATCTAAAAAGGTAAAGATTAATCTTGGGAACTATATTTCTGCTATAAAGATGTATAAAGAATACATGTATACCTAGTTCTAGAAACTAGATGTGGAAAGGACATTGTACCAGGAAAAGGGTAAAGTGGGGGTACTACATCTCATGAAGAGGCAAAGGAAACCTATTATATCCGAGAGAAAGAATGGAGGGGGATGAATGCAGTGGGTATCTTACTGCTTTCAGAATTGGCTTTAAGAGAAAAATTTTAGACATATTCCATTTATGGTGAAACTTCTCCCACCTCATTGAAAAGTGAGAAGGGAAAAGTGAAAAAGGGAAGGAATAAGCTAAGCAGAAAGGAATACAGAAAGTGAGAAGGAAAGGGGTAAGATAGGAGGAGGAACTCTAAGGCAGGGGGAGGGATACTAAAAAGGGAGGGCTGTGAGAAGCAAGTGGTACTCACAAGCTTAATACTGGGAAGGGGGGTAAGGGGGAAAAAAGGGAGAAAAGCATAAACAGGGGTTAACAAGAAGGCAAGTAATACAGAATTGGTCATTTTAACCATAAATGTGAACGGGGTAAATTCCTCCATAAAGAAAAAGCTGTTAGCAGAATGGATTAAAAGCCAGAATTCTACAATATGTTGTTTACAGGAAACACACCTGAAGCAGGGAGATACATGCAGGATAAAGGTAAAAGGTTGGAGCAAAATCTACTATGCTTCAGGTGAAGTCAAAAAAGCAGGGGTAGCCATCCTGATCTCAGATCAAGCTAAAGCAAACATTGATCTAATCAAAAGAGATAAGGAAGGGCACTATATTTTGCTAAAGGGTAGCATGGATAATGAAGCAATATCAATATTACACATATTTGCACCAAGTGGTGTAGCATCTAAATTCTTAAGAGAGAAATTAAGAGAGTTGCAAGAAGAAATAGACAGCAAAACTATAATAGTGGGAGATCTCAACCTTGCACTCTCAGAATTAGATAAATCAAACCACAAAATAAATAAGAAAGAAGTCAAAGAGGTAAATAGAATACTAGAAAAATTAGATATGATAGATCACTGGAGAAAATGTAATGGAGACAGAAAGGAGTATGCGTTCTTTTCAGCAGTTCATGGAACCTATACAAAAATTGACCATATATTAGGACATTAAAAACCTCAAACTCAAATGCAGTAAGACAGAAATAGTAAATGCATCCTTTTCAGATCACGATGCAATGAAAATTACATTCAACAAAAAGCCAGGGGAAAGTAGACCAAAAAATAATTGGAAACTAAATAATCTCATACTAAAGAATGATTGGGTGAAACAGCAAATCATAGACATAATTAATAATTTCACCCAAGCAAACGATGATAATGAGACATCATACCAAAATGTATGGGATGCAGCCAAAGCAGTAATAAGGGGAAATTTCATATCTCAAGAGGCCTATTTGTATAAAATAGAGAAAGAGAAGGTCAATGAATAGGGCTTGCAACTAAAAATGCTAGAAAAGGAACAAATTAAAACCCCCCAGTCAAACACTAAACTTGAAATTCTAAAAATAAAAGGAGAGATCAATACAATTGAAAGTAAAAAAAAAAAAAAACTATTGAATTAATTAATAAAACTAAGAGTTGGTTCTATGAAAAAACCAACAAAATAGACAAACCCTTAGTAAATCTGATTAAAAAAAGGAAAGAGGAAAATCAAATTGGCAGTCTTAAAAATGAAAAGGGAGAACTTGCCACTAACAAAGAGGAAATTAGAGCAATAATTAGGAGTTACTTTGCCCAACTTTATGCCAATAAATTCGACAACTTAAATGAAATAAAAGAATACCTCCAAAAATATAGCTTGCCCAAACTAACAGAAGAAGAACTAAATATCCTAAACAGTCCCATCTCAAAAAAAGAAATAGAACAAACTATCAACCAACTCCCTAAGAAAAAATCCCCAGGATCAGATGGATTTACATGTGAATTCTATCAAACATTAAAAGAACAATTAACTCCAATGCTAAATAAACTATTTGAAAAAATAGGGATTGAAGGAGTCCTACCAAACTCCTTTTATGACACAAACATGGTACTGATACCTAAACCAGGTAGGCTGAAAACAGAGAAAGAAAATTATAGACCAATCTCCCTAATGAATATTGATGCTAAAATCTTAAATAAAATATTAGCAAAAAGATTACAAAAATCATACCCAGGATAATACACTATGACCAAGTAGGATTTAAACCAGGAATGCAGGGCTGGTTCAATATTAGGAAAACTATTAGCATAATTGACTATATCAATAATCAAACAAACAAAAACCATATGATCATCTCAATAGATGCAGAAAAAGCATTTGATAAAATCCAACATCCATTCCTAATAAAAACACTTGAGAGCATAGGAATAAATGGACTTTTCCTTAAAATAGTCAGGAGCATATATTTAAAACCTTCAGTAAGCATCATATGCATTGGGGAAAAACTGGAACCTTTCCCAGTAAGATCTGGAATGAAGCAAGGTTGCCCACTATCACCATTATTATTCAATATTGTATTAGAAACACTAGCCTCTGCAATAAGAGTTGAGAAAGAGATTAAAGGAATTAGAGTAGGCAATGAGGAAACCAAACTATCACTCTTTGCAGATGATATGATGGTATACCTAGAGAACCCCAGAGATTCTACTAAAAAGCTATTAGAAATAATTCATAATTTTAGCAAAGTAGCTGGATATAAAATAAATCCCCATAAATCCTCAGCATTTCTATACATCACCAACAAAACCCAACAGCAAGAGATACAAAGAGAAATTCCATTCAGAATAACTGTTGATACCATAAAATATTTGGGAATCTATCTACCAAAGGAAAGTCAGGAATTATAGGAGCAAAATTACAAAAAAAGTTTCCACACAAATAACGTCAGACTTAAATAATTGGAAAAATATTAAGTACTCTTTGATAGGCCAAGCAAATATAATAAAGATGACAATACTCCCTAATCTATTTATTTAGTGCTATACCAATCAGACTTCCAAGAAAATATTTTAATGATCTAGAAAAATAACAACAAAATTCACATGAAACAATAAAAAGTCGAGAATCTCAAGGGAATTAATGAAAAAAAATCAAATGAAGGTGGCCTAGCTGTATCTGATCTAAAATTATATTATAAAGCAGCAATCACCAAAACCATTTGGTATTGGCTAAGAAATAGATTAGTTGATCAGTGGAAAAGATTAGGTTCACAAGACAAAATAGTCAACTATATCAATCTAGTGTTTGACAAACCCAAACATCCTAACTTTTGGGATAAGAATTCATTATTTGATAAAAACTGGTGGGATAACTGGAAATTAGTTTGGGAGAAATTAGGCATGGACCCACACTTAACACCATATACCAAGATAAGATCAAAATGGGTCCATGACATAGGCATAAAGAACGAGATTATAAATAAATTAGAGGAACATAGGACAAACCCAAAGATCCTAACTTTTGGGATAAGTATTCATTATTTGATAAAAACTGCTGGGGTAACTGGAAATTAGTAAGGCAGAAATTAGGCATGGACCCACACTTAACACCATATACCAAGATAAGATCAAAATGGGTCCATGACCTAGGCATAAAGAATGAGATTATAAATAAATTAGAGGAACATAGAATAGTTTATCTCTCAGACTTGTAGAGGAGAAAGAAATTTGTGACCAAAGATGAACTAGAGACCATTACTGATCACAAAATAGAAAATTTTGATTATATCAAATTAAAAAGCCTTTGTACAAACAAAACTAATGCGAACAAGATTAGAAGGGAAGCAACAAACTGGGAAAACATCTTCACAATTAAAGGTTTTGATAAAGGCCTCATTTCCAAAATATATAGAGAACTGACTCTAATTTATAAGAAATCAAGCCATTCTCCAATTGATAAATGGTCAAAGGATATGAACAGACAATTTTCAGATGATGAAATTGAAACTATTACTACTCATATGAAAGATGTTCCAAATCATTATTGATCAGAGAAATGCAAATTAAGACAACTCTGAGATACCATTACACACCTGTCAGATTGGCTAAGATGACAGGAACAAATAATGGTGAATGTTGGAGGGGATGCGGGAAAACTGGGACACTAATGCATTGTTGGTGGAGTTGTGAACAAATCCAACCTTTTTGGAGAGCAATCTGGAATTATGCCCAAAAAGTTATCAAATTGTGCATACCCTTTGGTCCAGCAGTGCTACTACTGGGCTTATACCCCAAATAGATACTAAAGATGGGAAAGGGACCTGTATGTGTCAAAATGTTTGTGGCAGCCCTGTTTGTAGTGGCTAGAAACTGAAAATTGAATGGATGCCCATCAATTGGAGAATGGCTGGGTAAATTGTGGTATATGAATATTATGGAATATTATTGTTCTGTAAGAAATGACCAGCAGGATGAATACAGAGAGGCTTGGAGAGACTTACATGAACTGATGCTAAGTGAAATGAGCAGAACCAGGAGATCATTATACACTTTGAGAATAATATTGTATGAGGATGTATTCTGATGGAAGTGGATTTCTTTGATAAAGAGACCTAACTCCCTTCCAATTGATAAATGATGGACAGAAGCAGCTACACCCAAAGAAAGAACACTGGGAATCGAATGTGAACTATTTGCATTTTTGTTTTTCTTCCAGGGTTATTTTTACCTTCTGAATCCAATTCTCCCTGTGCAACAAGAGAACTGGTCGGTTTTGCAAACATATATTTTATCTAGGATATACTGCAAAAAATGGAGACAGCAATCCTGATCTCAGCTAAAGCAAAAGCAAAAATAAATCTAAATATAATTAAGACATAAGTGAGAAAACTACATCTAGCTAAAGGGTGCCATAGATAATAAAGTAATATCAATACTAAATTAATGTGCATGAAGGGGGTACATCATCTAAGATCCTAGTGGAAAAGTTAAGAGACATGAAAGCAGAAATAGACAGCAAAACTATACCAGTGGCGTATCTCAAACTTGTTCTCTCAGAACTAGATAAATTGAATAAATAAGAAAGAAGTTAAGAATGTACATAGAATTTTAGAAAATTTAGATATGATAGACCTTTGGAGATAATTGAATAGGAACAGAGAGGAATATACTTTTCTCTCAGTGGTAGCAGGAACCTACACAAAAATTGACCATCTAGTAGGGCACAAAAACCTCAAAATTAAATGCAGAGGCAGAAATAATAAATGTATATTTTTCAGAACATGATGCATGATTCACAACATATAATAAAGGACCAAGGTAAAATGGATCAAATATTAATTGGAAACTAAATAATTTAATAAATAATTAATAACTAAATAATTTAATCCTAAAGAATGAATAGGTGACAAAGAAATACTAAAGAAGGGAAAGGGACCTGTATGTGCCAAAATGTTTGTGGCAGCCCTGTTTGTAGTGGCTAGAAACTGGAAATTGAATGGATGCCCATCAATTGGAGAATGGCTGGGTACATTGTGGTATATGAATGTTATGGAATATTATTGTTCTGTAAAAATGACCAGCAGGATGAATACAGAGAGGCTCTTGTAGAGACTTACATGAACTGATGCTAAGTGAAATGAGCAGAACCAGGAGATCATTATATACCTCAACAACGATACTGTATGAGGATATATTTTGATGGAAGTGGATATCTTTGACAAAGAGATCTAACTCAGTTTTAATTGATCAAGGATGGACAGAAGCAGCTACACCCAAAGAAAGAACACTGGGAAATGAATGTAAACTGCTTGCATTTTTGTTTTTCTTCCCAGGTTATTTTTACCTTCTGAATCCAATTCTTCCTGTGCAATAAGAGAACTGTTCGGTTCTGCACACATATATTGTATCTAGGATACACTGTGACATATTTAACTTATATAGGACTGCTTGCCATCTAGGGCAGGGGGTGAAGGGAGGAAGGGGAAAAGTCAGAACAGAAGTGAGTGCAAGGGATAATATTGTAAAAAAAAAAAAAAAATTTACCCAGGCATGGGCTCTGTCAACAAAAAGTTATTTTAAAAAAATGAATGGGTGAAACAAGAAATCTTAGACCCAATCAGTAATTTCATCCAAAATAATGACCATAACAAGACAACATATCAAAATACATGGGATGCAGCCAAAATAATTCTTAGGGGAAGTTTTATATCTCTCGATGCTTACTTGCATAAAATAGAGAAAGAGAAGATCATTCAACTGTGCATGCAACTAAACAAGAGCAAGTAAAAGAACAATTTTTTAAACCCAATTAAATACCAAATTTGAAATTCTGAAATTAAAAGGGGAGATTAAAAAACTGAAACTAAGAAAACTATTGAAATAATAAATACAACTAAGATTTGATATTATAAAATAACCAAAAAATAGACAAAAAAAATTGAAAACATTAATGAACTCTCTAAGAAAAAATCTCCAGGACCTGATGTATCCACAAGTGAATTTGAAGTGGTTTTACACCAGAAATGCAGGGCTAGTTTAATATTTGAAAAACTATTAGCATAATTCACTACATGAATATCTGAGTTTCAGGGGCATTGTAGGTATATTTACTCTGCCAAGATGGTGGAGTAAAGTCAGGAAGCTGCATAAGCTCTCCCAGTTTCTCTTTAAAACCACTTGAAAACAAGACTCTGAACATCATGTGATGGAATTAAACCACTCTCCAACTCAAGATAGAATGAAAAAAGAAATTCAAGAAAGATCAGTGTGGTGAAAAGGGTGTTCAGTCCAGGTCAGATAGGCTCTGGGAAAGCTGTTGAGAGGGTCCTAATCACAGCAAATCAATAATTAAGACCCTCAGGCTTGGCTCATTAGAGGAGTATATCAGTGAGACAGATCCCAGTACCAACTTAGGAGGCAAACTCTGGGAAACCTGACTGTTTCCTGGAAAGAGCAGTCAAGCTAGCCCTTACAAATATAAGTGGCCCTTGTGCTCAAAACAAAGGCTCAGAGCTGCACCTGGGGCCTATGAGAGCACTGAGTTTACCCCAGGAGTAGAGTTCCACCTTAAAATTAAAATAGTGGAAATATCAAAAGAAAAGGAAAGAAAATGAGCAAGAACAGAAAAGAACCTTGACCATAGTAAGTTGTTTTGGTCACAAGGCAGATCAAAACAGAAATTCAGAAGAAGACAGAATGACTACAGAAGAAATCTCAAAGAGTGAGATAAATTAGTCTGTCTTAAACCCTAAGAGGCTTCTTGGATAGCATTCTACAAGAGGTCATTAAGAAAAAACTGACCAATGTTCTAGAAAGAGAGAGGAAAATACTCATTGACAAAAATCCATCAATCACCTTTGGAAAGAGATCCCACAAGGAAAACCCTAAGACACATTGTTGTGAAACTCCAAAATTATGATCTCAAGGACAAAAAGTACTGCAAGCTGCTTGGGGGAAAAAAAAAAAAAAAACAATTCAAATATCAAGAAGCAATAGTCAGGATTATCCAGGATATGGCAGCTTCTACAATAAATGATCAGAGGGCCTGGAACACCATATTCTGGAAGAAAAAAGAACCTTGGATTACAACCAAGAATTTATTACCCAGTGGAACTCAGCATCATTTTTCAGAAGAGGTGATAGAGCTTCAATGAAGTAAGAGACTTCAATTATTTTTATTGAAAAAATAGAACTAAAGAGAAGATTAACCTACAAACACAGGACTCACGCGATACATAGAAATGTAAACACAGAAACACACAAACACACACACACACACAAACATATTAGAGGTTGAATTATTCATATCCCTAGATAAGAAAAAAAAAACATATATATCTGTAAGCCTTGTGAACTCTATCTGTCAGTGGGATAAACAGGACATATAGTATGGCCTGAGGGTATGTTTGTGAAGATTCTGATGTGATGACCTAAAAATTAAGGGGTGAAAAAAGGTCTGTACTGGAAAAAGAGGAAAGAGGAGATATAATGGGAAAATTACCTCACATGAAGAGGTGCAAAGATCTCTTACAATCTAGTAAAAGAAAAGAGGGGGATAAGAATTGTCAAAAATTTGATTTCATCAATTTTGGTTCTAAGAAAGAATAACTTAATCATTCAGTTGGGAATAGAAATTTATCTAACACTATAAAGAAGGAGGAGGAGAGAGAGAAAAAGAAAAGGGTGTGAGATGAATTTCTATACTGTATAGAAGAGAAGGCAAAAACAGTAAGAAAAAAGATAAGAGAAGGGAGGAAGGCTTGATAGAAAATAAGACAGTGGATGAAGTGAGTTAAAAATTACTTAGAGAAATGGAGGGGTGATAGGAAATAATATAGGCAAATATTAGGAGAGTAGGTAAATAGGTAAATAGGAAATAGAAGAGTAGGTAAATAAAACACAAGCCTCAGAGCAGGGTGGAAGGAGAGACAAAAGTATAGGATAAAGGGAAATAAAGAACTTGTAACCATAACTATGAGTATGAATGGAATGAATTTTCCCATAAAATGGGAAGCAAATAGAGTAGATTAAAAAATAGAATCCTAAAATATGTTGTTTACAAGAAACACATTTGATAAAGAGAAACATATACAGAATAAAGGTAAAAAAGCTAGAACAGAATTTATTATGCTTCAGCTGAAGTAAAAAATCAATGGTAGCAATTTTGATCTGAGATTAATCAAAAGTAAAAATAGATTTTATTAAAAGAGATTAGGAAAAGTATATCTTGATAAAGGATACCATAGATAATGAAGTAGTAACAATACTAAATGTATATTCAGCAAATGGTAGAGCAGGCAAATTCCTAAAGAAGATTTTAAGCCAGTTACAAGAAGAACTAGACGGCAAAACTATTTTGGTAGGGGACTTCATCCTTCCCCTCTTACAATCAGATAAATCTAACAACAAAATAAATAAGAAAGAAATTAGGTAGGTTAATAGGATGCTAAAAAACCTAAATGTGATTGCTCTCTGGAGAACATTGAATAGGGAAAGAAAGGAATATCCCTTTCAAGGCAATATATGGTCCCTTCACAAAAACTGACTGTATATTAAGCATTTAAAAAAAAAAAACAACTCACAATCAAATGCAAAAATGCATAAGTAGTAAATGCTTCCTTCTCAGACCACCCACAATAAAAATTATATTCCATCAAGGGAAAGGAAACCAACTGGAAATCAAATAATCTAATTCTAATGAATGAGTGGGTCAAACAGCAGATTAGAGAAATCATCCATTTCATCCAAAAGAATGACAATAATAAGACAACATGCCAAAACCCATGGTATGCAGACAAAGCAGTTCTTAGGGGAAATTTAGTCTCTTTAAATAACTAGATAATTAAAATAGAGAAAGGGGAGAACAAGGAATTAGGCATGTAACTAAAAAAGCTTAAAAAAAAAAAGAACAAATTTTAAGCCACAATTAAATATTGAATTAAAAATTTTGAAATTCAAAGGAGAGATTAATAAAATGAAACCAAGAAAACTATTTAACTAATAAACAAAAGTAAGAGTTGGTTTTATGGGAAAAAAAACCTAACAAAATAGATAAAGCTTATTTAATTTGATCAGAAATAGGAAAAGAAAAAAAAAATCAATAACCAGCATCAAAAATGAAAGGGTGAATTTACCACAAAGAAATTAAAACAATAATTAGGAGCTTTTATTGACCAACTCTTTGGTAACAAATGTGACAATCTAATTGAAATGGATGAATATTTATAAAAAAATTTGGCTACATTAAGAAAAGGAATAAAATACTTAAATAGTCTCATTTTAGTAAAAGAAATTGAATAAAGCATAAATGAACTTCTTAAGGAAAAATCTCCAGGATCAGATGGATTCACATGTGAATTCTACCAAACTTTTAAACAAAAAAAAATTCCAATACTATGTAAATTATTTGGGGAAAAATAGGTAAAGAAAGTGCTGTCAAATTTCTTCTATGACACAAATATGACACTGATTTCTAATCCAGGAAGCCAAAACAGAGAAAGAAAAGTTACAGAGCAATCTTCCTAATGAATACTGATGCAAAAATTTTAAATAAAATATTAGCAAAGATATCACATCAACTTATCAACAAGATAATACATTATGACCAAGTGGGATTTATGCCAAGAATGCAGGGCTGTTCAATATTAGGAAAACTATTATCAGATTTGACCATATCAATAACAAAACCAACAGAAATCATATGATAATCTCAATAGATGTAGAAAAAGCTTTTGACAAAATAGAGAAGGCTTTCCTATTAAATACACCAGAGAGCATAGGAATAAAGGGGGCATTCCTTAAAATAATAAGCAGTAGCTATCTAACTTAGCTATCTAACACCTACAGCAAGTATTATTTATAATGGAGAGAAGCTGGATCCACTTCCAATAAGATCAGGGGTGAAACAAGGAGGCCCACATCACCACTATGATACAACATTATACTAGAAATATTGGTTTTAGCAATAAGAAAAGAAATAAATGGAATTAGAATAATAAATAAGGAAATAAAATTATCACTTTTTATACATGATTTGATGATATACCTAGAGAATCCTAAAAAATCATCCAAAAGTCTACTGGAAACAATTCACAGCTTTAGCAAAATTGCAGGATATGAAATAAATCCACACAAATCATCAGCATTTTTATGTTATCAACAAAGTTCGGCAGCAAGAGATACAAAGAGAAATTCCATTCAAAATAATTGTAAGTAATGTATAATGGGAGTCTACCTGCCAAGATAAAATCATGAATTATATGAACACAATTACACAACTCTTTCCACACAAATAAAATGATATATAATTAATAGGAAGAATATGAAGTACTCATTTTAGGCTCAGATAATATAATAAAAAATGACAATTCTACCTAATCTAATCTACATAATTCAGTGCCATACCAATCACACTTCCAAGAAATTATTTTACAGAGCTAGAAAAAATAATAAAGTTCATCTGGAAGAGTAAAAGATGAAGAATTTCATGGGAATTAATGAAAAAAAAATTCAAATGAAGGTGGCTTAGCTGTATCAGACCAAAAGCTATATTCTAAAGTAGCAGTCCTCAAAACCAATAGTTATTGCCTAAGAAATGAGTAGTTGATTATTGGAATAGGTTAAGTTCACAAGACACAATTGTCAATGATTATAGTAATGTAATGTTTCATAAACCCAAAGACTCTTTTAAAATAATAACTCACTATTTGACAAAAATTTGTGAGAAAAAAATGGAAATTAGTAGGGCAAAAACTAGGCAACCCCCCACACCTAACACCTTATAAGAAGATAAAGTTGCAAGTGTTTTGTGATTTAGACATAAAGAGTGATAATATTTGCAAATTGTTTTAAAAAAAAAAAAAGCATAGTTTAAATGTCATATCTGTGAGGAAGGAAGGAATTTGTGACCACATAAGTAGAGTACTTTATGGAAGGCAACATGGAAAATTTTGATTTTATCAAGTTAAAAACTTTCTGAACAAACAAAACAATAAAGAAAAAATTAGAAGTGAAACAGTGAACTGGGAAAAAAAAACTTTTACATCCAAGAGTTCTGATAAAGGCCTCATTTCTAAAATATATAAAGAATTGACTCAAATTTCGAAGAATTCAAGCCATTTTCCAATTGGTAAATGGTCAGAGAATGTGAACAGACAATTTTCAGATGAAATTAAAACCATTTCTAGTCATATAAAAAGAAAATCCTTTAAATCACTATTGATCAAAGAAATGCTAATGAAGGCAACTCTGAGATACCACTATATACCTCTCAGATTGGAATGATGAAGGTTGGAAGGGATGTGGGAAAACTGGGAAAATAATACATTCTTGGTGCAATTGTGGACTGATCCAAGCATTCTAGAGAATAATATAGAACTATGCACAAATGGCTACCAAACTGTGCATACCTTTTGATCTAGCAGTGTCTGTATTGGGCCTATAACCCAAAAATATTATTAAAAAAAAAAAAACAGTAACAGAGGCACATGTACAAAAATATTTATACTTTCTCTGTATAGCAAGGAAGTAGAAAATGAGTGGATGTCCATTAATTGGAGAATGGCTGAATAAATTAGCTATATGAATGTTATGGAATATTATTTTCCTATGAGAAACAATTAAAAGAACAATTTCAGAAAGACCTGAAGAGACATACATGAACTGATTCTAAGAGAAGTGAATAGAGCAAAGATAACATTGTATACAGCAACAAAAAAATTATAAAAATTCCAGGCCAGTTCTAATGGCCTGAATGAGAGTGCCATCTGCACCTAGAGAGAGGACTATCAATACTGTGTGGGTCACAACATAATATTTTTACTTTTTTGTTGTTGCTGTTTGTTTTCCTTCTCATTTTGTTCCTTTTTTATCTGACTTTTCTTGTGCAGCTTGATAATTGTGTAAATATATATAGAAGAGTTGTACATGTTTAACATATATTGGATTACTTGCTGTCTGGGGGAGAGAGTGGGGACAAGAGTGGGGAAAATACTTCAGAACACAAGGATTTGAAAAAGTGAATATTGAAAATTATCTAAAGATATGTCTTGAAAATAAAAAAGCTTTAATAAAAACATAAAATATTATAGATATGAGGCAATGACAACCTATGCCAGTATGATGGCAGTGTCAAAGGAGTGAAGAATATTAAGGAAGAATTTACAAGCCTTGGATAGAGATTGGATATCAAAGTTGAAAGAAAGTGAAAAGATTAGAATGGCCTGTAAACATAAAACCTAAGAAAAACCTAAGAATGTTTATGCCTTCAATAAAAATAGTAAAATTTAAAAGAAATAAGACTTCATAAAAGGAATAAGAAGTTCAGTTTTGAATAAATTGCAATGGAGATGACTTAAATGGAAATCCACGTATTGGTGTTTAATAATTAGTTGGAAATATGATAATGGAGATTGGAAGAATAGTTAGGACTTGGTAAATCAATTGGAGTATCATCATTCACAATAATTAAATCTGCGGGAGGTTATGAGTCTTTCAGCAAAATATTTTATATAGAGAAAAATAGAATAAAAAGAGTGATAAAGATAGAACTTTGTGTAGAGGGCTGAAACTATTGAATCAATGCACTGAGGTAAGGACTGCTGAGCTCTTGAGGCTAACTACTGATTGAACAATACTCTATGGGCATATGCTTGGAAAATGGTCCTTTCCACTATTCATGCTGGCTCAATGATTGGTATATAGAGGATTGTAGGACGGACTAGGGGGTGGAAAAAAGCTATCCAGAGACACACTCTTGGCAATGGACAAGGAAGAAGGCAGTTGCAGAGATTCTGCTTCCATCCTGTTCAACCCTACATCTAAGAAATAAAGACTGAGGACTTTTGCTTATCTTGATTCTGGCTGATTCTGGGGTGTCCTGGATGCTAGTGTAGTTGTTACAACTTTGGTTTCCTCTTAGGTAGAATCTGAAAGTTTTAAGAATGGAGCAGCAACAGAAAATACTTAATTCACAATTTTCCCTGGGGCTTCCCTTACTTAAGCATTTATCACCAAAAGTTACATTAAATTCTTTGTTATAAGAAAGGCTGAAATTGGTTCAAAGTATGGAATGATACTGAAATGCAATTGAGAAGGGGGCAGAAATACGAGAAGGGGGAGAGAGAAAAAGAGAAGTAGAAGGCAGAAGAGAATGAGAGAGACAAGTTGGGAGAGAGAGACAGAGAGACAGAGAGACAAAGACATAGAGAAAGAGACAAAGACAGAGACAAAGAGAGAGAGAGGAAGGAAGAGAGAGAGAGAGAAAGAGAGAGAGAGAGAGAGAGAGAGAGAGAGAGAGAGAGAGAGAGAATGAACACAACTTTTTTTTTTCCACTAAACCATAAAAACTCATTTTATTGGATATGTTTATCATCATCATCATCTTCATCATCACATGAACATAGACAAAAGTCAGTGTCCTGGTTCTCCAAGATTTTATGCTATCTTCCCTCCCTCCCTCCCTCCCTCCTTCCTTCCTTCTTTCTTTTTTTTTTTTAATTTTACTTAATAATAATTACAGGGCTGCCACAAACATTTTGGCACATACAGGTCCCTTTCCCTTCTTTAGTATTTCTTTGGGATATAAGCCCAATAGAAACACTGCTGGATCAAAGGGTATGCACAATTTGATAACTTTTTGGGCATAATTCCAGATTGCTCTCCAGAATGGTTGGATTCGTTCACAACTCCACCAACAATGCATCAGTGTTCCAGTTTTCCCGCATCCCCTCCAACATTCATCATTATTTTTTCCTGTCATCTTAGCCAATCTGACAGGTGTGTAGTGGTATCTCAGAGTTGTCTTAATTTGCATTTCTCTGATCAATAATGATTTGGAACACTCTTTCATATGAGTGGTAATAGTTTCAATTTCATCCTCTGAAAATTGTCTGTTCATATCCTTTGACCATTTATCAATTGGAGAATGGCTTGATTTCTTATAAATTTGAGTCAGTTCTCTATATATTTTGGAAATGAGGCCTTTATCAGAACCTTTAACTGTGAAGATGTTTTCCCAGTTTGTTGCTTCCCTTCTAATCTTGTTTGCATTAGTTTTATTTGTACAAAGGCTTTTTAATTTGATGTAATCGAAATTTTCTATTTTGTGATCAGTAATGGTCTCTAGTTCATCTTTGGTCACAAATTTCTTTCTCCTCCACAAGTCTGAGAGATAAACTATTCTATGTTCCTCTAATTTATTTATAGTCTCGTTCTTTATGCCTAGGTCATAGACCCATTTTGATCTTATCTTGGTATATGGTGTTAAGTGTGGGTCCATGCCTAATTTCTGCCATACTAATTTCCAATTATCCCAGCAGTTTTTATCAAATAATGAATTCTTTTCCCAGAAGTTAGGGCTTTGGGTTTGTCAAACACTAGATTGCTATAATTGACTATTCTGTCTTGTGAACCTAACCTTTTCCACTGATCCACTAATCTATTTCTTAGCCAATACCAAATGGTTTTGGTGACTGCTGCTTTATAATATAATTTTAGATCAGGTACAGCTAGGCCACCTTCATTTGATTTTTTTTTTCATTAGTTCCCTTGAGATTCTCGACTTTTTATTGTTCCATATGAATTTTGTTGTTATTTTTTCTAGATCAATAAAATATTTTCTTGGAAGTCTGATTGGTATAGCACTAAATAAATAGATTAGTTTAGGGAGTATTGTCATCTTTATTATGTTCGCTCGGCCGATCCAAGAGCACTTAATATTTTTCCAATTATTTAAGTCTGACTTTATTTGTGTGGAGACTTTTTTATAATTTTGCTCATATAATTCCTGACTTTCCTTTGGTAGATAGATTCCCAAATATTTTATGGTATCAACAGTTATTCTGAATGGAATTTCTCTTTGTATCTCTTGCTGTTGGGTTTTGTTGGTGATGTATAAAAATGCTGAGGATTTATGGGGATTTATTTTGTAGCCAGCTACTTTGCTAAAATTATGAATTATTTCCAATAGCTTTTTGGTAGAATCTCTGGGGTTCTCTAGGTATACCATCATATCATCTGCAAAGAGTGATAGTTTGGTTTCCTCATTGCCTACTCTAATTCCTTTTATATCTTTCTCGACTCTTATTGCCGAGGCTAGTGTTTCTAATACGATATTAAATAATAATGGTGATAGTGGGCAACCTTGCTTCACTCCAGATCTTACTGGGAAAGGTTCCAGTTTTTCCCCATTGCATATGATGCTTACTGATGGTTTTAAATATATGCTCCTGACTATTTTAAGGAAAAGTCCATTTATTCCTATGCTCTCAAGTGTTTTTATTAGGAATGGATTTTGGATTTTATCAAATGCTTTTTCTGCATCTATTGAGATGATCATATGGCTTTTGTTTGTTTGGTTATTGATATAGTCAATTATGCTAATAGTTTTCCTAATATTGAACCAGCCCTGCATTCCTGGTATAAATCCTACTTGGTCATAGTGTATTATCCTGGGGATGATTTTCTGTAATCTTTTTGCTAATATTTTATTTAAGATTTTAGCTTCAATATTCATTAGGGAGATTGGTCTATAATTTTCTTTCTCTGTTTTCAGCCTACCTGGTTTAGGTATCAGTACCATGTTTGTGTCATAAAAGGAGTTTGGTAGGATTCCTTCAATCCCTATTTTTTCAAATTTATTTAGCATTGGAGTTAATTGTTCTTTAAATGTTTGGTAGAATTCACATGTAAATCCATCTGGTCCTGGGGATTTTTTTCTTAGGGAGTTGATTGATAGTTTGTTCTATTTCTTTTTCTGAGAAGTTGAACACAACTTTTAAACATTTACTTAAACTAGAAACTGTCGTAATTGCCATGTATGTAAAGGAAAGGAAAACCTTGACATTTGTTCTCAATAAGATCACATTACAGAAAGGAGGTAGAGTCCTGAAGGAATCAAGGAAAGAGTGATTCTCTTGGTTGGGAATCTTTTTGGAGCCAAAATGTAGGTCAAATGAAAAGAATTCACAATCAGGATATGAGAGCCTTAGGGCAACACTTTCCTAAAGTGCTGGTGGAATAGGTAAGGAGAACAAGGTATAATCATAGAGAATTGAGGCTAAAAATTTGAGCAGCACATGAATACTTCATTGAAAAAGTCTAGGTTTCAGAACACATGAGTTATAATATTGTCTTAGCCCATACTTGCCTGTATCACACTGATCAACTCATAATCTCTCTGGTCATCAACTCCCATCTGTACAAAATTAGGGTGTCTTAGAATAGGATAGCTTTATACTTTTTTTCTAGATCTGATACTATATAAATCTGTGATTTTAGTGCAAACGAAATGCCCCATGGGCATTTTAAGTATGGCTGATCTTTGTGAAGGTGAAGTCTGTTTATAGAAAGTCCAAGTCTAACACTTGTACAACAAGTTTTTCAGATTGGTTGAGGGCTTGATGTCACCCAGTTTCATGTTCTACCTGCTAAGCTTCAAATATTTGTGCTGACTTTCTTGATATCACTTCTAGGAGCTTGTTTATTTGTATATTGCTTGGCAGCAAATGAAGTAGCTCAAATTTCTAGTAACTTTCAAGTTCAGGCAAGAATCAAGACAGTTAGAATCTATGTGATTTGAAATAAAGCTCCTACTATTCTGGGAGTCACAAGAATTAATAAAATAAAAGAAAGCAATGGAGACATAATTATTCAAATCTGTAAATCAAACTTTGGCTTCATTTTGGTACACAGTTGAAATAGTAATTGTACATTAGATAAGAACAATTTAAGTCTATGTATTAAGTCATTTCCAGGCAAGCAATTTTGTGAGAATATTAAGCCTAAGGGTTAATGAATAGTAACAGGAATATTAGTATAATTATAGTGTTTTTGTAAAAGGATCTACAAGGAACTTAAAAGAATCATAGAAGCAGATTATGAAGCAACATGAGAGGTCATCTATTCCAAAAGTTCTTACATTGGGGGCTTATGAAACTATATGTGATCATGTAACTCAATGTGGGGGGGTCACAAAATTATGATTTATTATCAGGAAATTATATATATATATATACACATACATACATTAGCTATATGTATATATGTGTATATATATGTCTCTGTGTGTGTGTGTGTATATATATATATATATATATATACTTATATATATATATATATATAATATATATATATATATATATAAGTATATATATATATATATATATATATCGTAATGTAAAGAAATTTATAGTCAAAAAGGCTTCACAAGTGGAAAAGGTTTAAGAAGCTCTGGTCTAGTCAAACCAACTAGCTTTATAGATAAGAAAACTGTTGCTCAGAGAGGATTATTTACAAGTATAAAGTTAAATATGAAATGTCAGCTAGGATTTGAAATGAGGTCTTTAGATTTCAAATTCAATGTTTTTTCTACTCCTTCATATTGCACGAGGTTTGATGAGAAGATCAGATTTGGCATGTAGGCATCTTGGAATCAGACCTAGAGGGAAAAAATTGGTGTGGACACTTTTTCAAGAGTCAAGTACCATCTTGTTCCTTGCCTTCTTCCTTCCTTTACTCTAATTAGTCCATATGTGCCTCCATCTGTGAGCTCAGATCCATTTGCACACTGATTCCAGTTTTGGTCCATGGCAAGTTTATAAAGAAATATGCTTTGTACTAATATGGAATTATGTTTTGAATGACTTCACATATATAATTAATGTCACATTTCTTTCCTTTCAAGGGGGTGTGGGAGGAAAGGGAGGAAGAGGGAAAATTTGGAATTCAAAATTTTTAAAAGAATGTTTAAATTCTTTACATGTAATTGAGAAATATTTTATAAAAATATGTTAAAAATTCTTAAAAATGAATACCCCTTATATAATTATAGTTCAGGATCAAGGAATCTTTTAACATGGATGTCTCAAGTTAGCTACATATATATATATATATATATGTATATATATATATATCTTACAAAGATTCTAACTTGCAATTTCATCTCTTTACTCTGAGTAATTAAAACTCTTTAGTTTTAAGAAGTCCTTTTGCCACCCCTGAATATTGTATCCATTTTGTCACTCTCAACCCCTTTCAATCTGATTACCGTAAGAAGAATTAGTGAAAATATTATTTGAAACGAGAAAAATGGCCTGCTACTCATCAAATCCAATTTCCTTTTCATAATACAGATCCTTCATTTTGAGACTGTCTCTTGTCTCATCTTCCATTACATTGTATTACCTTGATTATCTTTCTGCCTTTGTATTTTCTTCTCTATCCCCTTTATAATCTTTTATTTGCTTGTGCTTTCCTCATCAGTCTTCCCATAGGTTTATTCTTAATCTTTTTTATTTTCTTCCTCTATATCATCTCCCATTGTTATCTCTCCTATTCTAATGACTTAGATTATTACCTCACTCCAGAGCACAAGATTTCTCTATCTTGTAACCATTTTTTCAGATTGCAATTTTCAAATAAAATATAGCTAAATACAGCTATCTGGACATATTACTATTTCTTCAAGTCTATCACATTTTTTAAACCAAACCCCTTTATAGACTTCCTATTTCAAGTACTTTTCTCATCATGTTCAAGACCAAATATACTTCAGTATTCTGCATTATTTTTGACGACTTTGTAATTTGGAGATAATCTTGGTCATTAAAATTTCATATCATTTAGTTTGATTTTGTTGCCATTTTATGTTTCCATTTTGGCCATTATTGTGACTTCCTATTTCTGCTTACTTCAATCATTCTGTTAACTTACACGTGTCTTATAGATTTAGTTTCTTTCTTGATATTAATCACTTCTTATGGCTAAATAACATTCAATTAAATTTCTATGCCACAAGGGTTAAGCCTTTCCCCAGCTAATGATCATCTACTTTCTTTACTGCCCTTTGCTGCCAGAAAAATAGTTATAAATCTATTAGATGAAGATAGAGTCTTTGGTTCTTTTTATTGTTTCCTTTGTGTATATTCCAAGTGAGATAACTGGCCCCAAAAAAGTGTGGCTTTTTATGTCAGTTTTTTTTCTGCTATTTCACATTTTAAATTGAATGTGCCAAAAAATATTTCAAACAACTTTTCCAGAATAGAACTTAGTATTAAAGTATTGCAACCACAATGTTACCCTCTCAATTAGCCATTCTCCTTTATTCAGATTTATCTGATCAGTTTCTAAGTGTTTGCAAGTTTACACTATTGGTTACATGTGTCTCCTTCTCTCTGCACTAATAGTCACAGCCATGAATCATGTTTTCATTATTTTTTACCTGGACTATTGGAGTGGTCTCCTAATTGGTCTACCTATAGCAAGTTTGTTTTTCCCCATTCCCACCCAACTTTCCTACAGCTGACTCCTTTTAAGCAGAGATCTAATTGTATCACTTTACCACTAATCCATAATCTCTAAGGGCTCTCTATTGCAGGAACATATTGGTTTCAAGACTTGCTAGACTGATTTCCATAATAATAAATGTTCATATTTATATATCATTTAGAGAAAGAAAAATTTTTCTGTGAGTAATCCTGGAAGGCATTATCTTTAATTTTATACCAGGACCCATACTCAGAGAGATTGTGATTTGCCAGATTACAACTAGGAAGTATCAGATATATCACTTAAATTAATATTTTATGATTCCAAATCTTAGAATTTTTACTGAATTCCATAGCCTTATTTCATATTATTCTCATGTTTCTGGAAAATGGGAAGTATGTGTTGTTTAGTATTATTGAGAAGTTGTATTAGTATTTGACATGGGTTTAAATACTCTTTGACGATTTGTAGTTCTATAATCTAGAACAAGTCACATTGTCTAATTTAATTTACCTATACAAAGTTCTAATTGGATTTGATGAATCCCTCCAGATCTATAATAGCTATATATGCTTTATTATCTAGCCAATGTGGGCTACTCGCTATCCCCCAATCATGAGACAGTATAAAACCTTTTTCATTATGTATTAGTTCTTGTATATCCCTTCTTCTCTTCTGTACATATTGAATTCCTATTTATTCTTTAAAACCTAGCTCAAATTTTACTTCTTGTATATAACCTATGTAGCACTATATTTTACAACTCTCTAAGATAGTTTATCATATAAAGTTGCTTATTAAAGTTTCATGAAGGCAAGAGCTATTGTGTAATTCAAATGTCACATCTCCACATCATGGCGCTAACAACTAGAATTGTTCACAAAGAACTTTGATATTTCTTTATTTTTGTTTTAATAGGATTTATTTTTTTCAAATACAGGCAAAAATAGCTTTCCACATTCACCTTTGTAAAACTCTGTGTTACAAATTTTTCTTTCTCTCCTCCCCTTCTACCCTCCCAAGACAGCAATCACATATATATATATATATATATATATATATATATATAGCATAATTTTTCTAAAGATATTTCCATATTTGTCATGCTACACACACACACACACACACACACACACACACACACACACTCACAGAGATCAAAAGGAAAATAAAACATGATAAAGGGGAAAAAAAGAAGCGAGCAAACAAAAACAAAAGGTGAAAATACTATGCTTTGATTCACATTAATTTCCGTAGTTCTCTCTCTGGATGTGGATGGCAGTTTTCATTACAAGTCTATTGTAATTGCCTTGAATCATCTCAATGCTGAAAAGAGACTTCACAATTCATAATCCATCATAGTTGTAGATCTTTGATATTTCAATGGAATATGTGGCTCAGGGTACTGCCTCCTTTGGATGTAGGCTAAAATTCACAACCCATTAAAAACTTCTGATCTTTTCTGATGCAGTAGACCCAATAAATCTTTGCTAGATGAATGGATATGGTGTGCCACATATTACAGTAAGATAAAAAGAAGTGGAATATTAAGTAAGATATGATACCCATCCTTACCTAGCAGGATAAGAAGAGAGTATGAGTATGATTTTTGCAAGTAATATTAAAAAGAATGATGGCATGGATTTTTTTAGAAACTGCAAAAGAACATGAAAAATAGAAAATCTCCACAATAGATTAAATCTCCACTTAATCACAAGAAAATAAATTTATTTGGCCAAAAAAATTGATAATGGGGCTTTAAAGTATGTAATTTTTAAAGAAAGGTTAATGGATTTAGTGCTTGACAGAACCTAGAAGCTACATACTCTAATACTCTATTTTATACTTAAAAATACTTCAGGAAAAACTGTTGAGAGTAGCCTTTTACTCAACAATAGCTAAAGTCCAAAGAAGGGAAATAACTTGCCCAAGATACAAAAGGAAGTAAGATGTGAAACCAGAATGAACCCAGTTACTTTCAATCTAGATTCACCACTTTTGCTTGGTCACATTTGGATCTGATATTCCTATTCTTACTTGAGAAGGAAATGTCAAGGTAATCCAGGATCTTTGCCAAGAGAACCCCAAAAGGGATTATGAAGAAACAGACATGACTAAAAATGACTGAGCAATAATAGCAACAATAGCTTATACTAATATTCTTTGAAGATTTAAGTGAAAGTATAAAATAGTATGTGATAAATACTTATGGCTGTTCAAAGTCTTATTTGACCTAGCTGATTTTCAGTTGAATTGTTTACTCTAACTCTTGTGACTTCTGGATTGCATTGGTCAGTCAGCCAATAAACATTTATTGAGTACCAACTATTTGTTTGAGTTGACTAAGAGCTAGTGATTAGATAAAAGTGAAAAAACAGGATTGGAAATTAGAATATAACTTCCTCCCTGGTTCCTCCCTCATGCTTATTTGCAAATTTTCCAACATTCATCTTACAATAGTAGTTGAAAAGAACCCACACGTACAAAAATATTTGTAACAGCTCTTTTTGTGGTAACAAAAAATTGGAAAATGAGTAGATGCCCATCAATTGGGGAATGGCTGAATAAGCTGTGATAAATGAAGATAATGGAATATGATTGTACTATGAGAAATGATGAATAAACTGATTTTAGAAAGGCCTGGAAATATTTACACAAACTGATGCTGAGCAAAACAAACAGGACCAGGAATACATTGTACACAATAACAGCAAGAATATGAATGATCAATTGTGAAAGACTTGTTTTTTCTCAGTGGTTCAATGATCCAAATAGTGATTTTGATAGAGTGAACAGAAAATGCCATCTGTTTCCAGAGAAAGAACTGTGGGGATTGAATGTAAATCAAGGTATTTACTTCTTTTTTTTCTGCTTTTTTTCTATTCACATGTTTTGTTTTTTTTTTCCCCTTTGCTCTGATTTTTCTCTCCCAACATGATTCATAAAATAATGTGTGTTAAAAACAAATAAATATTTTTAAATGGGGAAAAAAGATGTTAAAACAAACAAAACACCCTTAACAAGTCAAATTTAATAAAGGAGTAAGTAACAAACAAGCAAATATGTTTTGCAAATAAATAAAACTAGCTTTATGTAAGATAAATATAAAAAGAACTAAAAGAAATAAGGAACTAGAATTAAGAGGGCCTGGGAAAAACTTCTGTAGAAGATAAAATTTAGTTGAGACTTGGAGAAAATCAAGAAGGTATAGCTGTTGAGGAAGAATATTTAAGTCTTTAGCGATTTCTGGGGAAAATTCCACAGCTTAATGATGGAATGTTTTGTTCATTGGAAAGCAAGAAAACCAGTGTCTTTGGATCAAAAATAAGGTTTAAGAAGACAAGAAAGATAGGAGTTGGAGTTAATTTATGAAAGACTTTGAATGACAAGTAGGTCTTATATTTGATCCAGGAGGTAATAGGAAATCATTGGCTTTATTGAAAATAGATTTGATGTGGTCAGACCTGTACTTTAGAAAACAATTTGGGTAGTTGTTTGGAAGATTGATGGGAATAAGATAGGTTGGAGCTAGGCAGAAATACTTGCAGGCTATGGCAAGAATCCAATCATGAGATAATAAAAGCTTGCATGAAGATGGATAGGGGAGGAGAAAGAAGAAATGGAAGGATATATTTAAGAAAGGTTGCAAAGACAAAAATAGCAGCCTTTGGCAAAATATTGGATATGGGGATTGAGATATAGTGAAGAGACAAGAATGAGGCCTTATTTGTGGTAAGGCAGGATGGCTGTCCTTTAATAGTAATAAAGAAATTTGAGGAGATTGGAATTTTTGGTGAGGAAGATACTTAGTTTGGTTTTAGATATATTGAGTTTTAGCATGATCTGTATGAAAATTCAATAAAGTAGACAGAGAATTAAGAGGTCTGACATAAGGATTCTGGAATGATAGCAGAGTAGAGTAGATCAGAAAATTCCAAGCTCTCCAGATTTCCCCCAAAAAAAGAAGAAAATTGTGCTTCAGGGAGAAAAGAAAGCAGTGAAAAATAAATAAGACTTGGGGCAGAATAGGGCCCTTCAAAGACAAAGAAGACTGTGTTTAACCAGTATGAAGTAGAATTACCTCTAGGTTAGCTCCCCAGAAATAGCATTCCTTGAGTCATGGGGCTAGTTGTGTTCCAAGGTAGACTGAGTCTGAACCACAGTAACTTTAACCTCTTGGGCAGCTTTGGGACTCCAAGGTTCACTGAGTCCACGAAGACTGAGGAATCTCTTCTGAATAGTAACATGAGGCCCAGCTATTCTGCTTAGATACTGCTCTGCACAAGGAGGAAAAAAAAAAAAAAAGCACACCTGATGAGTACGGATATAGTGGGGCAGGGAATCTGGTTGGCTATGGAAACTTGCAGGAGGGTGGGCTAGTTTTGCAGATCCTGGTCAGAAGAGAGAGTTGAAGTGAAGCCATCTCCACCACCCCAGAATTACAGGAGATTTCACTAATAGTTTTGGGGAAAAATGAGTGAAGAAACACCCACTCACAGAAATTTAATATGGGAATAGGGGCGACCAGGTTGCATCTTCAGAGGAGGGCACTGAAATAAAAGTGTCTTCTACCCCAAAGAGTAAAATTAAAAAGTTATCTTCCCAGAAAACAGTTATAGAAGAACTGAAAAAAAAAAAAAAGACGTCAAAAGTCAAATGAAAGAAATTGAAGAAAAACTAAGGGGAAAAATTTCTAGAAAAAGAAGAAGATTGTGTGTGTGGGGGTGGAAAGTAACCTAATTAGAAAAGGAGAATCAGAGTCTTAAAGAGGAGGTTCTTTGAAAATTAGAATTGATCAAGGAGAAGTCAATGAAGGTATGAGACCAAGAAATAACAAAACAAAATATAAAAAATGAAAAAAATAGAACAGTATGTGAAACATCTTATTTAAAAAGAAATCAAGAAGAGAAAATATGAGAATAATTGGATAATCTGAAAGTTGTGACCAAAACAAGAATCTTGACACAATAATGCAAGAAATAATCCAATCCATTTGTCAAGGAACTAAGAATTTGAGGGGAAAGTAGAAATAGAAAAAAAAATCAATGCAAAAATGCTTGAGATATAAGAATTGTACAGGATTTATCAGCAGCTACAATAAAATAACCCAGGTACTAAAATAATATATATCCACAATCTAAAAACCTAGGCCAGTGGCCAAAAATATCACATACAATAAAACTAACCATGATATTGAATGAAAAAGGATATTTAACAAACTTGTAGACTTTCAGAATTTTATCTTTAAAAATATGAACTTAATTAGAAAATTTATTATTAAGAACCAAATCAAACAATTAATTTAAAAGGATTCAATAAGGCCAAAATATTATGTGATTTTTTTTTACATGGAAATGCATACCATATATTTAAAATCAAAATCACTGACGTCAATTTTAATTCTATCTCAAGCATTTTTGCATGGATTTTTTTTTTTTTTAAAGTAGAAGAGTTAGCAGGGATAGGAAATAAGAAATATACACATCAGTATAACAGGGATCGGGAGTAGAATGTATTAAAAAAAAAAAAAAAAACTAGGGTTAGCAATTGTTGATTTCAGATAAAGTCAAACTTAAAAGATTCAATCATGAAAGAAAGCTACATTATATGACATACACAATATAATTGGGGATTTATGTTTCTTTATATGTAAATATGTATGTGTGTATACATGCTTATATATATATATATATGTATACATATATATATGTAGGTAGGTATATGTATTGTGTATAGATATAATATTGATATATGTAAGTATGTGTGTAGGTGTATATATATATATATATATATATATATATATACATATGGAGAAAATAAGATTAAAAATGCATAGAAGAGAACAAAAGAATATACTACAAGGAAGCAAAGATAGGCAGTTATGCATATAATTTCTTTTATTATTATATATGCTTTCTTGAAATGAAAACTTATTTTTACATATTTGATCTCATGTTCTGCTGGGCACATAACAATGAGTTTCTTTATTTTTCTTTACTATTTTTTTCTATTTTTAATTTGTTTTTAGTCCTCAATAAATACATATTGTAAATAATGATAAAAATCATTTTTTATGATTTTTATGATTCTATGATAAAAATGCCAAAAACCTAGAGAGTTTATATTATTACAAAAATGTTGAAAATATGTGAAAAGCTTCCAAATCTTTCTTTCCCTCTCTTCTCTCTCTTGTTCTCTATTTGTCTGTCTGTCTGTTTTCTGTTTCTCTCTCTCTCTCTCAGTTCTTAATACTCATAATTGTTTGAAATATTGTCATATAAAGTTATATTCCAGTAGATTGAAAAATCAGTAACAAATATTTAAAAAGATATAGAGATATATTACTGTCTCTATTGTGTAGTAGTAAGCAGTTATGTTATGGTAAGACATCCATTCCACTTAAATTTATGCCTACTTGTTCTAATTTATATTTTGGAAATGGTCCTAGATTTACAGAGTAGCAAGTAAAGTTTCCTTTGTCCTATTTTTATATAATTAAGATGTTACATTCATATATGACAAGTTCTAGTCATAATAATTCTTTCATAAGCTGTAAACCAAAAATACAGAAAAAAGGCTAAGGTGTGATTTTTTTTAATCAACCATGTAGGTGTCCCAGGACAAAAAAAAAAATAATACAGTCTCATATTTGGGATAAATCTTGAGATGTTATCTACTTTCAAACACTGTCCAATTATAACATTCTTTTTTCAAATACTCTCAGAAGCAGAGATTTTGTTTGTTTTAAATTGTCCATTCTAGAACAGGGAGGCAATGTTGTAGTAATAGTTCACACATAGCAATTTATAATTTTTTTAAATGCTCAAAATGATGCAAATAGGTGCCATTTTATCCATTTACAGTTAAGGAAACTGAGGCTAAGTAGAGTATAGGACTTGCTCGTTATTACAGAACTATGAAGTATTTGAGGACAAATTTGAATTCTTTTTCAAGTTCAGGGTTCTATTTGCTGTTTACCCCCCTAACTGTCTAGCAGATGTCCAAGTGTCAGAGAGATCTTTTTAGTCCTGCTTCTGACACATATCAGCTTTGTGAGTATGGGCAAGTCACTTTATTTTTCTCTTCCCTAGATAAATATCTAGGATTATAAATAGCATTTGAGCTGTCTATGAATTGGTGGAATCACAGATATAGAGTTGGTCTAACTCTATTCTGATTCTACATGAATACATATATACATATACTCAGATATACACATTCTTATTGAACAGATTTAATTGTTTAGAAAAGTCTACTTTCTATTAATGAAATTCCCTTCCTTTTAATTTCTTCTTTTTTCCCTCTTCTGCTCTCTGTGAAAAACTTAACAATAAGGATACTCTAACTTAAGCTTGAGTGACTTGATATTTTTGAAGTCAACTAGAGCTTTTCATATAACCAATTTCAGATCTCCCAACATTCTTCTCTTTTCCTGCATAGACTATGTTTGTCATTGAACTTTTTAAAATGAAGTCAAAACTCAGTATGATCCTTCAGAAGTAGTTCTCAAGACAGAATATCATGGATCTATATCAACACTGATAACTTTTTTGCTCCAGGGCTATATATCCTGTTCAAATTTAAAATGAGAAAAAGGAAAAATAAAAACAGAAATATAAAATTAAGTAGTGGAACACATTTCACAATAATGTGCTCTAATTCCGTTTTATAGATAACAAAAATGAAACTCTGAGGGGTTCAGTGATTTATCTATAATTATCTAGGTAAGAAACAGAGGAGTTAAGATTCAAATCCAGGTCCTGTTATTTTCATTATCAAAATTAATGAATTAATTGAATTTGATGGATCTTAACTATTCAGCCTATCCACAAGGTCTTCAAAGCATTTTTGAAGTATGATAGAATTTGATTAAAATTAAATACATGGAATTTTTATGACATTTAATTTCCCAGCGTTCTATGAAAAGTATGTTTAGTGAGGGTTTTGCAAGTGAGATCTCAAAAACCTTTTATAGAAATTACAGTAACCTTTGTCTGATTTACTCCTTCTTTCATCAAAATTCTTAAAAATATATTTTTATAAGCTGTTATTTGGGGACATTAACATTTGTTCCCATCTTTTAAATTTGCTATTTATGCCAACAAAACATAATGGCATTTCTGAATTTCTTTAGAAATCTCTGACACATTTCCATGAAATTAGGCATATTACCACACATGTCTTTTCAGCACTACTTGAAGGTTTCCTAAATTTGATCTATTTTTCAGACAAGTAATAGCTATCATGAGCCAGAGTGCACTCCTTTCCTAAGATCACAAGGCAATGCACACACACAAAAAAAAATCTATGCATCTTTCCATTTATCTAGCTAGCTAGCTAGCTAGCTATTTATCTATCTACCAATCTATCTACTATTCTATTATTTGCTTCCTCTAAAAGATTATTTATTAAGAAAGCAAAAACAAACCTCCTCTATTCTCCATTTAATTTTACAATATATATTTCTCCCTCCAACCAATTATCTATCTTACCTGAAATAGGAAAACAAACAAAAAATTACTGTGCATAATTTTAATGCTTTGCAAGTGGCTTACGTTCTAATAGGGGAAATAAGAAGTATATATATATATATATATATATATATACACACACATATATATATGTATATATATGCATATATACATATGTGTATATCTGTATATATATTTGAATATGCATTTATAGAGATAGGTGTATGTGAATATTACATACACACAGACTGCTTAAATACAATATGGACAAATAGTTCAAGATCATTTTTAAGTAAGATATGGAGAAAGATAGGCAACTGTATACTAATTTGCAAAAGATGTAGAAATCTATTATTGGAAGAGGGAGTTTCCTTAACTGAAAATTTTTTCTCTGCCTTAGATACTAGATAAGGTGCTTGGGCCATAAAGTTAGAAACAAGAATATTCCTGCTTGAAGCAGCTTACATTTTAGGAGAGAGGGCAATTAGTAAATTATGCACTAATTATATGTATTCATATACATATATGAATAAATTCAAATTATATACAAAGCCAACAAAAATACCAATAGCAAAATGAATATAATCATTAATAATAGTCTTTGTGAAAGTTCTGTAGATATAAGTTTGCCTTGATCTAAATTAGAGCTTTGGCAAAAATTTTCATGTCTTTCTTATAGGAAAAGAGCATCAAATGATATGTGAAAGAGATTAGTACAACAGTGAATTATAATGACTCAAAATCTTGATCAAAAGAATTGTCATCAATGGTTTATGTCAACTTGGAATGAAGATTGTAGAGGGGTGCTTCTATATTTGGTTTTATGCCTCCAGAAAATGTTTCATCAGTAACTTAGAAGAAAGCAACGGTGGCATGATTATTGACTTTGTGAGTCAATGTTACCAATATATCAGAGTTGTGATTGTTTGGTTGTGAATTTTCAGGGTTTTTTTTAAGTTTATCCTCTGTTTTGTGGACTGTGAGAAACCCAAGCTTTATAGGACCTTAGAAGTTTTTAAGTATAACCCCATTATTTTACAGATGAAACAAACTGATATAATTTCCCCAATATCACAGAGTTATTAAGGTTCTGAGGCAGAATTTTGAATGGAGGTTTCTCCAGTTCAAAGATCAACACTTTCTGAATCACTTAGCTTCATCAGACAGATTCCATGCAATCAGCAAGATAATAGGAATTAATGAAGCATTAAATAGAGATCTCTTAGCCAAAAAGGATAGTTGATATATTTGATAACACTGTCTAGATTTAAAAAATAATAACAGGACAATAACAGGCCAAATCTAATAATAATATTTAATTGTATAAATACAATCTCTTACTCAATTTAAAAATTATTTTAATAAGCTAAAATGGAAAGGATAACAGATCCTTTGAAAATAGTTTGATATGGCAACTAAGAAAATCCAGTTTTAGACTAAAAGAAAAAGCTTCTAGTATGGAGGAGCTTATATAATATTGCTTTGCTTTTTTCTGGTCATACCACATTGCAAATAGAGAGCTCAATTGCAGATTATGCATTTTTGGAAAGACATGGCTCACCTGTATAATATCATAAGGACAGAAACTAGGATGATGAGAGCTCAAGGTCATGAAACATGATCAATTGATGGTGTTAATACTTTCGAACACATGAAATATTGGCCATATGAAAAAGGGATTAGATGTGTTCTTTTTGATTGCAGATATTTAACAAAAACACAGATGAAAATTACAGAAGAGAATATAGACCCAATTTAAGTGAAAACATCCTAACAGTCAGAAAGACCTGAGTTTCAATGTTGTTGCTTCAGATCCTCCAGATAAGTCACATCTTAAATTAAACTCATTTTCCTCATCTTTAAAATGTGATAAAAATAAAACCTTCCTGCCAAGACTGATATGAAGACAATGTTGATAAAGTATTTTGAAATCCTTGAAGCTGTACACAAATATTATTTAAGTACGTTTATTTTTCTCATAAGTTTTCATTTCTTTTATTTGTATAAAATAGTAAATAACCATACCGTGGCTGAGAAAAAATGTAATTTAAAGTTTAAACAAGTTCTTTTGTCCTGGAACATCTATTTTAAAGGTTTGGGTATCAGATTTGATGACTATGTTGTCAGACTTGGTGGCCTTGTATATCTTGATGTCAGATTTATTGCCCTTGGAGTTAAACAACTGGGTTACCTTGAGGTCAGTCATTTAATAGCCTCAGGATCAGTTGTCTTGTTAGCTTTGAAGTAAGTGATTTTGAAAACCTTGGCATCAGTAGGTGTGACAACCTTCAGAGGTGGACACCATGAGTCTCAGGCCTGGGCATTTGATGCCAACCTTAGGCCTAGATGCTTGGTTAATATCTTGTGTTCATTGTGCTTGACATTGGCCTTGGGAGACTTGGGCTTAAGAGGTTTGATCTTGGAGGTTTTGGTGCTCAGGGACTTGATATCTTTGGTGTTTTTAGTGTGCATTGTCTTTAGTCCCTTCTTGTTGTCTTCCATGGGGAAATATATATTTCTCAGAAAGTTTCTGGCATTTCTTTCTCTGTGGCTAAGGTTTCTTAATATCCTTTCTATTCCACTTTTGTAATTGGGTGTGGGTTTTTAGACAGCCATCTTTATACTTTTACTTGGTAAATAGGCACACTACAGCCCAGAAGAAATAGAATAAGGAAGAAAGAAGCATAGTTATTATTATTATTTATTATTGATGCTGTTATTGCTATTATTATGCTTGTTACTGGTATTGTCATTTTAAGTCATCAGAAGTACAGATATGTAGAATAGGTTATCTCAATCAGCAGTGGATTCCATTCAAAGCCAAGATGACTACATGTTAGAGGGCATTCTTTTTCAGACTTGAATTGGATTAGATGGTTGTTGAAATCCCTTTCAACTCAAAGATTAAAACCCTAAAGCCACTTTTTTTGCTGTCATAGAGCCTAGGACAAATTATTTTGTGTGAATCTTCCCTCTTTCATGTATATTTATATAAATGGAGGCTCCTTGCTTCCCTTCCTCATGGAATATATTCAATTTTAATTTGCCTCAACTTGCATAGTAGCTAGGTATGGATTTGGGTCTGTATTGCTCCATGACTTAAGAGGAAGTATAGATATGCTCCATTTTTTTTGTGGTGATTATGTACTGAATTCTTTGAATCAATTGTTGAGTCATAACATATTAATATACTAATGGAGACATCCTTCTACTCAGGGTACTTTTTTACTCTCTCTGAAGATAAAAGATAATTTAAATCTTAGAGAAGCAAGATAGGGGTTGGTAGATTTCCCTCCACCTAACGATTAATTTAGTCCCTTAGGCAGGGTGTCTGGGATGGATTTTCTTCTCTTTGTTTCTTGCTTTCTTTGGTACATGGCTTTATGAGTTTCCAAAAGGCCCTTCTCTAAAGACTCTAAGAGCAAGGTCTCATCCACAAAAACAATTACCAAAGCACCAAAGAAAGAAAGATAAGAGAAAGGCAGAGATAGAGATAGAAAGATATAGAGAGACAAAGACAGTGAGAGGCAGAGAGGAGAGAGAACTCTCATTGAAAAAATGACACCAATTTAGCTTTGATGCTAATCAATGTAGTTAATGAGACTGAAATACAAAATTGTTAATTAGAAACTGATGACAATTTTAATGTGTAAATGTCCAAAAACGGTGTGAATATTGGCATTTCAATTAATTGTAATTCTTCTATGTCTCTTTATTTCTTAGAATTTCCTTTCTTTTATGTGTGTGTATATGTATTCAGACCCCTTTCTCATGTGCTCTATTATTTCTTTGATTCATTTTGATTCTACATATCATTTTTCTGCCTTTACCTCCCACCTCTACTAGAGAGAACCCCTATAATTGGGAACAAAATTAATTGTTTTGTTTGTTCTTCTCTGAGGAATTTGAGTTGTATACAGTTAAAGCTTTGCAAACCCTGGCTATCCCAGTTGAAAAAACAGATAGGCCTCATGTAATAAACCCAAAGTATAGCATAAAGACAGGTTATAGAAAGGAACTAATGAATAAATTCTCTCTCTAGAGACTTGCCTTACAGATACCTGGTTAATTCTCTACAGAATATAGATAATATCAACTTAAATTGAACAATAAGGTCAGTCTTGAAGAAGAAAAACAGCTAAATAGTAGGTCTTTTGTGGGGGGAGGCACATTTGTGTGTGTGTGTGTGTGTGTGCATGTGTGTGTGTATGTGTGTGTGTGTGTGTGTGTGTGTGTGTATGCATGTTTTAGAAAGTGCCTGACAGTTCTTGGAAGTTACTAGACACTTAATAAATACTTATTAATGAACAAATGGATCAGTTGATTGATGATACAATAAAAAAGTTTGTGGACTGATTATATAAACACTTCGCAGAAATTATGTAAAATTACCTCATTACATTTCCTGCAGTGTATTCTTGAAACATTGCCCATTTTCTAGATTCTGGGAACTGTATATATCATGGAAACCTGTAACTATCAATCTAGTTGTATTTGGATTATTAAAATCATATAAAGTAATGTAAATATATGCTATTATGAATGATATCCTTTTCTCCTGTTCTGTTTTGTTAGCATTATAAATTACCTCATATGCAAGATTATAAAAATTAAACTGAAATAAAATGTTTGCTAAGGTATAAAATAAGCTGTGGAGAAACATAGAGTTTGGCTCAGTATAGATTTCTTTCAAGATTGTTGCATGTCTCAGGTATCACTAAATAGTCTTTATTTTTAAAAAAGAAAACATTGGATCACACACATATGCGTATTTGATATTAATTGAAAAAATAGATGAGAGTTTGGAAGCTACAGAATATATGATGGTTTTAGTGTTCAGTCATCAAACACCCTTTTCTTTTGCTGGTTTAATCAGAAATAAAAATACTCTATATTATTTCCCATACTCTGCCTTTTACTATTTCAGACGGCAATTTAAAGTAACAGTTAATTAGTAACATTGCCCTGTAACTTTCACTGGCTATGGAGCTCCAACTCTGTTTTTAATTAGGATTATGACTGAATTATTCATCATCTGTAGGAGTTGCCCTGAGGAAGCAAAATAGTTGAAAGTTCCAAATGACAAGAGGGGGATGTGCTTCTTAAAATACTTGTAGGGGGAATCACTGTGGAATGTCTCCTTACTTGGTGAATTAACGTTTTCCTTATAATTCATTATTCATATCTCTCATCATTATAGGGCATTATGTGATCTCTCTATAGCATTAAAGAAAATGAATGGTATAAATGCTAATAGAACTTCTACATTTTTGTTTCTTCAATTCTCTTACTAAATAGTCATATAACTTTCTATAAAATTAATACATAGTTACTTTGATGATTTTTAGTTACATTTTTTCCCCTAAAGGGAGTCTAGTAATTAAGATATTCTATGACTTTATGTGCAAAACATTTGATTGTATTACATGAACTTCATCACCAGGTATTTAAAAGGCTGAGGTAAGAAGAACTGTAAAATAATTACTTTAAAATTCATACATATTAATAACTCTAGCTCAAGTAAAATAAGTATACCTATGTTTATAGAAACATAATTTATCTATGTTGGTAAATAGATATGTATAATATGATACATATATAACATGCAATTCAAATACTATCAATAATTTAAAAATATATACAAAACAAAGTATAAATATAGTATATGTGTCTCTCTCTCTATATAAATGTAAATACACAAATAATATATATAATTATCATGTTCACATACTAGGTAGTTTTCAGATGAATGTATCTGTGTATGTGTTTGTGTGAGGAAAATAAGACAGAAAAACAGACAGAAATAGAGACAGATATAGACACCAAAATAGAAGAGAAAAAAGAAATAGAAAGATAGACATCTCTGCAAGTGTGTATTAGAAGTTAACTTTGAAGTTGTGAAGAGGGAATTAAAGTCTTTTTCCTTTTGGCTCTGTGATCCCTAGGCAATATATTTAACTAGTAAATGCTTTAACCTACTTTATAAGACTATAAGATGAAATTTGTAGAGATAGTTACTTCATCTAGGAGATTCTCTTTATCTCTAAAATGATAAGTCTAACCTCTATCCCTATTGATAAGGCTGTAAATAGATCTCTACCTCAACATATTCCTCTCGTACTTCCAATATATTTCAGCAATTGAAAATACTTAGATATTAACCATTTTGCTATGTTTATATTAATTTTTTCCTATTATAATTTTCTAATCTTTAAAATGAAACCTTGTAAAAAATTACCCTGGCATAGGTTCTATCAATAAAAAGTTATTTAAAAAAATAAAAATAAAAAAGAAGAAAAATAGGTGAAAGATTTATACGATCTAAAGAGAAAACAGAATATAAAAAGAAGAAAAATAAATAAATAAAATAAAACCTTTTTTAAATGATCATGCTTTATCTGATCTTTTGATACCAATTACACTGAATTTCTCAAGTCTTATCATGCCAATTACATCGAGTTCTTCATGTCTTAAATCAATGTTAGAGTTAAAAAGAACTTTAGTTCTTCCAATTGTATATTCCATTTTGTGATTTAATTCCAATTAAACTTTTTATGTTAATTGTTATTGCTCATCCATCTGTGTTACATTTATTATTTCTACTGAAAAGAAAAAAAAAGTTACATAAATATACATGCAAATGTGAAAGAATAACATTGATGCTGGGAGTTTTAGGCATAATTTTGCCAGAAATAATTTTTATTAATTTTCATTAATTTGAATCAAAACACTTATTGCTTAGAAAGAAACATTATACGTTCAGACTGATGTTTTCCTTTCCACCATAACCTTAGGCATCTTTCTCTCTACCCAAGAAAGCTTGACTCAATATTTATAGAAATTTTTAAACAAAGAAAAGTCAGATTATGCTAAAATAGAGTAAGGGTTTTTTGAGGTAAATTTCAAGTTTGAGGAATTTTCACTTAATCTTCTATTAAAATAATAAAATTATTGAATTCCTTCTTTGACAACTCCTGGCAAGAACTGAAGTGGTCTCCCCAACCACAAGGATCAGTGGAGGGCACTATCCTTAAGCGGAAATTGTTAAGGAGATCATGAAGGCAATGATCCAAACCATAGACGAGATTTTTTTTTTATTCTGCTTGATTGTTATCCTTTAACTTAATTTCCAATTCTTGTGGCCTGCTTTATATTTTCCTAAGGGGAAAAGTCTGGAAAAGGACTTTAGACTCCCCCTTTCTTTTGTTTTAAAACATAGGGGGTTTCTGAGGGGGTACACATAAATCCATCAATATGGGCCAGAACTTTGTAACAGATATACATGGTATACATAAATCCATCAATATGGGAGGCATTATACATAATTTACATAAGCACATAGCAATATAACACAGGCTAGTAGTAGTGTAACAAATAACATGAATCAACCTGAAGATTTACACATGTCCATAAGTCCTAGAAATAGTCCATAAGCAATCCATTGTCCATTAGTTCATGTGCCAGGAATCTAATAATTTTTGTAAGCTCTGAAGTACTGCAAAAGGTCTCATCAACAATTTTTCATCTCAGGGAACCCAATGATTTCTGAAGATTTTAAGAGTCCTTTTGACAGTCTCATTGTCAGCCATCTGATTCTTTCTTCATCTGTGGAAATATAAGCAGATCCTCTTCCTCAAGCAGTTAACCTATCTCTTCTATTTACCAAATTTGGGATTTCTCCTCATCATCTGGTAATTACATTGGAGCTGCTTGCACTGGATATTGCCTTGTTGTCTTAAAAGGCCTGTATTCTTCCCAACTGTAATCCTGATTGCTTTTCTGTTGGTTGATGACATCAGAGTCCTGAATTTCTAAAGGCTCTCTGGGTGTAACCTCAGCTGCTATCATGCCCCACCTGTCCTTTGATTGATACTTTGAAGCTGGGCCTTGCCTCTCCTTCCTCTGGGTCAATATACATTTAGAGGCCCAATGAAAGCCTCGGTTACATTTTGGACATGGGGTTTTGGGTTTTCTCTCACCCCGTCTTCTCACTCTATCTCTATATCTACAATGAGCTCTCAAATGTCCAATTTTTCCGCACTGAAAACATCGATGAGTTTCTCTAGAATTCCTCTGCCAAGAAGGACCTTGTCTTTCCATGTTCATCATAGTCTGGGCATAATAAGCATTTGTGCCCACTGTGGCACAGCGTCTTATGATTTCCTCTAAAGGAGCATCTTTGTCTAGCCCCCATATAATTCTTTTGCAAACCTCATTGGCATTTTCCTTAGCCAAATGTTTAGTCATTATTTCTGTTGCTGCATTGTCTCCAATGGTTCTTATTACAGCTGTTTGTAAACGTCCCACAAAATCTGCAAAAGGTTCCTTGGGACCTTGCTCTATTTTTGTGAAAGCATTATTTCCATCTTTCTGTCCAGGGAGAGAATTCCATGCTTTTGTTGCAGCCTTACAAATTTGCTCATACACTGTTATGGGATAATAAATTTGTTCTGAACTCTCTGCATACTGACCTTCACCAGCTAGTTGGTCAAAAGCAACTTGTACAATAGCTCCTGTTTGCCTATTGCATTGGGCTTGAATCCTACATAATTCATGAAACTCCGAAAGCCACAATAAATTTTGTCCCGGTTCTAGACAAATTTTAGCGATGGATTTCCAGTCATTCGGGGTTAGGATTTCATAAGACAAATTATCTAGTAACATCTTCACATAAGATGATGTAGCCCCATAAAGAGTGCAACCCTTTTTCAAATCTTTAATTTTTCCCAAATTAAAAGCAGTGTATTTTCTCTCTTTTTGACCTGAGGAGTTGAGCTCTTCAATCACAGGATATGCATTTATAAAATCAGATATATCTTCTCCTTCATTTTTTGCCTTAATTAATGCTTTTTCTAATCTTGTTAAATTCTGCTTTATAGGAGAAGCTGACTGTGTTTCTGTCTCTCTCCCTCCCCCTTGTTCCACCCATGAAGGGTTCATTGTGGGGGGAGGGTCATGAGATGTGGAATCACCTAATTCCTCCTGCTGTGAAGTATCATACTCAGAATTGTAATTAACTCCATTCTCATCTGATTCGTCCTCCTTTTCACCTAGTAAAGTTGGCATTTCTTCCTCCTGTACTTTCCTTTTCATCATTCTATCACTTAAATAACTTCTTATAGCCAATTGTATTACATTATATGTATTAATTATTGAGTTAGGCCCATTTTTATCATAGAATTGACAAAGATCCTCTCCACCTAATTTCCATTCATTTAGAGCTAATTCCTTATCAAGAGAGAAACAAGGACATATATCCTTTACAGTTTGTAAAAATTCAGTGATTTGCTGTAAACTTACAATTAGACCTTGGCTTTCCATAATTTTGACAATGCTCTCTAAACATTTTCCTTAAACAGAAACAGGCTGTTTTCTAAATATCTGTCCCATCTTAGATGAAATTCTACTTTAACTCTTCTAACAAAATTTCTTTGTTGCACTCACCCTAATTTCTGGGTTGAAGTCTTTTCCACTGGATCAGGATCGGAGCTTTTCCACTGAAATCCACTGAGGGGGTCTGTTAGCCCCACATTGGGCGCCAAAGTGTTGGAGTTCAAATGTGGGGTTCTTGTTCTTCTATAAAATATTATAAAAGTTCTCTCTGGGTGCCTTCCCTGGAATCAGGATTTTGTTTGCCCCACGTTGGGCGCCAAAATGTGGTGAGCTTTTTCTTCTCAAAACGCAGCCAGGTGATAAAAGTTCAGATCTTTTATTATCTCCAATATAGCCCGGTTAGCTTAGAGGCCAATCTCTCTGCTTGGTTCCAAGAGCTCTCTCCGAATGTTGCCAAATCCAAAGGTCTGGTCCTTCAGCCTCTGCCTCTACTTAATTCAGCCTCCAGCCAACTCCAACTCTTCATGTCATTCCGGTGAAATCTCGACTTGTAGCTTCTTATTCTGAAGAACCTCCTCTACTGGCCCATTGGCCTATTTATGCTCCTTCCAGAGAGAGGGATTATGGGTTTTCTCCCATAGTGCTCTCTGGCCCAAAGAGCTTCAAGGGAGGTATGAACTCATTGAACTCCAATGAGTAAAGGTGTGAACACAAGCCTTGTATTAATTAGTTCTACTTAGTACCTTGTTTCAGATTCTGCCCAAAACATCTTCTTGTAAGATTAGATCAACTCTAATTAGTTAACAGTTAGTAAGGATTCCAACATTAGACCAGGAAAAACAAAGTATGCATATGTGTGTATCTATATATCTATTTATCTTTGCATGTGTGTGTATATATACATACATGCATGCATGCATATATGTATGTATATATACACACATATCTATATAGGTATATGATTTGTATTAAAAGGCGATTTTTTAAAGAAATATTTTATCACATACCAACACTAAACAAATCTCTTGTTTCAATGATACAGTGATACACTAAAAAAGTAAAGATCATAGCCACTAGCCTATTCATATTGTGGGGCTCTTGTTCATGTGTTCTAGTAAAATAATGAAAGATAGTGTCATTACATGTATTGGGCACCTTGCTTACATTTCACTTTGAAAACTTTAACATACTCTGTAGACATTAGCTTTTTTCCACCTTTGTCATCCAAAAATTTTTGTTGGAACTCATGGATTGTCAAAAAACTCTCACTTTACCCCATGCTATATCAAAATTTGGTTCAAATATTAAACAATGTTTACTAATATATTTATATACTTCCCTTCTTTTACATGGCTATGTTCCTCTTGATCATGTTCACACTAGAGATTTAATTCTATTTCACTGTATCATTCTTTTTGAGGATGCTTGTATGTATTCTAAAATCTATTAAAATCTTACCCCTTCACAGTGGGGTTCACGGTAATTGAATCAATTAGCTTGTCTGTAAATTGATTCATTCTTACTAGGAAAATGTCCCTACAATTATTTTACAGCACCCTCATTGCCTTGTTACAAAAATAATTCTGCAGGTTGAAAAGAATTTTTCCATTACTACAAAATTACACTGAACTGCTGTTTCCTTTTTCCTTCCAGTATATAGCAGACAGTGCATGCTGACAAACTTAGTACATCAGCAAGAAGCCAAAAACTTAATCTTTATTGACTTTCCTAAGGCTTTAGAGGAAGCTTTTGCCCATTGGTTTAGCTGAGTTTGTTATATTTCAAACTGAGGTTATGGGGAGGGCAATCAAAAATGCCCTTCATTTAACTCTCATCCACATTCCTCCATTTGCTGTGACATAGTTCACAATCAAATTTCAATAATACTTCAATGTCCATCTGGAGTAACAGGGAATAAAAGAAGATTTTCAGGTCAATAAACCTTTACTAGTTTTCTATTCTGTATGAGAGAGCCTGGCATTGAGGAAACAAACAAACAAACAAACAAAAAAAAAAAAAAAAAAAAAAAAAAAAAAAAAAAAACATGATTCAGATCCAATTCACAAGAATATTGTAATTTAATGAGGGAATGAACAAGTAGAGAAAAATCTAAGAAATAGATGAATGTGTTATAAATGCAAAGCAGCTGTGCAGGCAAAATTCTTTAAAAATTAGTAGGAAGAGAGAGCATTTTTGCTTATTCTCTTTGTACTGTTTTTTTTTTCTTCCTTTTATTAGATTAAAATGTTTGAAAAGTGGACCGTTAGTATGTTTCTGATTATCCATTGTCACACTCAATACATTACTTACAGATGCTTAAGTGTAAATAATCATGGGGGACAACGTTTGAAGGGACTTGAATGCTAGAATGAGGTGATTGTTTTTAATATAGCATATATTTTTCACATAGCAGGGAATGTAAGTTACTGAAATATTTTATCTAGAGATATGACATAGTCCTACTGGTTTGTCACAAAGGTTTTACAGGCAATGATGTAATTGATCTAGCAGGGAATCGATAGATTAGAAAGAAAAACCATTTAGTAGTTCTGAAAATCTAAACCAAGATTATTTAAGCAGAAATTGAGAAGAAGGGCCATGTATGGTAACTATTTTATAGGTAAAAATGTTAGATGAATAACTTATGAGGTAAATGAAAGGAGAAAAATTAAATTTAAAATTCTGGGTGTAATTAAGTAGAAGGATGATGAATCAATCATTAGAAATGAAAGTTAAGGTAAGGGGAATATTTAAAGAATGATCAATTAATGTTCAAACAGATATCATGAGTGTATCAATCATTCAAAACATTTATCAAGTACCAACTAAGTGCCAAGTACAATGCTAAGTAATGAGGGTACTGGTATAAAAAATATAATAGCAACTGGCCTCAAGGAGTTTATTTTCTATCAAACAGAATGAACATGTAAATACAAGAAAAACACACATTCACACACACACACACACACACACATTCATACACACACACACACACACAATACAAAGTAAATGATGAGGGAGGGGAGGGAGAAAAAGGTGCAAAGAGCATCATAATCTACTGCTCCAGAACTCATTTTGAAGCAATAGTTTAAAGTTATTTGGAAGGGAATTTGGAAGAGGATAGGTGAGTCCTTGCTTTATTCTGCCATCGTGTGTGTGTGTGTGTGTGTGTGTGTGTGTGTGTGTGTTGTGTGTGTGTTTTGGATGGTTTCATATATCCTTAGACAGACATACTTGAGGAACTTCCAAGATACTATGGAATCTTATTATTCAGTGATTTTATCACTTTAAAATGCCTATACAAACTAAAGAAATATTATAAAGATTTTTATTGCTTTAAATGTTTGTCCATATAGGGAGCTGATTCATTCTTCACAATTTGATTAGATGCCATCAGATGGATAGTTGTTTCCATTGATGTGTGGATCAGGTAGACAAGGCCTTCTTAGGAATCATGAAAAAACACATTTACTCATACATTTTTACATGTTTTTTTTTTTCTTTTAAAAATGTACATAAAGCTTCAATATTTAATTTCTAGTTCCTGGATATAAATTTGTTTTAAATTTTAAAACAGATAAGAACAATATGTGAATACTATAAGAACAATAATATATTCACATTAATCACTAAAAACAACTATTACCTAATATGCTTCCATTGCTATGTCATAAGATTTTTCCTCACTGTTTTGTGACTTCATATCTATTCTAACTAGTCCAAAAACGGAAGTGTTAATTACTTCTCCAAATCTCTGGATCTCCATCCTAATATAATCTTACTTCAATGAAAAGGTCAACTCTTATTCTTTTTTAAAAACAATTCACATGCTTGCCTTGCCACTATGAGATGTGAGCCTGTATATTATTACTTTATGGAACTTAATTAACAAAGTAAGTAAGAAACATCTTTCACTGAATATACCAATTTATCTCAATCAGTGAGTTCTTCTACCTTCTCAGTCATTCATTAATGCTTATAACTTATTCTTTGAATTTCTTTTGCAAGATTTTTCAAAAAAAATTATTAATGGGATATTATTACTTTTCTTAAAATGCAATACTTTAAAACCTACCTGAATAATTCCTTAAAAACATGTTTACATAAAGTCTCGTTATAATTTTAAAGCCCTTAAGTGTTTTTCCAATGATATTCTTACTTTTAAAATAAGTTTCTCACACACACAATGAGAGAGGGAGAGAAGGAAGGAGTGAGGGAGGGAGGGAGAAAAAGAGATGTGTATCTATAATATATCCTCTCTCTCTCTCTCTCTCTCTCTCTCTCTCTCTCTCTCTCTCTCTCTCTTTCTATACACACACACATATATATATATATATACATATATATATATAGATATATATAGATAGATATATATATATAGATATATATATATATCTATCTATCTATATATATATATATCCATATAAAATACACATATATATAGTCACACAAAGGTATGCACTATATGTGTGTGTATATGAATGGAGATATGATCTACACAGAGATTTATATCTCCATTTTTTAATATTTGAACCCACTCTGAGTTCCCAAAAATAACACTAAAATTGCAATATATTCTATATCTACTGTTATGAAAAATCCACGTTATACTTGATTCTCTACAAATTATATGCAGTCCTAACCAAATCCATCTAATAAAATAGCCAAAGAAAAGAAGAGGAAAAAAAAAAAAAACCTCTGATTCATTTTTTTCAATTTTAAAGTGGGACAGATGATACCATCCACATTATAGGTTTGTTGTAGGGATGAAATAATATAATATCTGTAAAAGTTCTTAATGCATTTGTGTGGCAGATAAGAGATACTTAATAAATCTGTTCCATTTAATTCCTGTAAAACTATTAGCTATCATGTTTCAATTAGTTTATGCTTAAGAAACAATGACTCAAGTATTAGTAATTCAAAATTCAAATCCTTTTATCTATCTAGGAAAGAAGGGAAACAGTAAACAATAACATCAAACAGGGAAGTTTGAAGTAGACAAAACTTTAGAAAGAAAGGTTAGAAAAGAAATATTTGCAAAGCTGATTTCAGGGGGAATGATTGGCTTTAGAGCCCCCCCAAAAAAACAAACAAACAAACAAAATAAAAAAAGCCTGTTTTTCTAACAGATTATTGATCCCAAATTTTAGCAATTTGGGTGTCACTTTGGGTGACCCCATTATTTAAGATTGATAGTCTGATAGAACAACAGTAGATATGAGTGAAGTCATTCTTGGCAATAATGTCCAGAAGAAATATTTTCCTTCCTATGACTCAAGGGAATTAAATTTTTCAATTTAGAAGGGGAAAAAAACAAACAGAAAATAAAAGTTACTGTCATGACTAGGTTACATTTCTTGTTATTAATCAATAAGGTTATTCTAGAAAATATTCTTTTTTGTAAGTGTTTGACCATTAAATTTGACTTTTTAAATCAAAATTATAGGATGTCTACTTTGAGACAACTCATGGCCTCGCCCATGAACAGTTTAACAATGCTTAATGACACTAGAAACAGATATTCTTTGACTATATATATATATAGATAGATATAAATATATATATATATATACATATATATATATATCTGTTTCTAAAAGATTATTTTAGTCAGTGGTTGTTTTGTATATTAGCCAAAACTGTTCAAGGTAAACATAAGCATATTCCATTGAACTGAGGTTCAATAAGATTGAAGGCATAAATTTTGCTATGCCTGATAACTAGTAATTATAGAGTCAAAACAACAATCAATGATAAAAATATTCAATAGAAATGTATATATTTTTAAATAAACACAAATATTTTGTGAAAATTAATTAAGATCATATCTTTAGGGAAAATGTTTTTGATCTTGGAATAGACTTGGTATATCTAAAGTTTCTTTAACATTATTGGACTTGGTGTAACATTTTTGTATAGTATGTATGTTTCATAAAATATTTTCAAGTTTAAAGTAGCATGGCTAAATTTTACTTTGTATGTTCTACCATCCTGTCACATAAGCCTCTGTGGATTAGTTTTGAATGTAGCTGTAGGAGAATATTGAATAAATAAAAAGATAATAGATAAAAAAATGCAAACAAAATTTGCCTCCTTTACCTTCTTGTTTAAAGGTTATTCTATCATAGCATGCATAAATTATACATTTTCTTGATTTCACCAAAAAATTGTCATATAAACACTTCTACTGCTACACAAATTCATTTCTTCTATTAATATTTTCTTTCTACACTGTTGGTATATAGTAAGGAATCTCTGTAGGCATGAGACAATAAAAAAAGAAGCAAGTTTTAATTAAGCAACTATTATGTGTCTGGCAGGACTTTGTAACTATTATCTAATTTGAACTTTATAACTATTATCTAATTTGATCCTCGCAAATTTGGCAGATCATTGCTTACAATTAACCCATTTTATAGCTGAGGAAACTGAGGCATAAAGAGATTAATTAACCTGTCCATTATTGCACAGCTAGCACTTGGATTTGAACTCAGGCCTTTCTTATCCCAGACACATCATTTTATTCAATATAGCATCTTCCTAGAACTAGATATTATTATAAAATAATAGAACTAGAAGGGAATATGACTTCTGAAATAATCTAGTTCATTTCTTTAATCACATGTGAAAAAAACTGAGTCATAAAGAGGGAAAGTTACTTTCTCAAGATAATTGGTAGTAAGCAGTATTTGTATGACACATAGAAACATTCTATTATTCCAAACTCAAGGCTTTTTCCAAATTGTTCACCCAAAAGGTGAACAAATTATTTGTAAGAAAAAATAATGCCCATGAATGAATGAATGTCTTTTCTTTTTTGTAGTGCATTTACTCATTTTTAATACACATTATTTTATGAATCTTGTTGGGGAATAAAAATCAAAGCAAAAGGGAAAAACAAAAAAGAGAGAAAAAAAACAGAAAAAGGAGAGCACATAGCATGTGTTGATTTATCTTCAATCTCCTTAGTTATCAGCTTTTCATGTAGTAATTTAGAGTTATAAATTTTTCTCTAAGAACTACTCTGACTGCATCCTGTAAAGTTTGATATGTTGTCTCATTATTGTCATTCTCTTGAAATTATGGATTTTTTCTGTGATTTTTGTTTGACCCACTCCTTTTTAGAATTAGATTATTTAATTTCCAATTAATTTTCAGTCTATTTTCCCCGTCCCCTAATTGTATATAATTTTTATTGTGGTGTTATCTCAGAAGGAAGCATTTACTATTTCTGTCTTTCTGCATTTGATTAGGAGATTTTTATGCCCTAATATATTCTCAATTTTTGTGAAGGTGCCATGTACTCTAGAGAGAAAAATGCATTCCTTTTTGTACCTATTCAGTTTTCTCCAGTGGTCTACAATCTAGGTTTTCAATTAACCTTCCTAGTTTCTTTCTTATTTATTGTATGGTTAAAAGTATCTGATTCTGAGAGGGGAAAGTTAAGATCCCCTACTAATATAGTCTTGTGTCTATTTGTTCTTAAAATTGGCTGAAAATCTTCTCTAGGAATGTGGCTGTTCAACCACTTAGCGCATATGTATTTAATATTGTTACTACTTTACTGTTTATGGTACCCTTTATCAAGATATACTTTCCTTCCTTATTTCATTTAAAAAGAACTATTTTAACTTTTGCTTTATCTGAAATCAGGACTGCTACTCCTGACTTTTTTACTTCATTGGAAGCATAATAAATTGTGTTCCAGCCTTTTACCTTTAGTCTGTATGTGCCTCTCTGTGCCAAATGTGTTTCCTATTAAACAACATATTTCAGGATTCTTTTTTTTTTAAATCCACTGTTATTTTTTTCCATTTTATTGGAGAATTCTCACCATTCACATTTATAATAATGATTACTAGTTCTTTCCCCTCCATCCTATTTTCTCCCTTTTATATATTTTTATTCTCTTTCCATCCTGTTCTTAGTCCTGATTTTTTATCCCCAGCCACTATCTTCTATTACACCTCTCCCTTTCTATTATTTGTGTTTTTTTTTAACTCATTCCACTCAATATTTTATCTTCAACTAACCCTTCCCCTCTTTTCAACTAGTGTTTCTGTCTACCCTTCTATTCTATTCCTTTCTTTTCTTTTCTCTTTCTCCTTCTACTTTATTATGTTAGATGCATTTCTAAATGCAACTGGATAATTAAGTTAATCTCTATTAGAACCAAAATGGATGAGATCAAGCTTCAGACAATGCTTATCCTTCTCCCTTCTTTCCCTTCTTTTGTAATAGGCATTCATGGTATTGAATTGTCCCATTATACCTCCCCTTTTCTTTTTCAAGTACAGATCTTTTCTGATCCTTCTCTGTCTTTTTTTTTTTGATGTTTTCATATCAGAGTCTATTTAAAACCATACCCTCAATCCATGAAATGCTACTCTCTGTTTTCCCCATTGACAGATAGAGTTCTCAAGAGTTACAGATATCATTTGTGCAAGTGATGTAACAATTAAACTTTAATTAATATATTTAACTGTTTATCTTTCTATGTTTCTCTTGAGTCCTGTGTTTGTAGATTAATTTTGCTATTTCATTCTGAATTTTCAATAGAAATGATTGATAGTTTCTTATTTCATTGACATTCCATTGCCTCCCCTGAAAGATGGTCTTGAATCTCGTTGGGTAGCTAATTATTGTTTGTAATCCTAAACCCTTTATCTTCCCTTGTATGGTATAATAGGACCCCAAATCCTTTATTGTAGAAACTGTCAAATCTTGGGTAATCCTGACTATTGGTCCTTGATATTTGAATTTTTTATTTGTTTGTGTGTGTGTGTTTTTCTGGCACCTTGAAGTATTATTTCCTTTAAGTTGTAGTTCTGAGACTTCCGGTTAAGATGGCGGAGAGGAGGCTCACAGTTGCATAAGCTCCGCGCTTTCTCTCACTATCCACTTCATTACAAGCCTCTGAATCAATGCTTGACTGAAAAAAACCCACAAATAGTTACCAAGAGAAGCCATCCTTGAGATCCGCCAAGAAAGGTCTGTCTTTACTGGAGGGCTGGGGCGGTTTTAGATCGGGCGCAGGCTGAGGGCAGCGGCAGTGAGAGCACGGGAGCAGAGCTGAGAGGGGTGGGGAGTGATCGCAGCCGTCTCTGCGGGAGAGCTTCGCTACAGGTTTGGATACTTTACTCCAGCAGCAAGTCAGCAGCCCAGCAGAGAAGCTAAAAACACCGGGGCTGAAGAATACAACCCCAAACAGCTGGAGTCTCTCAGGACCTGGCCCCCCCCCCCTTCCCCCCCCTCAGTGACTCAGCACGCTTTGGGATCTCAGAGCGCAGGCGCGCACAGGCGCAGCACAGTCCTGCTAGTGCCTCACTGCTGCCCCCTGCAGTCTGTAGAGGAAGCTCGATAACACACCCAGCCCCCCCCCCCAAAGAAAGACTCCAGTTTTTTTCTGTTTTTCTTTTGGTAGTTTGTCTCTGATTAATAGACAGAATGAGCAAGAAGCTGAAGAGGACTTTAACCCTTGACAGCTTCTATACAGATAGAGAGCAGACTCTAAATCCTGAGGAGACTAAAAACAGGCAGTCCCCAGGTGATTCCCCAAAGGAGGAGATCGTCTGTTCCTCAGCACAGATGAACCTCATAGAAGTGATTAAAAAGGCTCTCACAAGGGAGCTAGAAGAAAAATGGGGAAAGCAGAGTGAGGCTTGGCAAAAGAGAAGGAAGCTTGGGAAAAGGAGAGGGAGGCTTGGCAAAAGAGCCTGGAGAAGTCAGTTAAAGAGAGAGTGGATAAAGAAGTAAAATCCTTGAAAAATAGGATTAGTGAACTGGAAACAGAAAACAGCTCTCTAAAAAACAAAATTGGCGAAATGGAAAAAAATTCCACAGAACAAAAGTACTCAATTGGACAATTAGAGAAAGATTTTAAAAAAGTGAGTGAAGAGAATACTTCACTGAAAATCAGAATTGAACAAGTGGAATTGAATGACTCGAGGAGACAAGAAGAATCAGTCAAGCAAATCCAAAAAAATCAAACAATGGAGAAAAATGTGAAATACCTTCTGGGGAAGACAACAGACCTGGAAAACAGATCCAGGAGAGACAATCTGAGAATCATTGGACTCCCAGAAAAACATGATGAAAAAAAGAGCCTGGACACTGTCTTCCAGGAAATTATCAAAGAGAACTGCCCAGAAGTCATAGGAACAGAGGAAAAAATAAACATTGAAAGGATTCATCGATCACCCACTGAAAGGGATCCTAAAATCAAAACACCAAGGAATATAGTGGCCAAATGCCAGAATCCTCAGATGAAAGAAAAAATATTGCAAGCGGCTAGAAAAACCCAATTCAAGTATCAAGGAGCCACAATAAGGATCACCCAGGATCTGGCAGCATCCACATTAAAAGATCGAAGGGCCTGTAATATGATATTCCGAAAGGCTAAGGAACTTGGTATGCAACCAAAAATAACTTACCCAGCGAGAATGAGCATCTTTTTCCAGGGAAGAAGATGGACATTCAACGAAGTAAGCGAATTTCATCTATTTCTGATGAAAAACCAGAACTTAACAAAAAGTTTGATCTACAAATATAGAACTCAAGAGAAATCTAAAAAGGTAAAGATTAATCTTGGGAACTATATTTTGACTATATAGATGTATAAAGAATACATGTATACCTTGTTCTAGAAATTGATGTGGAAAGGACATTGTACCAGAAAAAGGGTAAAGTGGGGGTAGTACATCTCATGAAGAGGCATAGGAAACCTATTATATCTGAGAGAAAGAATGGAGGGGGATGAATATAGTGGGTATCTTACTGCCTTCAGAATTGGCTTTAAGTGAAAAATCTTAAGACATATTCAATCTATGGTGAAACTTCTCCCATCTCATTGAAAAGTGAGAAGGGAAAAGTGGAAAGGGAAGGAATAAGCTAAGCGGAAGGGAATACGGGAACTGGGAGGGAAAGGGGTAAGATAGGGGGAGGAACTCTAAGGCGGGGGGAGGGACACTAAAAAGGGAGGGCTGTGAGAAGCAAGGGGTGCTCACAAGCTTAATACTTGGAAGGGGGGGAAAGGGGAAAGAAGGGAGGAAAGCATAAACCGGGGTTAACAAGATGGCAAGTAATACAGAATTGGTCATTCTAACCATAAATGTGAATGGGGTAAACTCCCCCATAAAGAGGAAGCGGTTAGCAGAATGGATTAAAAGCCAGAATCCTACAATATGTTGTTTACAGGAAACACACCTGAAGCGGGGAGATACATGCAGGTTAAAGGTAAAAGGTTGGAGCAAAATCTACTATGCTTCAGGTGAAGTCAAAAAAGCAGGGGTAGCCATCCTGATCTCAGATCAAGCTAAAGCAAAAATTGACCTAATTAAAAGAGATAAGGAAGGACACTATATCTTGCTAAAGGGTAGCATGGATAATGAAGCACTATCTATATTAAACATATATGCACCAAGTGGGGTAGCATCTAAATTCTTAAAAGAGAAACTAAGAGAGCTGCAAGAAGAAATAGACAGTAAAACTATAATAGTGGAGATCTTAACCTTGCACTCTCAGAATTAGATAAATCAAACCAGAAAATAAATAAGAAAGAAGTCAAAGAGGTAAACAGAATACTAGAAAAGCTAGATATGATAGATCTCTGGAGAAAATGTAATGGAGACAGAAAGGAATACACTTTCTTTTCAGCAGTTCATGGAACCTATACAAAAATTGACCATATATTAGGACATAAAAACCTCAAACTCAAATGTAGTAAGGCAGAAATAGTAAATGCATCCTTTTCAGACCACGATGCAATGAAAATTACATTCAACAAAAAAGCAGGGGAAGTAGACCAAAAAATAATTGGAAACTAAATAATCTCATACTAAAGAATGATTGGGTAAAACAGCAAATCATAGACATAATTAATAACTTCACCCAAGAAAACGATAATAATGAGACATCATACCAAAATGTATGGGATGCAGCCAAAGCGGTAATAAGGGGAAATTTCATATCTCTAGAGGCCTATTTGTATAAAATAGAGAAAGAGAAGGTCAATGAATTGGGTTTGCAATTAAAAATGCTAGAAAAGGAACAAATTAAAAACCCCAGTCAAACACTAAACTTGAAATTCTAAAAGTAAAAGGTGAGATCAATAAAATTGAAAGTAAGAAAACTATTGAATTGATTAATAAAACTAAGAGTTGGTTCTATGAAAAAACCAACAAAATAGACAAACCCTTAGTAAATCTGATTAAAAAAAGGAAAGAGGAAAATCAAATTGTTAGTCTTAAAAATGAAAAGGGAGAACTCACCACTAACGAAGAGGAAATTAGAGCAATAATTAGGAGTTACTTTGCCCAACTTTATGCCAATAAATTCGACAACTTAAATGAAATAGAAAAATACCTCCAAAAATACAGCTTGCCCAAACTAACAGAGGAAGAAGTAAATATCCTAAACAGTCCCATCTCAGAAAAAGAAATAGAACAAACTATCAATCAACTCCCTAAGAAAAAATCCCCAGGACCAGATGGATTTACATGTGAATTCTACCAAACATTTAAAGAACAATTAACTCCAATGTTATATAAACTATTTGAAAAAATAGGGATTGAAGGAGTCCTACCAAACTCCTTTTATGACACAGATATGGTACTGATACCTAAACCAGGTAGGCTGAAAACAGAGAAAGAAAATTATAGACCAATCTCCCTAATGAATATTGATGCTAAAATCTTAAATAAAATATTAGCAAAAAGATTACAGAAAATTGTCACCAGGATAATACACTATGACCAAGTAGGATTTATACCAGGAATGCAGGGCTGGTTCAATATTAGGAAAACTATTAGCATAATTGACTATATCAATAACCAAACAAACAAAAACCACATGATCATCTCAATAGATGCAGAAAAAGCATTTGATAAAATCCAACACCCATTCCTAATAAAAACACTTGAGAGCATAGGAATAAATGGACTTTTCCTTAAAATAGTCAGGAGCATATATTTAAAACCATCAGTAAGCATCATATGCAATGGGGAAAAACTGGAACCTTTCCCAGTAAGATCTGGAGTAAAGCAAGGTTGCCCACTATCACCATTATTATTTAATATCGTATTAGAAACACTAGCCTCGGCAATAAGAGTCGAGAAAGATATTAAAGGAATTAGAGTAGGCAATGAGGAAACCAAACTATCACTCTTTGCAGATGATATGATGGTATACCTAGAGAACCCCAGAGATTCTACCAAAAAGCTATTGGAAATAATTCATAATTTTAGCAAAGTAGCTGGCTACAAAATAAATCCCCATAAATCCTCAGCATTTTTATACATCACCAACAAAACCCAACAGCAAGAGATACAAAGAGAAATTCCATTCAGAATAACTGTTGATACCATAAAATATTTGGGAATCTATCTACCAAAGGAAAGTCAGGAATTATATGAGCAAAATTATAAAAAAGTCTCCACACAAATAAAGTCAGACTTAAATAATTGGAAAAATATTAAGTGCTCTTGGATCGGCCGAGCGAACATAATAAAGATGACAATACTCCCTAAACTAATCTATTTATTTAGTGCTATACCAATCAGACTTCCAAGAAAATATTTTATTGATCTAGAAAAAATAACAACAAAATTCATATGGAACAATAAAAAGTCGAGAATCTCAAGGGAATTAATGAAAAAAAAATCAAATGAAGGTGGCCTAGCTGTACCTGATCTAAAATTATATTATAAAGCAGCAGTCACCAAAACCATTTGGTATTGGCTAAGAAATAGATTAGTGGATCAGTGGAAAAGGCTAGGCTCACAAGACAGAATAGTCAATTATAGCAATCTAGTGTTTGACAAACCCAAAGCCCCTAACTTCTGGGAAAAGAATTCATTATTTGATAAAAACTGCTGGGATAATTGGAAATTAGTATGGCAGAAATTAGGCATGGACCCACACTTAACACCATATACCAAGATAAGATCAAAATGGGTCTATGACCTAGGCATAAAGAACGAGATTATAAATAAATTAGAGGAACATAGAATAGTTTATCTCTCAGACTTGTGGAGGAGAAAGAAATTTGTGACCAAAGATGAACTAGAGACCATTACTGATCACAGAATAGAAAATTTCGATTACATCAAATTAAAAAGCCTTTGTACAAATAAAACTAATGCAAACAAGATTAGAAGGGAAGCAACAAACTGGGAAAACATTTTCACAGTTAAGGTTCTGATAAAGGCCTCATTTCCAAAATATATAGAGAACTGACTCAAATTTATAAGAAATCAAGCCATTCTCCAATTGATAAATGGTCAAAGGATATGAACAGACAATTTTCAGAGGATGAGATTGAAACTATTACCACTCATATGAAAGAGTGTTCCAAATCATTATTGATCAGAGAAATGCAAATTAAGACAACTCTGAGATACCACTACACACCTGTCAGATTGGCTAAGATGACAGGAAAAAATAATGATGAATGTTGGAGAGGATGCGGGAAAACTGGGACACTAATGCATTGTTGGTGGAGTTGTGAACGAATCCAACCATTCTGGAGAGCAATCTGGAATTATGCCCAAAAAATTATCAAAATGTGCATATCCTTTGATCCAGCAGTGTTTCTATTGGGCTTATATCCCAAAGAAATACTAAAGAAGGGAAAGGGACCTGTATGTGCCAAAATGTTTGTAGCAGCCCTGTTTGTAGTGGCTAGAAACTGGAAAATGAATGGATGCCCATCAATTGGAGAATGGCTGGGTAAATTGTGGTATATGAATGTTATGGAATATTATTGTTCTGTAAGAAATGACCAGCAGGATGAATACAGAGAGGCTTGGAGAGACCTACATGAACTGATGCTAAGTGAAATAAGCAGAACCAGGAGATCATTATACACTTCGACAACGATATTGTATGAGGACATATTTTGATGGAAGTGGATTTCTTTGACAAAGAGACCTGAGTTTCAATTGATAAATGACGGACAAAAGCAGCTACACCAAAGAAAGAACACTGGGAAACGAATGTGAACTATCTGCATTTTTGTTTTTCTTCCTGGATTATTTATACCTTCTGAATCCAATTCCCCCTACGCAACAAGAGAACTGTTCAGTTCTGCAAACATATATTGTATCTAGGATATACTGCAACATATCCAACATATAAAGGACTGCTTGCCATCTAGGGGAGGGGGTGGAGGGAGGGAGGGGAAAAAAAAATCGGAACAGAAATGAGTGTCAATATAATGCAATTATTAAATAAAAAAAAATGTTAAAAACAAACAAACAAACAAACAAACAAAAAAAAAAAGTTGTAGTTCTTGAGTTTCCCAACACTGTTCCTTGGGATTTTCCTTGTGAGATCTCTTTCCAAAAGTGCCCAATGGATTATTTCAATGAGTATTTCCCCCACTGTTTCTATTATATTGGGATTGTTTTCCTTAATATGTCTTGAAGAATGTTGTGCAGGCTCTTTTTGGTCATGGCCTTCAGGTAGGCCAATTTTTTTTTTTTTTTACATTGTCTCCTTTGGATCTATTTTTCAGCTCAGCTATTTTTCCAATATGCTATTTCACATTGTTTTCTTTTTTTTTTTTTTCATTTTTTAGATTCTTTGATTCTTGCTGTTTCACAAAGACATTAGCTTTCATTTGTTCTCTTCTAGTTTTTAATATTTGATTTTCATGAACTAGCTTTTGTATCTCTTTTTCCATTTAGGTTATTCTACTTTTTAAGAAAATGTTTTCTTCAGACAACTTTTTTTCCTTTCTTTTCCAATTGTCTTGACTCTCTCATGGATGGTTCTCATTTATTTACTTTCTCTTTTTTTTTTCTTCTATCTCTTTTACTTGCTTTTCATAGTCTTTTATGAGCACTTCCAAAAAGCCTCTTTAGGATTGAGACAAATTTATAGAATTATTTGAGATTTCGTTGTTGGGCATTTTGTCTTCCTCTGAGTTTGTATTTTGTTCTGCCCTGTCATCATAGTATTTTGCTATGATCAAGGTTCTTTTCTCTTTTATTGCCTTTTTTCTTTCCTTTTTTCTTTTGGTATTTCCTCCTTTGTTTCTTTTTACTTTTAATATAGAGCTCTGCTCCTGGGGTAAAGGGAGAGCTGTCCCAAGCTTCTTGTGTAGCTCTGAGCTTTGGCTTTGGGCATAGGGGTCCATTGTTTTTGCAGGGGGGAGGGGGGAGATTTGCCTGCTCTTTTCAGCAAATAACCAGGTTTCCTAGATTTTTCCTTCTAAGCTGCAACTGGAAACTGCTCCACTGATTTGCTCCTCCTTTGACTCAGAACTGAGGGTCTTAGTTTCTGATTAACTGCGGTTAATCTCTCATTGGCTTTCCCAGAGTCTATCTGGACTGGCCTAAACATCTTTTTTGATTTTTTCCCGTCTATCTTTACCTGGAGTGTGGTTTCATTCTATCAGACTCTGTTCAGAGACTTGGTTCATGCGATTTTTGAGGGTAACTGAGAGAACTTGAACAGTTTCCTGGCTTCACTCCACCATCTTGGCTCCACTCTTGTAAATCCCAATTGTTTTTGCTAACATCCACATAGTCTTTACATTTCCATTTTAAGGAAGAAGTCTCTTCTGATCCATCTAAGATAAAAACATTCATGAACATTCTATTCATTCTGAAGTTTGAACCATTTGGATGGGACAACCTGATATATGTAAGTGAGTGAGGGAACTTATTTAGATGCATCTGTACTCTTCTGTCTGTATTTCCTCTGATTCTGGTTAAAGTCCCTCAAATACATGTCTTTATAGAAACTGATGAAAGAGATCTGCTTTAGACTTCAACATATAAGTTTCAGATTAATAGAGAAATGTCAAAGAAATTATTCAAAGAATATAACCTGACAGGGAAGTGGCATTTTTTTTTCTCCACAAAGGTATAATTGTCCTTTATCATTCCAAGGGAATGTGAAATATGGGAAAGTTTATTTGTAGACATATAATAATTTCTTATGATCTACAGTACATCTGGACTACTTAGTGTATTTTCTTTAATGGTATCATTTGTAAGTTGCTTATTTTCTTTGATAAATTCTTTGTCAAATAGGGCCTAACTACCATCAAAGTTTGGCTATATTCTGCTATAACATTGTGTTTTAGCTAAGTGACCTATTTAATTCCTCAGTATCTATTAATTCAAGTTAGGCAGCTTGTTGCTTTTTGACATGAAAATATCATCTTGTAAAATTGCATTCCATTCATCAGAAGAATTAAATAGCATGACCACATTCAAAGAGTCAGATATCAATTTTTCAGTATTTTTGTTGGATGACACATTCCTATCTCTGGTCATCATGTCAATAATATATTTAATGAATATAATTAAATATTAGTTAGGCAAGAGACCGCTGAATAATTATCATGATAATTCATACACTTCCTATATACTAAACCTCTCTCCCCATTCCTCAACTTTGCTTTCATGAATGCTACTGTATAATAGATGTTCATTATTTTTCAGATGATGGAGATTATACTATAGATGACTTAAAAGTGTTAGCTATTTGATGATGAAAATGCTATATAGAAAATCTTTAATGGTAATTATCTAGTAGAGTCATTTCTTCATCAATGTTGCCCATCCTTCCTTCTTTATTTCTTTCCTTCCTTCCTTTTTTCCTTCCTTCCTCCCGTCCCTCCTTCCTTTCTTCTTCCTTCCTTTCTTCCTTATTTCCTTCCTAACTTCTCTCCTTGTTTTCTTCCTTCCCATTGCTCTGCTTATTATGTAGTCACTAACTCCATCAAGATTCAGTTTTTATACTTTCACTCTAACTTTGGATGGCACTAAAAGATAGTCCATTTCAAGTTTTTCAGAAAAGTAAATAAATATACCCTATTTCTATATTGCTATTTAAGGTCTTAACATACATTTTGTGATCATTGATGAACTTGAAGAGTATTTGAAAAGAAACTCTTAAAAAAGACATAAAATGCAATTGATATTAGTTAATTGTTTTTTATAAAAGGGAAATTAAAAGGCAGTGCTATCTTTTCATTCTAATAATATTTATTTATTATTATTCACGTAACAGTTTAATGGAAATATAGTGAATGGATAGATCATGAAAACTGCTCTTTGTCCATACATGGGTTTTGTTTTTTCTTCCCATATTCAAAGGGAGGGCTTCATCGAATCGCAGATACTTAGAAGTGGAGCGTCACCTAGGTCATCATTTTAGCCAGTATGTAAATTTCATTTACATTATATTAAATGATTATTAAGCCTCTTCTTAAAAACTTTCACTATTTAAATTGTAATCTTCTTGAGAGAATAGGCTACTACAATTTTTTTTTGTATTCTCTTAACACTCTCTATCATTCCACATAGTACTCTGTACATGCATAATCAAAAAAGAATAAATAATTCATGATATATATTCTTGTATCAAAGAGTGATATTTGGGAATTAGTTTTTGTTTTCTTTTAATTGAACACTTTTTTTTAAAAAAAATTAAATGAAAATAAAAATAAAAACCAATAATTTTCTGGTTTTGATGTTGCAAAAAACAGTATTTATTTTATGTAATATCTGAACTAGCTTTCTGGAGGTTCTCTGGATGGGCCTTGCTCTTTAGGAGAAGTGATAAAAGCAGAGACTCAAGAGGAGGATGGTCAAGGATGGAGTCAGAAGTCTTCTTTGTGTCTATGTCTGAGACTCCCAGCTCCCAGTTCTCTCAGCCCTTAAATACAATTAAGTACAATTGCATCACTACAGCAAGTGAATATGTGCCAACTGTAGAACATTACATCACCATATCACACTAAGTATATGTCAACTGGAGTGACTACATCATTACATCACATTAAGTATGTATTTAAGTAGAGAAGCATTATCCCATGAATCACATGAGTAGGTGCTTAACTATAAGCACCCTGCTGTCCTTGATTCAAGTATATCTTTTCAGAGTTCCCACCCTATACATCTGCATCTTTTTTTTTGTTTGTTTTAGAACACGGGGGGTCATGCCCTTTCTGACTTCTCAGGAAGTGAGATGAAAACACCAAAGGGACATGGGGAGTCAAACCAGATATTGCTAGCACGTTTACTCTGGGCCAAAGGGTTTTAATTGGAACAGATATACATAAATCCATCAGCATGGGAGGTATTACACAAGCATATAGTAATATAATACAGGCTAGCAGTGATGTAACAAACAGCATGGATCAACATGAGCAATTACACATGTCCATAAGTCCTAGAATGAAGGTATATAAATAACAATCACAAATATACCTCATTCAGCAGCTAAGAGTTAATCCAAAACCAATCTATTGTCCATTACTTCATGTGTCAGGGAATCCAATGATTCCTGCAGATTTTGAAATCCTATAACAATGTCATCATGTCTCAGGGTACCCAATGATTCCTGCAGGTTTTGAAGTTCTACAATAATCTTATCATGTCTGAGAAAATCTAATGATTCCTGTGGGTTTTGAAGTCCTGCATCAGTCTCATTAACAATTTTTGATATTCACAAGTCAATCTCTATACTCATAAGTGCTGTCAGTTTTTTTTCTGTTCCATATGTAGTTAGAATGGAACCACCAGATGTTTCTTTGGTCTTCTCCTTTGTTTCAAAGTTTTTCTCTTTTTCTATCTCTCTCTGATGGACAAGGGGAATATAGCTTGTTGGCACCCATCTAATTCCTTCTCCATCTGTAGAGATACAAACAAACCCTCTCTCCCAAGCAGTTAACCTATATGGTCCCTTCCATTCACCACTTCATGGATCTCTCCACATCATCTGGCAATTATCTAAAGATAGTAGAGCTGCTTGCACTGGACACTGTCCTTTTGGCAGGTTATAAAACCTGTCTGCTGGAGCCAGTGTATCTTTAACAAAAATGAAAAAAAAAAAAATACTAGTATAAAGAGTTAAATTTAAAAGTTCTCTAGGGTTACCTGTGAATCTCCTTTTTTAATTGTTTTTGAAGGTGTGTCTTGATGTCACTGTTTCTCCTCTCTACTATTACCTGCCCTTGAGGATAAAATAAAGTGGTGTAAAATCTTATACTGTGCAAAAACTGCAAAATGTTTAAAGTAGGTGCAGGTTCATTATCTGTTTTTATTACTTGTGACACACCCATGATTGCAAAAGCTTGGATAAAGAATTCAGTGACCACTCAGGCTGTCTCTTTTGCTGCTGGTATTGCAAAAGTAAATCCTGAAAGTGGCAAATCCATTTGCCAAATTTCATTGGGTCTCAAACCACAAAGGTTTTTCTCCAGAGGGAGTGTAGGAGCATGGAAAGGAAAACAAGCTGTATAGTTATTTACTATGCTCCTAGCTTCCTCTTTTGTTATCCTAAATTGCAAACATAAAGTTTGAGCAACCTGATAATATTTAGAATGAGATTCTTGGGCTGCCTGAAATAAAGAAATGTTAACTAACATGATTAGAAAATGATCTGCCTTTGAATTTCCATTGCAAATAGGACCTGGAAGTCCACTATGAAAGTGGATATGCAAGATATAAATCTTACCTGGATGCTTTCTCACTTGCTCTTGAAGTTCCTTAAAGAGCTGATATATATCTGAGTTCAAATATGGTCTCAGACACTTAACGCTTCCTAGCTGTATGACCCTGGGCAAGTCACTTAACCCCAATTGCCTCCAAAAAAAAGGGCCCTATCAGTCATTTGTCTACCTCAAAGAAATATTTAAAACGTTACTACTTAGTTAACCTATTTATTCTATTTAAAAAAAAATTTAAACATGTTATAACTGATTTTCAAGAAATCCATTATATGAAAACTTTCACAATTTTCAGAGAAAAACTAAAATAAAGGACATAGGGTATCCAGATAATACATTCACCAGCTGAAACACTATATATATATATATATATATATATATATATATATATATATATATAAATTATTCTGACCATAAACTTAAGGGAAAAGGATCAGAAAGAAAAATATTCCGGAAATAAAATGGCAATTTAAAGGATTTATAAATAATTACAAGCAAACAAATTTGTCATTAAAGTGGGGTTTGATGCCTTCTAGAAATCACTAAGTAATAGTAAATGCTATCTGGAAATAAGGAATCTGAGTGAGAATTAATGATTGAAATTTTTTATGGTGGCACAGTAGATAGAGCACTAGCTCTGAAGTCAGGAGAATGTGAATTGAAGTCTGCTCTCAGACACTTAGCACTTCCTAGCTTTGTAACCCTGAGTAAGTCACTTAACCCCAATTGCCTCAGCAAAAAGAGAGAGGAAGAGGAAGGAGAGAGGAGGGAGAGGGGAGGAGGGAGGAGGGAAGAGGGGGGAGGGAGGAGGGAGGAGAGAGGAGGGAGGAGAGAGAAGGAGGAGGAGGAGGAGGAGGAGGAGGAGGAGAAGAAGAATATATTTAAGAATATCAGAATTTCTTAGAACACAATCTCTTCATGTGCAAAAATCAAACATTATATATACATCTCCTGGATAATAAATAAAAGCTAGCATGATTGCATTCAATTCATTCTGCTGAGTGTGCTGAAAAGGAGTTCTAACTATTCTATAATTAAGTCACAAGAGTATATAGCACAGATGTTATGTTTGGACGCATCTGTAAAGATAATCCTTTTAGAGGAACCTTAGAAACTTTTTCTTCAAAAATTCATTGCCAATTATGTAATAGCCTGGTTATCTCTAATGGAGACACATGTGTAAAATTTGGAGCTGTTTCCAACAAATTTGCCACTCTGGGATGGTCTCACAGCATACATTAATTTGTGCATTGGTATAAAAGGTGTATATCTTGTCAGAACTTTTCCCAGATAAATGTACTGCTCACTTAATGGCCTTAAATAAAATTTTGGGGGTGGAGCCAAAATGGCAGAGAAGGCACACACAACTTTCTGAGCTGTCTCATACCTTCACTACAAATTACTAAATTCAGCCTCAAAAATAGCGCTTGACTGGTAAAATTAACGAAGATTGGAAGTTCAACAACTTACCAGCCAAAGATAATCTGGAAGACAGCCAGAAAAGGTTTGTCCTAAGTGGCAGGAGTAGACCAGTGCAAACAGAGATAGAACCAGAGGCTAGCACCTGGAACAGACTTGGGGTGGGGATAGTCTCCATGATTGGAAAATTTACAGAGAGCATTGTACCATAGATTTTGCTGTTCTTCTTTGGTTGCAAAGCAGTAGGCCAGCAGAGAAATTAAAGCCAAAGGTAGAGGGTACTCTAAAAAATGCCAGAACCTTACAGGATCTGGCTAAACCCACCCAAAACCGGAAGAAAGGGAACCAGCACAGACAACAGCACAGCTGTGCAGCCGCATTCTGCAGCAGGAGCTTGCTGGGCCAGTTGCAGATCTGCATGGCAGGGGGGCACAGCCTAAGGCAGCCTCTAATCTGCACAGTGGGGGTTCAGCCTGGGGCAGTAGAATGTCTGCAGTGTGATTGTGCTCCCCTGGGCAGAGACACTTCCAGTGCCAAGCAGCAAGTGGGGGCAGGGCAGTTTGCTAATACCCACAGTGGTCTTATGGCCGGAATAGTGACACTTTCGCTGCTCAACCTCTAGCCCCAGTGCAGTCTCTAATCCACACAGTGGGGCTCTTAGCAGGACACTTCAGCAGCTCACCCGTGATACCCACTGAGTCACTTCTGGTGTGAAGCTTTTCCTAGATATTCCTGCAGCCTGGTTGCTCTTTGCAGCCCATTGGCAGAATAGCTACTGTCCATATACATAGCTCTGCTTTGCAGAGGAACCAGGTAAATACCCTTACCCTGAAAATAGATCGTAAAGGCTTTAAAAAATGAGGAAAAAAAAATCAAAAGGATGATCCATAGCTTCTATACCGAAAGAGAGCAGGTTTTTAACCACAAACAGACTAATAGCAGGCAGTTTCCAGACAAAACCACAGAGGAGGATGTAACCTGATCCCCATCACACAAGGTTCTCCTAGAAGAAACTATAAAAAAATCTTAAAAGAGAGCTAGAAGAAAAATGGGGAAAGGAAAGAGAAGCTATGCAAGAGAGTAACAACTTCCTGAAATGTGAATTAGAAAAAGTAAAGAACTCCAAGGAAGTGCAGGGAAACAGAATTTGTGAATTGGAAAAGGTAAAGAACTTCCAGGAAGTGCAGAGAAACAGAATTTGTGAATTGGAAAAGGTAAAGAACTCCCAGGAAAGTAGGATTTGTGAATTGGAAAAAAAAAATAAACTCAGTAAAAAAAAAAAAAAAATCCATAGAGCAAAACAACTCATTTAAAAACTCAATTGGGCATATACAAAAAAAAGTAAAAAAAAAAAAAAAAAAAAGCTAATGAAAAAAATAACTCATTAAAAATCAGAACTGAACAAATAGAAATGAACGATTCATTGAGACATCAAGAATTAGTCAAGCCAAAACAAAAAAATGAAAAACTAGAGTGCAATTACAACAGTTAAAATATACAATTCCTAATTGAAGGAACAAAGACATGGGGAAGAATATGAAGAAAATAAGTGTTAAAATAATTCTTCATTTATGAAGTAATAACAGCAGTTTATTAAATTGTACTTTGAACTACTTGTCTTTCCCCTAATGAAATGGATTAAACTAAAGATTTTGATTGAGAATGATTAAATGTATACCTACCTATTTTTCCATCCATCCATCCATACATCCATACATCTGTTTGTCTGTCTGTCTGTGTATCATCTGTCACAGGCTTGCAATTTTATATGTGTATGATTTTCTGTTGAAAAACTTTGTCTATCATTGAAGATTGTCTTCTACTAGCCATCTGGTCTTACAGAGTTATCTGGTAACATTGAAAAGTCTAATGACTCTCCCAGGGGCACTTTGCTATTCTTAATGTCAGACTCAAGATTTGATCCCCATCTTAGATACATTGAGAACAGCTTTCCATAAACCATGAATGCCTTTGCTCCTTTTTAATATATATTCTTCAAATATAGTACAAGTAAATTAATTATTTGTTAAGCAATCCAGATTAACAAAATATTTTCAAATAAACTAAGCAGTATAAGTGAAAGAGTATTGATTACAGAGGTTAATAATATCTAAGTCCAACCCCATGATTTGATTTTTTCATGATAACAAGTTGTTTGTTTCCCTAAACTACAGTTCCCTCATTTGAGAAATGAAAGAGTTGGGGATGATTTGCATGTTAGTTTGTGGACCCCAGGAGCTATCTACTTCCTTCTTTAATGATTAATCAAATTTTAAAAAGTAGTTGAAAATATGTCATGGTATAGTGGAAAAGTACACAAATTTGGGTCCAGATTTTGTATTTACATTTATTGTGTCATTTTGTGCAACTCATTTAGTATTTCTGTGCCTTTAGATACCTCTTCTGTAAAATTATATAGGATGGAATAAATAACTTATAATGTCACTTTAGTTCTAAATCTATAGTAAAAATTTTATAATACTTGATATTTAACATCATTATATTTTGTATAAATGATGTCATAATTATATGTTTAACATTATAATGTTTGTTATAATTTTTATATACTATACTATAATATTTAATAATATTAATCTATTTAAGAGATAACTTGGCACAATGGAAAAAACTGGGCTCATATCAAGCAATAATGTCTTACAGAATTCTGCAAGAGTATAATTAACAGAACTGTAGCTGATCTGTATTGGGCAAGGTAGTTCCAATATTGTGAAGTTACTGGTCTAAATAAATCACTTTAAATCATTTAAAGTATCAATCACATATATGCATATCTATATGTTTATGTATATGAATATGTGTCTATATGTATGGGTTATCAATTGTTACCAATTTTCTTTAAAAGCTTGTCTCACCTATATTTTTTTCCTTTGTACTTTCACAAAGAATAATGGGAATTTTGAAATAAGAATTTTGTCTTGATCATTACCATTTTATAATATTTCATGATTCAGTAAAAGTAAAAAAGAGAGAGGAAAACACACACATAAGTGTGTGTGCATATATAATATGTACATTTTTTGTACATATTATTTTTGTATTTTTAAAGGCTGAGAATAAAAATGGTCTATTAAAAATATACATTATTTTTTAACATACCAAATTAATTTTCTCATCAATGTGAAAAAGATTCAAAATATGTTTCATGCCAACAAGGTATTATGTAAGAATGCATACTTAGTACTGCTTAGATCACTATTCCATGAATCTCAATTAGATGATGTCAATTTTCAAGTAGTTGGTGTATCTGAACTTTGCAATATACTACAGTACAATTTGCATTTGCAAAGCTCTTTGTAAGTGAACAGCCCAGGGAGTATGTATAATCAAATAAAATCACAATTAATGTTTGGTGTTAAAATTCCAGTTCAAACATATAAAATTAAATTACAAATAATTGTTAGAGGAGGGAAAAAGCCAGATTAAACAGATTAAAAACATGCTTTTAGTTTTATTTTTTTTGTTTTATTTTTCAAAAAAAATGAACAGGTTCTCTGCTTTGAATATTAATCAAAATGCTATTTAATATTCTCTCAGAAATAGTCAGACTACATTTAAAGTAGATATTAATAGACTACAGTAAAAATGATAATTTTTGTGGATATGTTACCCAGTGGCTGAACTGGTGTTTTCATTCTTATTCTGGATAAATTTTGCTCATTTATGACTTTTGCTCATTTGCTCATTTCATCTGCTCATTGCAGAATGATTATTGGTAAAAGGTAAAATTAAATTATTTTTTAATTTCTTGTTAAGTGAACTTTAATGTTATGAGGAGATCCAGATTCAACTTCATTAAGTGAATTTCCCTATATGCAAAGCAGGTATCCTCCATACTCATAAGAAAATGTAAGACTGAAAAATATTTGCCAAGAATTAAATGGCTTTACGAGTTTATTTTTATTATAATTTCTACACTTAATGAAGTAGTTAGACAATTATATAACCTAAACCAGAAGATGCCTACTCTGATGGATTTAACATCATCAGAAAGAATCACTCTTGAAAACATTTTAATAAATATGTGTGATTTAAAATTGGTTCTTCTTTGTTGGTCTTCCTACCAGTACATAACAATTTAAGGAAGACAGAGCTTCTACAAGATTTAACATTATACTTTGCACAATGGAGAAAGCAAATATTGATGAATTTAATTGAATAAGGAAAACAAATGTTCCACAGGAATAATTCAATAGAATAAAAAATTAATGTCCATAATACCTAGATGTCTAAATAATATATATATTTTTTATGCACAGGATTCTGGTTAGAAACCATAATGACATAGGAAATAGGAATATAGGAATAACAGGAAATAGGAAAAACAATGTTGAAAAGACATTTATGCGTTAACCAGAATTCAATATCTCCTACTTAATTCTATAGTGCTTAAAATTAGGAACACTATTCATGACACACAAGAAATTATAATTATCCTAAAACATTAAATAATTACATTTCTTTTTTTTTCTTTTTCAGCACTTTTATTTAAAATTTATCTATTAAATTTATTTATTTTAGTACACATACTAAATGAATCATATTAGGAGGGAAAAATCAGAGCAAATGGGAAAAATCATGGGAGACATCAAAAAAAAAAGAAAGAAAGAAAGAAAAACAGAAAAAAAGAAGTGAATATAAAATGTGATGATTTACATTCACTTTTCTTAGTTCTTTTTCCTGGAGGAAGATGGCATTTTCTGTCCAAAGTCTATTGGGATTGCCTTTGGATCACTGAACCATTGAAAAGAACCAAATCTTTCAGAGTTGATCAATACACATTCTTGCTGTTTTTGTGTACTATATATTCCTGGTTCTGCTTGTTTCACTCAGCATCAATTCATGTAAATTTTTCCAGGCCTTTTCTAAAATCAATTTGTTTATCATTTTTATAAGACAATAATATTCCATTGACTTCATATACCACAACTTGTTCAAACATTCCCCAATGCATGGATACTCACTTATTTTTCAATTTTTTGCTACCACAAAAAAAAAAAAAAAAAAAAAAAAAAAAAAGCTGTTATAAACTTTTTTGCACATGTGGGTCCTTTTCCCTCCTTTATGATTTCCTGGGGATACAGACCTAGTAATGGTACTGCTGTCTCAAAGGGCATAGCCATTTGGGGTACAGTTCCAAAATGCTCTCCAGAATGATCAGATCCTTTCACAACTCCACCAAAAATACATTAGTATCTCAATTTTCCCACATCCCCACCAACATTTACTATTATTTTTTCCTGTCATTTTAGCCAATCTGAGAAGTGTGAGGTAGTATATTAGAGTTGTTTTCATTTGTATTACTGTAATCAATAGTGATTTAGATTATTTTTTCCTACAACTATGGATAGCTTTAATTTTGTCATCTGAAAATTGCCTTATCCATTGACCATTTATCAACTGGAGAATGACTTATATTCTTATAAATTTGACACAATTCTTTTTTATATTTTAGAAATAGGACTTTTATAAAAAAAAACTGTCTATAAAAAAAGGTTTGAACTTCCATTTTTATTTTGTTTCTGGTTGGTTTTGTTTGTGCAAAAACTTTTTTTTTAATTTATTGCCATCAAAGTTATCCATTTTGCATTTCATAATGTTCCCTAGTTTTTCTTTGGGCATACATTCTTCCTATCTCCAGAGACCTGATAGGTAGAGTATCCCTTGCTTTCCTAATTTGTTTATGGCATCATCCTTTATGCCCAATTCATGTACCCATTTTGACCTTATTTTGGTATGGTGTGTGAGATGTGGTCTATGCCAAGATTCTGACAATACTTTCCAGTTTTCCCAGCAATTTTTATCAAATAGTGAATTTTTATTCCAGAAGCTTTACTTTGGGGGCACATCAGTTACCATAGGGCTTGATTATTGTGTTGTATGTATCTAATGTAATCCAAAGATCCATTAGTCTATCTCTTAGCTAGTATCAAATGGTTTTGATAACTGCTACATTGTAATAGTTTTAGGTTTTCTTACTGCTAAACCAACATCCTTTCTATTTTTTATAGTAATTCCCTTGATGTATCTGACCTTTGTTCTTCCAGATGAATTTGTTACTATGTTTTTCGAGTTCTATAAGACATTTTTTTGGCAGTTTCATTGATATGGCATTGAACAAGTAGATCAATTTAGACAGAATTGTCATTTTTATTATATAAGCTCGACCTAGTCATGAACAATTGATATTTTTACAATTTATTTGTGTAAGAGCTGAACTTATTTGTTTAATAAATCATTGTGTTCATATCTTTGTTCAGTTTCTCTTGGCAGGTAGACCCCCAACTATTTTATTTTGTTTACAGTAATTTTAAATGGAATTTATTTATGTCTTGCTGATGGGCTTTGTCAATAATATATAGAAATGCTGATGACTTGTGTGCATTCATTTTATATTCTGCAACTTTGCTAAAGATGTAAATTGTTTTAAATAAGTTTTTGAATGATTTTTTTTAGGATCTTCTACTGATATATTCACATCATCTACATTTTTTCCTCATTGACTACTCTAATTCTTTTAATTTATTTTTCTTTTCTTCTTTGTAAATCTAATATTTCTAGTACAGTTTGAATAATACTGATGATAATGTGCATCTTTGTTTTACCCCTTATCTAATGGGTAATGTGTCCAGATTCTCTCCATTACAAATAATTCTTGGTGGAGGTTTCAGATAATTATTGCTTACTATTTTAAGGAAAACTTCCTTCATTTCTTTGCTCTCTAGATTTTGTTACAGGAATGAGTGCAGTATTTGTCAAAAGCTTTTACTGCTTGAATTGACATTAACATATGATTCCTGTTGTATTTCTTACTAATATGGTCTATTATAGTAATACTTTTCCTGATTTTGAACTAGCCTTGCATTCCTGGTACAAATAGCATTTTGTCATAATATATTATCCTGCTGATAAGTAGCTATAATTTCTTTGTTAATATTTAAATTTTCACATCAATATTCATTATGGAGATTGGTCTGTAATTTTCTTTCTCTGTTTTGGCTCTTCTGATTTAGATATTAGAACTATACTTGTGTCATAGAAGGAATTTGGCCATATTCATTTACCTCTTTTTCCAAATAGTTTACATAATATTAGCTTTATTAGATTATTAGTTTTCTTAGGTTCTATTTTACTAATCTCCCTTTTAATTTCAGAATTTCTAATTTGTATTGAATTGGGGGTTCTTAATATATTCTTTTTCTAGCTTTTTAGTGGCATGTTTAATTAATTTATCTCCTCTTTCTCTATTTTATTCATAGCTAGTTAGAGATATTAAATTCCCCCTGCCAAATGTTTTGGCTGCTTCTCATCGATTTTGGTATGTTGCTTCATTATTATAACTTCAAATTACGAATTGTTTCTGTGATTTGTTGTTTGGTCTAGTAATTTTTTTAGAATTAGATTATTTGATTTCCTGTTGATTTTTAGTCTATCTTTCTTTGTTCCTTTGTTGAATATAATTTTTGCTGCAATGTGGGCTGCGAAGGAAGTATTTACTATTTCTGAAATTCTGCATTTGAATGTGAGGTTTTTATGCATGATCAGTTTTTGAATAGGTAAATGCCAAGTAGTTCCAAGGAAAAAAAATGTGAATTCTTTTCTATCACTATTCAGTCCCCCCCACCCCCCAATGGACTATTGTATCTATATTTTCTATGATTCTATTAACCTCACTAGTTATCTTCTTGTTTATTGGGATTATATTTTTCTGATTCTGAGAGGGGAAGGTTGAAGTCCACTATAGTATAATTTTGCTATCTCTTTCTTCTGTACCTAATTTAAAATCTTCTTCAGGCATTTAGCTGCTCTATCACTTGCTGTGTACACATTTAGTATTGTACTACTTCATTGTTTATGGTATTCCTTATCAAGATATACTATCCTTCTTTATCTCTTTTCATAAGATCTATTTCTACTTTTTTGAAATCTGAGATCAGAATTGCTACCCTTACTATTTTTACTTCAGCTGAAGCAAAATAAATCCTGTTACAGCTTTTTGACCTTTTGAAAGAAAATTATAGACCAATCTCCCTAATGAATATTGATGCTAAAAGCTTATATAAAATATTAGCAAAAAGATTACAGAAAATCATGCACAGGATAAAACATTATGACCAAGTAGGCTTTATACCATGAATGTAGGGCTGGTTAAATATTAGGAAAATATTAGCATAATTGACTATATCAATAACCAACCAAGCAAAAACCACATGATCATCTTAATAGATGCAGAAAAAGCATTTGATAAAATACAACATCCATTCCTAAAAAAACACTTGAGAGTATAGGAATAAATGGACTTTTCCTTAAAATAGTCAGAAGCATATATTTAAAACGATCAGTAAGCATCATGTGCAAGGGGAAAAACTGGAACTTTTCCCAGTAAGATCTGGAGTGAAGCAAGGTTGCCCACTATCACCATTATTATTCAATATTGTATTAGAAATACTAGCCTTGGCAATAAGAGTCGAGAAAAAGATTAAAGGAATTAGAGTAGGCAATGAGGAAACTAAATTATCACTCTTTTCAGATGATATGATGGTATATCTAGAGAACCCTAGAGATTCTATTAAAAAGCTATTAGAAATAATTCATAACTTTAGCAACGTAGCAGGACACAAAATAAATCCCCATAAATCCTCAGCATTTTTATACATCACCAACAAAATCCAACAGCAAGAGATACAAAGAGAAACTTCATTCAAAATAACTGTTGACAGCATAAAATATTTGGAAATCTATCTACCAAAGGAAAGCTAGGAATTATATGAGCGATAGGGACTTCCTGTTAAGATGGCGGAGAGGAGGCTCACAGCTGCATAAGCTCCACGCTTTCTCTCACTATCCATTTCATTACAAGCCTCTGAATCAATGCTTGACTGAAAAAAAACCCACATATAGTTACCAAGAGAAGCCATCCTTGAGATCTGCCAAGAAAGGTCTGTCTTTACTGGAGGGCTGGGGCGGTTTTAGATCGGGCGCAGGCGGTGGGCAGCGGCAGTGAGAGCACGGGAGCAGACTGGAGAGGGGGTGGGGAGTGATCGCAGCCGTCTCTGTGGGGAGAGCTTCGCTACAGGTTTGGAACCTGCAGCAAGTCAGCAGCCCAGCAGAGAAGCTAAAAACACCGGGCTGAAGAATACAACCCCAAACAGCTGGAGTCTCTCAGGACCTGCCCGCCTCCCCCTCCCCCCCCCCCCCACAGTGAATCAGCACGCTTTGGGATCTCAGAGCACAGGCGCACACAGTCCTGCTAGTGCCTCACTGCTGCCCCCTGCAGTCTGTAGAGGAAGCTCGATAACACACCCAGCCCCCCCTCCCCCAAGAAAGACTCCAGTTTTTTCTGTTTTTCTTTGGTAGTTTGTCTCTGATTAATAGACAGAATGAGCAAGAAGCTGAAGAGGACTTTAACCCTTTACAGCTTCTATACAGATAGAGAGCAGACTCTAAATCCTGAGGAGACTAAAAACAGGCAGTCCCCAGGTGAATCCCCAAAGGAGGAGAGCATCTGTTCCTCAGCACAGATGAACCTCATAGAAGTGATTAAAAAGGCTCTCACAAGGGAGCTAGAAGAAAAATGGGAAAAGGAGAGGGAGGCTTGGCAAAAGAGCCTGGAGAAGTCAGTTAAAGAGAGAGTGGATAAAGAAGTAAAATCCTTGAAAAATAGGATTATTGAACTGGAAACAGAAAACAGCTCTCTAAAAAACAAAATTGGCGAAATGGAAAAAAATTCCACAGAACAAAAGAACTCAATTGGACAATTAGAAAAAGATTTTTAAAAAATGAGTGAAGAGAATACTTCACTGAAAATCAGAATTGAACAAGTGGAATTGAATGACTCGAGGAGACAAGAAGAATCAGTCAAGCAAATACAAAAAAAAATCAAACAATGGAGAAAAATGTGAAATACCTTCTGGGGAAGACAACAGACCTGGAAAACAGATCCAGGAGAGACAATCTGAGAATCATTGGACTCCCAGAAAAACATGATGAAAAAAAGAGCCTGGACACTATTTTCCAAGAAATCATCAAAAAGAACTGCCCAGAAGTCATAGGAACAGAGGAAAAAATAAACATTGAAAGGATTCATTGATCACCCACTGAAAGGGATCCTAAAATCAAAACACCAAGGAATATAGTGGCCAAATGCCAGAACCCTCAGATGAAGGAAAAAATATTGCAAGCGGCTAGAAAAACCCAATTCAAGTATCAAGGAGCCACAATAAGGATCACCCAGGATCTGGCAGCATCCACATTAAAAGATCGAAGGGCCTGGAATATGATATTCCGAAAGGCTAAGGAACTTGGTATGCAACCAAAAATAACTTACCCAGCGAGAATGAGCATCTTTTTCCAGGGAAGAAGATGGACATTCAATGAAGTAAGCGAATTTCATCTATTTCTGATGAAAAAACCAGAACTTAACAAAAAGTTTGATCTACAAATATAGAACTCAAGAGAAATCTAAAAAGGTAAAGATTAATCTTGGGGACTATATTTTGACTATATAGATGTATAAAGAATACATGTATACCTTGTTCTAGAAATTGATGTGGAAAGGACATTGTACCAGAAAAAGGGTAAAGTGGGGGTAGTACATCTCATGAAGAGGCATAGGAAACCTATTATATCCGAGAGAAAGAATGGAGGGGGATGAATATAGTGGGTATCTTACTGCCTTTAGAATTGGCTTTAAGTGAAAAATCTTAAGACATATTCAATCTATGGTGAAACTTCTCCCATCTCATTGAAAAGTGAGAAGGGAAAAGTGAAAAGGGAAGGAATAAGCTAAGGGGAAGGGAATACGGGAACTGGGAGGGAAAGGGGTAAGATAGGGGGAGGAACTCTAAGGCGGGGGGAGGGATACTAAAAAGGGAGGGCTGTGAGAAGCAAGTGGTGCTCACAAGCTTAATACTGGGAAGGGGGGAAAGGGGAAAGAAGGGAGGAAAGCATAAACCGGGGTTAACAAGATGGCAAGTAATACAGAATTGGTCATTCTAACCATAAACGTGAACGGGGTAAACTCCCCCATAAAGAGGAAGCGGTTAGCAGAATGGATTAAAAGCCAGAATCCTACAATATGTTGTTTACAGGAAACACACCTGAAGCAGGGAGATACATGCAGGTTAAAGGTTAAAGGTTGGAGCAAAATCTACTATGCTTCAGGTGAAGTCAAAAAAGCAGGGGTAGCCATCCTGATCTCAGATCAAGCTAAAGCAAAAATTGATCTAATTAAAAGAGATAAGGAAGGACACTATATCTTGCTAAAGGGTAGCATGGAAAATGAAGCACTATCTATATTAAACATATATGCACCAAGTGGGGTAGCATCTAAATTCTTAAAAGAGAAACTAAGAGAGCTGCAAGAAGAAATAGACAGTAAAACTATAATAGTGGGAGATCTTAACCTTGCACTCTCAGAATTAGATAAATCAAACCACAAAATAAATAAGAAAGAAGTCAAAGAGGTAAATAGAATACTAGAAAAGTTAGATATGATAGATCTCTGGAGAAAATGTAATGGAGACAGAAAGGAATACACTTTCTTTTCAGCAGTTCATGGAACCTATACAAAAATTGACCATATATTAGGACATAAAAACCTCAAACTCAAATGTAGTAAGGCAGAAATAGTAAATGCATCCTTTTCAGACCACGATGCAATGAAAATTACATTCAACAAAAAACCAGGGGGAAGTAGACCAAAAAATAATTGGAAACTAAATAATCTCATACTAAAGAATGATTGGGTGAAACAGCAAATCATAGACATAATTAATAACTTCACCCAAGAAAGCGATAATAATGAGACATCATACCAAAATGTATGGGATGCAGCCAAAGCGGTAATAAGGGGAAATTTCATATCTCTAGAGGCCTATTTGTATAAAATAGAGAAAGAGAAGGTCAATGAATTGGGTTTGCAATTAAAAATGCTAGAAAAGGAACAAATTAAAAACCCCCAGTCAAACACTAAACTTGAAATTCTAAAAATAAAAGGTGAGATCAATAAAATTGAAAGTAAAAAAACTATTGAATTGATTAATAAAACTAAGAGTTGGTTCTATGAAAAAACCAACAAAATAGACAAACCCTTAGTAAATCTGATTAAAAAAAGGAAAGAGGAAAATCAAATTGTTCGTCTTAAAAATGAAAAGGGAGAACTCACCACTAAAGAAGAGGAAATTAGAGCAATAATTAGGAGTTACTTTGCCCAACTTTATGCCAATAAATTCGACAACTTAAATGAAATAGAAAAATACCTCCAAAAATACAGCTTGCCCAAACTAACAGAGGAAGAAGTAAATATCCTAAACAGTCCCATCTCAGAAAAAGAAATAGAACAAACTATCAATCAACTCCCTAAGAAAAAATCCCCAGGACCAGATGGATTTACATGTGAATTCTACCAAACATTTAAAGAACAATGAACTCCAATGTTATATAAACTATTTGAAAAAATAGGGATTGAAGGAATCCTACCAAACTCCTTTTATGACACAGACATGGTACTGATACCTAAACCAGGTAGGCTGAAAACAGAGAAAGAAAATTATAGACCAATCTCCCTAATGAACATTGATGCTAAAATCTTAAATAAAATATTAGCAAAAAGATTACAGAAAATCATCCCCAGGATAATACACTATGACCAAGTAGGATTTATACCAGGAATGCAGGGCTGGTTCAATATTAGGAAAATATTAGCATAATTGACTATATCAATAACCAACCAAGCAAAAACCACATGATCATCTTAATAGATGCAGAAAAAGCATTTGATAAAATCCAACATCCATTCCTAATAAAAACACTTGAGAGCATAAGAATAAATGGACTTTTCCTTAAAATAGTCAGGAGCATATATTTAAAACCATCAGTAAGCATCATATGCAATGGGGAAAAACTGGAACCTTTCCCAGTAAGATCTGGAGTGAAGCAAGGTTGCCCACTATCACCATTATTATTTAATATCGTATTAGAAACACTAGCCTCGGCAATAAGAGTCGAGAAAGATATTAAAGGAATTAGAGTAGGCAATGAGGAAACCAAACTATCACTCTTTGCAGATGATATGATGGTATACCTAGAGAACCCCAGAGATTCTACCAAAAAGCTATTGGAAATAATTCATAATTTTAGCAAAGTAGCTGGCTACAAAATAAATCCCCATAAATCCTCAGCATTTTTATACATCACCAACAAAACCCAACAGCAAGAGATACAAAGAGAAATTCCATTCAGAATAACTGTTGATACCATAAAATATTTGGGAATCTATCTACCAAAGGAAAGTCAGGAATTATATGAGCAAAATTATAAAAAAATCTCCACACAAATAAAGTCAGACTTAAATAATTGGAAAAATATTAAGTGCTCTTGGATCGGCCGAGTGAACATAATAAAGATGACAATACTCCCTAAACTAATCTATTTATTTAGTGCTATACCAATCAGACTTCCAAGAAAATATTTTATTGATCTAGAAAAAATAACAACAAAATTCATATGGAACAATAAAAAGTCGAGAATCTCAAGGGAATTAATGAAAAAAAAATCAAATGAAGGTGGCCTAGCTGTACCTGATCTAAAATTATATTATAAAGCAGCAGTCACCAAAACCATTTGGTATTGGCTAAGAAATAGATTAGTGGATCAGTGGAAAAGGCTAGGCTCACAAGACAGAATAGTCAATTATAGCAATCTAGTGTTTGACAAACCCAAAGCCCCTAACTTCTGGAAAAGAATTCATTATTTGATAAAAACTGCTGGGATAATTGGAAATTAGTATGGCAGAAATTAGGCATGGACCCACACTTAACACCATATACCAAGATAAGATCAAAATGGGTCTATGACCTAGGCATAAAGAACGAGATTATATATAAATTAGAGGAACATAGTTTAAACTTTGAATTAGGCATTCAGCACCTATCGCATCATGGACAAGTATTTTAAACTTTCAAAGCCTAAATATCAATTGCAGTACTTGTACAATCTATTCCATAGATTATTTTTAAGAAAACACATTGTAAATTTTTTATTTATTTTAATTAATTAATTTAAAATGTAAATGCAAAATAGAAAAAGAAAAACTTATTGACATGTGCCCAGCAGAACATATTAGATGATTCAAAATTTGAAACAATAAATTTCCATTTCAAGAGTCTATATAATAATTATTACTGCTTGTCAACATTATTTGTCATTGCTTTTTTGTAGGTTTTCTTTTGCTCTCTACTTTGAACTTTTTAAAATTCTTTTTTTCCCCTCTTTCAAATCCTCCACATCTCCCCAAGAAGTCTACAATAAAGTATGATTATATTTATATGTATGTATATATGTGTATGTATTTATACCTATGCATACATATATATAGATAGATAGATAGATAGATAGATAGAGATATACATAGATATGCATAGAAACATATTTATCTATAATGATGCTCATATATACACATATGAACTCATATATATCTAAGTAAGCCTGTAATATGATTGCTTATCCTCTCTTTTGCTGAAGTGGATAACAAATCTTGGAATATTTTTTTAATCCTCCAATTCATTATTTCCTACAGCACAGCAATATTCCAAATTTATACTATCTAGGAACTTTAAATAGTCTAAAACAATATTGAATAATATGACTAACATATAGTGTATTTTTGATTAAATCTATTTTAACTTTAACCTTGTCTGAGATTAATAATTACTTCCCCTACTTTTTTATAATAAATTAAACTCCTGATCATTATAATTATATTTATTTCCTATCTCTACTGACTCCTCTGCTTCACATCTACCTGATATCTTATCTTTTTTTTCCTTTACTTAACCCATATTAACTTGAAGGATCTCTTCCTTATCCTCTTTTCCTACCCTTCCATTCCCTCTTTATTCCATTCTGTTTAATCTATACATTTTATCCCATTCCTGTTAATCTATACAATCTTCTATACCCTTCTTACTTTATTTCCACCCCCTTTTATTTCTTTATAAATTTAGAAAAAATTTATACTCTTCTAGATATATGCATAAATGTATTGTTCCCTTTTTTATTGAGTGATGTATATGATTGACAGTAGAGGATCCACATTTCTGAAATTATTCATACACTCATACCCCACAATTTAAAGAAAGAGAATAAATAAAGAGAAAAACAGAAAAGAAATACAAAACTAAATGAAACAAAAGAGAAGATTGTCATGTTCCCAATAGAATATCAGGGAAGATTCAAAACATATAACAACCAGTTAAATACCACTTCAGGAATCATATTATTTTCATATATGTATGTACCAGTTGAAGAAAGTATCTATGTGTGTGTGTGTGTGTGTGTGTGTATGTGTGTGTGTATTACAAGAAGAAATTATATTCATGAGTGTCCATCTTTACTTTCTTGTGAATTGTTCTTTTCTTCTTTGCGACAGATCTTTTTCTTTCTTTCTTTCTTTCTTTCTTTCTTTCTTTCTTTCTTTCTTTCTTTCTTTCTTTTTCTTTCTTTCTTTTTTTTCTGAACAATTAGAGTTAAGTAACTTTCTGAAGGGTCACACAACTAGGAAATGTTAAATGTCTGAAATCTGATTTGAACTTAGGCCCTCCTGATTTCAGGGCTGGGGCTCTATCCACTGCACCACTACCTGCCCCTTCACACCTAGCTGCCCCAAACCTTTTTTACTTGATTATTTTTCTCCTTCATCCTCCATGTCCAAGTAGTCTATATTTAAGAAAGGATATATTTATATATGTATATGTGTATATACACATGCACATACATATGCACACATATCTCCTTACATAGATACCTGTAAAACTTTCCTATTTCTGCTCACCCTTTGCTTTAATCTTGCTACTAACTTGCCTTGCTATTACTATATATATATACATATATATATATATTTATGTAAATATATATGTATATATACATATACATATATATACACACACATACATATACCCTCCTCATACAATCCCTATACATCCCTACATACATAAATGTGTCTTTCCTATCTCTGCTAAATCTTTAATTAAATTCTGCTCCATAACATGCTTTGTTATTACTCAACCTTTCCCCATCCAGGGATCCCTTCCTTGTCTTTTTTTCTTACCTTTTGCTTTCACATCTGCTCATTATTCCCCACTTCTTTCTTTTTTTTTCTAATTAATTTATTTTTAATATACATTGCTTGATCAATCATGTTGGGAGAGAAAAATCAGAACAAAAGGGAAATTTCATATCTCTAGAGGCCTATTTGTATAAAATAGAGAAAGAGAAGGTCAATGAATAGGGCTTGCAAGTAAAAATGCTAGAAAAGGAACAAATTAAAAACCACCAGTCAAACACTAAACTTGAAATTCTAAAAATAAAAGGAGAGATCAATAAAATTGAAAGTTAAAAAAAAACTATTGAATTAATTAATAAAACTAAGAGTTGGTTCTATGAAAAAAACAAAAATATAAACAAACCCTTAGTAAATCTGATTAAAAAAAGGAAAGAGGAAAATCAAATTGGTAGTCTTAAAAATGGAAAGGGAGAACTTGTCATTAACGAAGAGGAAATTAGAGCAATATTTAGGAATTACTTTGCCCAACTTTATGCCAATAAATTCGATAACTTAAATGAAATAGAAAAATACCTCCAAAAATATAGCTTGCCCAAATTAACAGAGGAAGAAATACATATCCTAAACAGTCCTATCTCAGAAAAAGAAATAGAACAAGCTATTAACCAATTCCCTAAGAAAAAATCCCTAGGACCAGATGGATTTACATGTGAATTCTACCAAACATTTAAAGAACAATTAACTCCAATGCTATAAAAACTATTTGAAAAAATAGGGATTGAAGGAGTCCTACCAAACTCCTTTTATGACACAGACATGGTACTTACCTGGTTTAGGTTGAAAACAGAGAAAGAAAATTATAGACCAATCTCCCTAATGAATATTGATGCTAAAAGCTTAAATAAAATATTAGCAAAAAGATTACAGAAAATCATGCACAGGATAAAACATTATGACCAAGTAGGCTTTATACCATGAATGTAGGGCTGGTTAAATATTAGGAAAATATTAGCATAATTGACTATATCAATAACCAACCAAGCAAAAACCACATGATCATCTTAATAGATGCAGAAAAAGCATTTGATAAAATACAACATCCATTCCTAAAAAAACACTTGAGAGTATAGGAATAAATGGACTTTTCCTTAAAATAGTCAGAAGCATATATTTAAAACGATCAGTAAGCATCATGTGCAAGGGGAAAAACTGGAACCTTTCCCAGTAAGATCTGGAGTGAAGCAAGGTTGCCCACTATCACCATTATTATTCAATATTGTATTAGAAATACTAGCCTTGGCAATAAGAGTCGAGAAAAAGATTAAAGGAATTAGAGTAGGCAACGAGGAAACTAAATTATCACTCTTTTCAGATGATATGATGGTATACCTAGAGAACCCCAGAGATTCTACCAAAAAGCTATTGGAAATAATTCATAATTTTAGCAAAGTAGCTGGACACAAAATAAATCCCCATAAATCCTCAGCATTTTTATACATCACCAACAAAATCCAACAGCAAGAGATACAAAGAGAAACTTCATTCAAAATAACTGTTGACAGCATAAAATATTTGGAAATCTATCTACCAAAGGAAAGTTAGGAATTATATGAGCAAAATTACAAAAAACTTTCCACACAAATAAAGTCAGACTTAAATAATTGGAAAAATATTAAGTGCTCTTGGATAGGACAAGTGCATATAATAAAGATGACAATAACCCCTAAGCTAATCTATTTATTTAGTGTTATAACAATCAGACTTCCAAGAAAATATTTTAATGATCTAGAAAAAAATAACAACAAAATTCATATGGAACAATAAAAAGTTGAGAATCTCAAGGGAATTAATGAAAAAAAAAATCAAATGAAGATGGCCTAGCTGTACCTGATCTAAAATTATATTATAAAGCAGCAGTCACCAAAACCATTTGGTATTGGCTAAGAAATAGATTAGTTGATCAGTAGAACAGGTTAGGTTCACAAGACAGAATAATCAACTATCCAATCTAGTGTTTCACAAACCCAAAGATCCTAACTTTTGGAATAAGAATTCACTATTTGATAAAAACTGCTGGGATAACTGGAAATTAGTATGGCAGAAATTAGGCATGGACCCACACTTAACACCATATACCAAGATAAGATCAAAATGGGTCCATGACCTAGGCATAAAGAACGAGATTAAAAATAAATTAGAGGAACATAGGATAGTTTAGCTCTCAGACTTGTGGAGGAGAAAGAAATTTGTGACCAAAGATGAACTAGAGACCATTAATGATCACAAAATAGAAATTTTTAATTATATCAAATTAAAAAGCCTTTGTACAAACAAAACTAATGCAAACAAGATTAGAAGGGAAGCAATACACTGGGAAAACATCCTCACAGTTAAAGGTTCTGATAAAGGCCTCATTTCCAAAATATATAGAGAATGGACTCTAATTTATAAGAAATCAAGCCATTCTCCAATTGATAAATGGTCAAAGGATATGAACAGACAATTCTCAGATGAAGAAATTGAAACTATTTCTAGCCATACGAAAAGATGCTCCAAGTTATTATTAACCAGAGAAATGCTGATCAATTACCCATGCATATGTCTTGTAAATAATAAGCTATAATAAAAGTAAATAAATAAAAATTCTGAGATTAAGAAACACCAAATAAAAAAAAATTTAAAAATATAAAAAAAATTTCATCTTTGAGGCTCTGTACCTCCTTTTCTAATTAACTTTTTTCATAATATTCTTGTTTTTCTTGGATGGTTTTTAGTTTTAGTTTTAATTTTTCTTCAATGTCTCTCATTTGATTTTTAAATTCTTTTTGAGTTCTTCTATAAATTCTCTCTGGGTGAAAGCTATTTCAAGTTACTCTTTGGAGCAGAAACTTTTTTTTAATTAAAGTTTCCTCTTCTAAAAATAAACCCTGGTCTTCCCTATTCCAATGATATGTTTCAGTGGTGGTCTTATTTCTTTTGTGTTTCATTTTTCTTTTTAATAAGAGGTATTAGTGTAAGCACCTCTAATCATGGTAATCCTATGATTATCATGGAGATAGTGGCTCAAGCTTCTCTTCAACTCTTCCCTCTGAAAAGGAAGCCTAAACCAAGAGCTACAGCATTCTGCAAGTATCCACAGTCATCAATGTCTTTCTTCAGCTGCTTCTGCACTCGCCAGTTTCTGATTCCTTCCTTCCCAGGGCCACAGGTCTGTAGCACAGCTGCACCTGGTTTCCCCAATCAACTAAAGTTCATTCAGTCCTCCCAGACTCAGACAAACAGTCGAGGAAGTGAAGGTCTCTGTGATTCCAGCCCACCTTGCTCATTCAAGGGGTCTCTACTTGATGTTTATGGAGAGCTAGCTGGGAGGGTTTTGCACTTAAGAGAAGTTAATTCTAAGCCCCAGGTCTTTCTTCAGATCTTTTTAGATTGTTTCAGGACACCTCTCTTCTGCCCCATGTCTTCTTGATTTTTCACTAGTCTACATGAAGCTTGATGTGAAAAATATGTTCTATTTGTGGAAGAAATCAGGAGACCTTGAAAATTATTAACCTTTTCCTCTATCTTCCCAGAATTCTCCCCATATTGTAAAAGCTTAAAGCATAAAAGAAGATGTGAAGTCCAGCCTCATTCACTGGAGGCCTCAGGATCAGCCAGATTCAGGATAAGTAAAAGTCCTTGGTCTTTAGGGGGAGGAATGAAAGAGATGGACAAAACTGCCAGAAGTTTTGCTAAGGATCTAGAGTTCAGAAATCTCTGCACTTTTCTCCTCTCCATCATGGGACCAAGTGAGTCTGGCTAGTCTCCCTCTACTCTCTAATCCCTCCTACAATTACCTGTATATACCAAAAGATCAAGCCAGCATGGAATAGTGAGAAAGGCCATTTTTCCAAGAATATGCTAATAGTGTTATTGTCCAATAGGTAATTAGCTCTAAGTGCTTGATTGTCTGATTCAAGCACACCTCTTAGAGTTTCAGCCCTTTACAAGACATAATGCAAAATATAAATGTGAGGTATTATAGTTGAGACACTTCTATTAAAGTGTTTCTGTAATATCCCCTGTGAGCTTATTCCCCCAATCTGCTTTTAACTTATTGGTTGGCTGTCTATGAGAAATGACTGCTACTCAACTCAAGTAATAAGGCAGTACAGTAGTAAAAGAACTCAAATACAAAGGATTGTACACAAACCTTGTAGAAACAATTGCACTTGGACTTCTGGGGTGATAAATTATGAAGATCAATTAAATTCTAAATAATTGTAATGAATTTACATGCTTGATTTCTATATTGTCAAACATAATTTATGTGTTTGTTGGTTCATTTTTCTAAAATTTTGCCCCTCTTTCTTTAAATTTTTGTTGTAGTATCCTGACTCAAAGTTTTGTATAGAACATTATACTATCTCATTTTATCTTCATAATAACCTTGGGAGTTACTTTATATTATTTAAACATAGATGACATTTTGAAACACATGAAAAAAATCCAGTGACTTACCCTAGGTCACACAATTACTATTTTTGGAGGGAGGATGTTAATTCACATCTTCTTGATTCCATTTTCAATATTATCTGAAGTGGGACAAGTCAATTAACCTCTTAAGCCCTTCTCAGTTAAATGTATAAATTGTTGATCTGCATTGTAAAATGTGGTAGAATTTACTTGACAGGAAAAGTTTATCTTAATGAAATTAACCCATCCCTCTCCCATAAAGAAAGAGAGAGAGAGAGAGAGAGAGAGAGAGAAACAACAACTCCAAACAACACACAGAAACCCTTGGCTACATGTTTATATTAGACAGAAGATGTCAAGCCACAATGGCTTAGTGAAAGAAATGAGATTTCAGAAGTTATTTGAATGTGTGAAATGTGACAGATTGCCAAACTAAAGCACAAAGGATGTCCAAATGTCTCCAATTATCTCACTGACAAAATAAAATAAAAATTAATTTTCCTTAGTTGGCTTCTATGCTTTCTTTTCTTGAAATTAAAACCTGTATATAAAATGTATGTCACACAATGTAACACTAGAATGGACAGAAGAGTTCTAGTTGAAATTCTAGAAGAAATGCGATGAAAGTTTGTATTTTTATATAAAAGAAATTACAAGGAGTTAAATTGAATATCATTACTATGACACATTTTAAAACATTTCTAGAATGCAAAATTCTATAACAGAGAGCAGCAAAAAAAAAAAGAAAAGAAAAGAAAAGAAAAGAAAAAGAAAAAAGAATTGTTCAAAACGCCCTCCACTGTCAGAATTTATGCTTTATCACCCATTAGGGTTAGGAAGAATATAAATTCTACCTTACATATTTACAATTTTGTGACCCTCTGCATATAATCATTCTGTAGCCATTTTCTTCATATATAAAATGAGGAGGTTGGACTACTGCTCTCTATGGTTCCTTCTACTCTAAACCTATAATGCAATTGTAAAAATATTTGGAGACACCCTTTTTCTCAAAGTTGAGTCCCAGAAATTAGATTGTGCCTGGAGCTTGGCATAACAATAATCCTTTGCCTTCTGAATGATCTCACCCTCTGGAAAATTGCATTGTTTGTATAGTATTGGGTACTCACTGAAGGATTTATGACAAGATTTAAGAACAAATGTTTGAGAATTCAATCCACTTTTTTTTTTTTTTTTTTTGTCGATAAAACCTTGCCTTTGTCCCAGTATGATAAACTCTCAATCTCAGAAGGTATAGCTTTTGCTTGAAAGCATTCTCCTTACTCTGAAATTAATTAAATTGCTACTTAATTCCTGACATACTTGCCTCTGGCTTGCTTATTCAGATCTGGCCTTCCCAGTCAGAGGTCAATTCTAGTTTGGCCAATATTATAAACTAAACATTTTTATTAGACAACTACTTTGTATGAAGTACTATACTTAGCTCTAAGAGGATTAATTAAGTCTAAGGAAGACTTGTCTCTCTACTCACATGATTTACACTTGCATTGAGATTAGCAGAAATTACTAAGAGGGAGGAAGGGCATAAAGGAAAGCTGTTTAAAGAGATAGTCTTATTTGACATTCTATATAGACCATTTTTTCTTGGCTGAAATGGACAAATGGCCCTCCTTTCCACTGTACTTCAAGGGCCTCGGGCTAGCAGAAGAAAGTTTGCTCAGCTAGATTGGGGGACTTCTTTTGCACTTCAAAGGGCCTGCTCAACAATGCTTTTAAGGGTATCTGTTCCAGGAGGGTGGTAGAAGAAACCCTATATGTTAAAACATCTGCCCTGGTGCGATTCTCCTTTTTATCCTGTTGTAAAACCCCCATGCTCCTGTTGTAAAATGCGAATCACAGATTAAAATGTAACAAGCTGAACAGAAATGCTTATAAGGTTGTCTTTAGTTCTGTGAGGCACTGAATTCGATCTGATCAGAACTCCATCCCGAGCTCGGTACCAAATAAATTCTAAATTTTACTCATTGTGGCTGTCTTGAATTTTATTGCCTGGGCTGTTTTATTGGCAATATAAAATAAGGTCATGAATGAGATTAAGGAGGCCAATTGATGACTCTCCCTCTGTATCTGTGCTTTACATTGTCCAAAATTTCTTGCCCAAAATTCATTCATTTCCATAGTATAGCCCAGTCTTCTTTTATTTTCTAATGATCATTCTTCCTCTATCATCATAGAATATCCTTCCCTCCTTAATAGCTATATTCTTTTTATGTTTAATACCTAGAATGTTCTATCAAATCTTGGGATATGACTGAATTTAAATATTACTAAGAAATGTGAAAAAATCTGAATTATATGTTAGGAAGAGTATGACAACAATATTAGGACAGAATAGAACAGGGGAAATTTATTTTTTTTTTAATTTTTTTTTTTTGAGGGTTGTTTTTTTTTTTCCTTTTTTTTTCTTTTTTTTTTAATTTAATTTTTATTTAATAATTACTTTATATTGACACTCGTTTCTGTTCCGATTTTTTTTTCCCTCCCTCCCTCCACCCCCTCCCCTAGATGGCAAGCAGTCCTTTATATGTTGGATATGTTGCAGTATATCCTAGATACAATATATGTTTGCAGAACCGAACAGTTCTCTTGTTGCATAGGGAGAATTGGATTCAGAAGGTATAAATAACCCGGGAAGAAAAACAAAAATGCAGATAGTTCACATTCGTTTCCCAGTGTTCTTTCTTTGGGTGTAGCTGCTTTTGTCTGTCATTTGTAAATTGAAACTCAGGTCTCTTTGTCAAAGAAATCCACTTCCATCAAAATATGTCCTCATACAATATTGTTGTCGAAGTGTATAATGATCTCCTGGTTCTGCTCATCTCACTTAGCATCAGTTCATGTAAGTCTCGCCAGTCCTCTCTGTATTCATCCTGCTGGTCATTTCTTACAGAACAATAATATTCCATAACATTCATATACCACAATTTACCCAGCCATTCTCCAATTGATGGGCATCCATTCATTTTCCAATTTCTAGCCACTACAAACAGGACTGCTACAAACATTTTGGCACATACAGGTCCCTTTCCCTTCTTTAGTATTTCTTTGGGATATAAGCCCAATAAAAACACTGCTGGATCAAAGGGTATGCACAATTTGATAATTTTTTGGGCATAATTCCAGATTGCTCTCCAGAATGGTTGGATTCGTTCACAACTCCACCAACAATGCATTAGTGTCCCAGTTTTCCCGCATCCCCTCCAACATTTATCATTATTTTTTCCTGTCATCTTAGCCAACCTGACAGGTGTGTAGTGGTATCTCAGAGTTGTCTTAATTTGCATTTCTCTGATCAATAATGATTTGGAACACTCTTTCATATGAGTGGTAATAGTTTCAATTTCATCCTCTGAAAATTGTCTGTTCATATCCTTTGACCATTTATCAATTGGAGAATGGCTTGATTTCTTATAAATTTGAGTCAGTTCTCTATATATTTTGGAAATGAGGCCTTTATCAGAACCTTTAACTGTGAAAATGTTTTCCCAGTTTGTTGCTTCCCTTCTAATCTTGTTTGCATTATTTTATTTGTACAAAGGCTTTTTAATTTGATGTAATCAAAATTTTCTATTCTGTGATCAGTAATGGTCTCTAGTTCATCTTTGGTCACAAGTTTCTTTCTCCTCCACAAGTCTGAGAGATAAACTATTCTTTGTTCCTCTAAATTATTTATAATCTCATTCTTTATGCCTATGTCATAGACCCATTTTGATCTTATCTTGGTATATGGTGTTAAGTGTGGGTCCATGCCTAATTTCTGCCATACTAATTTCCAATTATCCCAGCAGTTTTTATCAAATAATGAATTCTTTTCCCAGAAGTTAGGGGCTTGGGTTTGTCAAACACTAGATTGCTATAGTTGACTATTCTGTCTTGTGAACGTAGCCATTTCCACTGATCCACTAATCTATTTCTTAGCCAATACCAAATGGTTTTGGTGACTGCTGCTTTATAATATAATTTTAGATCAGGTACAGCTAGGCCACCTTCATCTGATTTTTTTTTCATTAATTCCCTTGAGATTCTCGACTTTTTATTGTTCCATATGAATTTTGTTGTTATTTTTTCTAGATCAATAAAATATTTTCTTGGAAGTCTGATTGGTATAGCACTAAATAAATAGATTAGTTTAGGGAGTATTGCCATCTTTATTATGTTCGCTCGGCCGATCCAAGAGCACTTAATATTTTTCCAATTATTTAAGTCTGACTTTATTTGTGTGGAGATTTTTTTATAATTTTGCTCATATAATTCCTGACTTTCCTTTGGTAGATAGATTCCCAAATATTTTATGGTATCAACAGTTATTCTGAATGGAATTTCTCTTTGTATCTCTTGCTGTTGGGTTTTGTTGGTGATGTATAAAAATGCTGAGGATTTATGGGGATTTATTTTGTAGCCAGCTACTTTGCTAAAATTATGAATTATTTCCAATAGCTTTTTGGTAGAATCTCTGGGGTTCTCTAGGTATACCATCATATCATCTGCAAAGAGTGATAGTTTGGTTTCCTCATTGCCTACTCTACTTCCTTTAATATCTTTCTCGACTCTTATTGCCGAGGCTAGTGTTTCTAATACGATATTAAATAATAATGGTGATAGTGGGCAACCTTGCTTCACTCCAGATCTTACTGGGAAAGGTTCCAGTTTTTCCCCATTGCATATGATGCTTACTGATGGTTTTAAATATATGCTCCTGACTATTTTAAGGAAAAGTCCATTTATTCCTATGCTCTCAAGTATTTTTATTAGGAATGGATGTTGGATTTTATCAAATGCTTTTTCTGCATCTATTGAGATGATCACATGGTTTTTGTTTGGTTGGTTATTGATATAGTCATTTATGCTAATAGTTTTCCTAATATTGAACCAGCCCTGCATTCCTGGTATAAATCCTACTTGGTCATAGTGTATTGTCCTGGGTATGATTATTTGTAATCTTTTTGCTAATATTTTATTTAAGATTTTAGCATCAATATTCATTAGGGAGATTGGTCTATAATTTTCTTTCTCTGTTTTCAGCCTACCTGGTTTAGGTATCAGTACCATGTTTGTGTCATAAAAGGAGTTTGGTAGGACTCCTTCAATCCCTATTTTTTCAAATAGTTTATTTAGCATTGGAGTTAATTGTTCTTTAAATGTTTGATAGAATTCACATGTAAATCCATCTGGTCCTGGGGATTTTTTCTTAGTGAGTTGATTGATAGTTTGTTCTATTTCTTTTTCTGAGATGGGACTGTTTAGGATATTTACTTCTTCCTCTGTTAGTTTGGGCAAGCTATATTTTTGGAGGTATTTTTCTATTTCATTTAAGTTGTCGAATATATTGGCATAAAGTTGGGCAAAGTAACTCCTAATTATTGCTCTAATTTCCCCTTCGTTAGTGATGAGTTCTCCCTTTTCATTTTTAAGACTAACAATTTGATTTTCCTCTTTCCTTTTTTTAATCAGATTTACTAAGGGTTTGTCTATTTTGTTGGTTTTTTCATAGAACCAACTATTAGTTTTATTAATCAATTCAATAGTTTTTTTACTTTCAATTTTATTGATCTCACCTTTTATTTTTAGAATTTCAAGTTTAGTGTTTGACTGGGGGTTTTTAATATATGCTCCTGACTATTTTAAGGAAAAGTCCATTTATTCCTATGCTCTCAAGTATTTTTATTAGGAATGGATGTTGGATTTTATCAAATGCTTTTTCTGCATCTATTGAGATGATCATATGGTTTTTGTTTGGTTGGTTATTGATATAGTCATTTATGCTAATAGTTTTCCTAATATTGAACCAGCCCTGTATTCCTGGTATAAATCCTACTTGGTCATAGTGTATTATCCTGGTGATGATTTTCTGTAATCTTTTTGCTAATATTTTATTTAAGATTTTAGCATCAATATTCATTAGGGAGATTGGTCTATAATTTTCTTTCTCTGTTTTCAGCCTACCTGGTTTAGGTATCAGTACCATGTCTGTTTCATAAAAGGAGTTTGGTAGGACTCCTTCAATCCCTATTTTTTCAAATAGTTTATATAACATTGGAGGTAATTGTTCTTTAAATGTTTGGTAGAATTCACATGTAAATCCATCTGGTCCTGGGGATTTTTTCTTAGGGAGTTGATTGATAGTTTGTTCTATTTCTTTTTCTGAGATGGGACTGTTTAGGATATTTACTTCTTCCTCTGTTAGTTTGGGCAAGCTGTATTTTTGGAGGTATTTTTTTATTTCATTTAAGTTGTCGAATTTATTGGCATAAAGTTGGGCAAAGTAACTCCTAATTATTGCTCTAATTTCCCCTTCGTTAATGATGAGTTCTCCCTTTTCATTTTTAAGACTAACAATTTGATTTTCCTCTTTCCTTTTTTTAATCAGATTTACTAAGGGTTTGTCTATTTTGTTGGTTTTTTCATAGAACCAACTCTTAGTTTTATTAATCAATTCAATAGTTTTTTTACTTTCAATTTTATTGATCTCACCTTTTATTTTTAGAATTTCAAGTTTAGTGTTTGACTGGGGGTTTTTAATTTGTTCCTTTTCTAGCATTTTTAATTGCAAACCCAATTCATTGACCTTCTCTTTCTCTATTTTATACAAATAGGCCTCTAGAGATATGAAATTTCCCCTTATTACCGCTTTGGCTGCATCCCATACATTTTGGAATGATGTCTCATTATTATCGTTTTCTTGGGTGAAGTTATTAATTATGTCTATGATTTGCTGTTTCACCCAATCATTCTTTAGTATGGGATTATTTAGTTTCCAATTATTTTGTGGTCTACTTCCCCCTGCTTTTTTGTTGAATGTAATTTTCATTGCATCGTGGTCTGAAAAGGATGCATTTACTATTTCTGCCTTACTGCATTTGAGTTTGAGGTTTTTATGTCCTAATATATGGTCAATTTTTGTATAGGTTCCATGAACTGCTGAAAAGAAAGTGTATTCCTTTCTGTCTCCATTACATTTTCTCCAGAGATCTATCATATCTAACTTTTCTAGAATTCTATTTACCTCTTTGACTTCTTTCTTATTTATTTTGTGGTTTGATTTATCTAATTCTGAGAGTACAAGGTTAAGATCTCCCACTATTATAGTTTTACTGTCTATTTCTTCTTGCAGCTCTCTTAGTTTCTCTTTTAAGAATTTAGATGCTACCCCACTTGGTGCATATATGTTTAATATAGATAGTGCTTCATTATCCATGCTGCCCTTTAGCAAGATATAGTGCCCTTCCTTATCTCTTTTAATTAGATCAATTTTTGCTTTAGCTTGATCTGAGATCAGGATGGCTACCCCTGCTTTTTTGACTTCACCTGAAGCATAGTAGATTTTGCTCTAACCTTTTACCTTTAACCTGCATGTATCTCTCCGCTTCAGGTGTGTTTCCTGTAAACAACATATTGTAGGATTCTGGCTTTTAATCCATTCTGCTAACCGCTTCCTCTTTATGGGGGAGTTTACCCCATTCACATTTATGGTTAGAATGACCAATTCTGTATTACTTGCCATCTTGTTAACCCCGGTTTATGCTTTTCTCCCTTCTTTCCCCTTTCCCCCCCTTCCCAGTATTAAGCTTGTGAGCACCACTTGCTTCTCACAGCCCTCCCTTTTTAGTATCCCTCCCCCCGCCTTAGAGTTCCTCCCCCTATCTTACCCCTTTCCCTCCCAGTTCCCGTAATCCCTTCCACTTAGCTTATTCCTTCCCTTTTCACTTTTCCCTTCTCACTTTTCAATGAGGTGGGAGAAGTTTCATCATAGATTGAATATGTCTTAAGATTTTTCACTTAAAGCCAATTCTGAAGGCAGTAAGATACCCACTATATTCATCCCTCTCCATTCTTTCTCTTAGATATAATAGGTTTCCTATGCCTCTTCATGAGATGTACTACCCCCACTTTACCCTTTTTCTGATACAATGTCCTTTCCACATCAATTTCTAGAACAAGGTATACATGTATTCTTTATACATCTATATAGTCAAAATATAGTTCCCAAGAGTAATCTTTACCTTTTTAGGTTTCTCTTGAGTTCTATATTTGTAGATTAAACTTTTTGTTAAGTTCTGGCTTTTTCATCAGAAATAGATGAAATTCGCTTACTTCGTTGAATGTCCATCTTCTTCCCTGGAAAAAGATGCTCATTCTCGCTGGGTAAGTTATTTTTGTTTGCATACCAAGTTCCTTAGCCTTTCGGAATATCATATTCCAGGCCCTTCGATCTTTTAATGTGGATGCTGCCAGATCCTGGGTGATCCTTATTGTGGCTCCTTGATACTTGAATTGGGTTTTTCTAGCCGCTTGCAATATTTTTTCCTTCATCTGAGGGTTCTGGCATTTGGCCACTATATTCCTTGGTGTTTTGATTTTAGGATCCCTTTCAGTGGGTGATCGATGAATCCTTTCAATGTTTATTTTTTCCTCTGTTCCTATGACTTCTGGGCAGTTCTCTTTGATAATTTCCTGGAAAATAGTGTCCAGGCTCTTTTTTTCATCATGTTTTTCTGGGAGTCCAATGATTCTCAGATTGTCTCTCCTGGATCTGTTTTCCAGGTCTGTTGTCTTCCCCAGAAGGTATTTCACATTTTTCTCCATTGTTTGATTTTTTTGGATTTGCTTGACTGATTCTTCTTGTCTCCTCGAGTCATTCAATTCCACTTGTTCAATTCTGATTTTCAGTGAAGTATTTTCTTCACTCACTTTTTTAAAAATCTTTTTCTAATTGTCCAATTGAGTTCCTTTGTTCTGTGGAATTTTTTTCCATTTCGCCAATTTTGTTTTTTAGAGAGCTGTTTTCTGTTTCCAGTTCACTAATCCTATTTTTCAAGGATTTTACTTCTTTATCCACTCTCTCTTTAACTTTCTCCAGGCTCTTTTGCCAAGCCTCCCTCTCCTTTTCCCAAGCTTCCCTCTCCTTTTGCCAAGCCTCACTCGGCTTTCCCCATTTTTCTTCTAGCTCCCTTGTGAGAGCCTTTTTAATCACTTCTATGAGGTTCATCTGTGCTGAGGAACAGATGATCTCCTCCTTTGGGGATTCACCTGGAGACAGTCTGTTTTTAGTCTCCTCAGGATTTAGAGTCTGCTCTCTATCTGTATAGAAGCTGTCAAGGGTTAAAGTCCTCTTCAGCTTCTTGCTCATTCTGTCTAATAATCAGAGACAAACTACCAAAGAAAAACAGAAAAAACTGGAGTCTTTCTTTGGGGGAGGGGCTGGGTATGTTACTGAGCTTCCTCTCCAGACTGCAGGGGGCAGCAGTGAGGCACTAGCAGGACTGTGTGCGCGTGGGCTCTGAGATCCCAGAGCGTGCTGAGTCACTGGGGGGGGGGGGGGGAAAGGAGGGGACAGCCAGGTCCCGAGAGACTCCAGCTGTTTGGGGTTGTATTCTTCAGCCCCGGTGTTTTTAGCTTCTCTGCTGGGCTGCTGACTTGCTGCCAGAGCAAAGTATCCAAACCTGTAGCGAAGCTCTCCCCGCAGAGACGGCTGCGATCACTCCTCACCCCCTCTCCAGTCTGCTCCCGTGCTCTCACTGCCGCTGCCCTCAGCCTGCGCCCGATCTAAAACCGTCCCAGCTCTCCAGTAAAGACAAACCTTTCTTGGCGAATCTCAAGGATGGCTTCTCTTGGTAACTATTTGTGGGTTTTTTTTTTCAGTCAAGCATTAATTCAGAGGCTTGTAATGAAGTGGATAGTGAGAGAAAGCGTGGAGCTTATGCAGCTGTGTGCCTCCTCTCCGCCATCTTAACCGAAAGTCCAAACAGGGGAAATTAAAAAAAAAAAATTGAAGCTATGTCAGTAGTCTAATACTAATACAATGAGAAACATAAATAAATCAGTAAAAAAAGAAATGATAAAAAGGAAATTATTATTATTATTATTATAGCTTTTTATTTACAAGATATATGAATGGGTATTTTTCAGCATTGACAATTGCAAGACCTTTTTTCCAACTTTTCCCCTCCTTCCCCGTATCCCTTCCCCCAGATGGCAGGTTGACCAATACATGTTAAATATGTTGAAGTATAAGTTAAATACAATATATGTATACAAGTCCATACAGTTATTTTGCTCTACAAAAAGAATCAGACTTTGAAATAATATGCAATAAAAGAAATCAAAAATGCAGACAGACAAACATAGAGGGATTGGGAATTGTATATAGTGGTTCATAGTCACCTCCCAGAGTTCTTTCATTGTGTGTGCTGGTTCAATTCATTACTGCTCTATTGAACTGATTTGGTTCATCTCATTGCTGAAGAGGGTCATGTCCATCATAATTGATCATCATAAAGTATTGTTGTTGAAGTATACAATGATCTCCTGGTCCTGCTCATTTCACTCAGCATCAATTCATATAAGTCTCTCCAGGCCTTTCTGAAATCATCCTGCTGGTCATTTCTTACTGAACAATAACATTCCATAATATTCATATACCACAATTTATTCAGCCATTCTCCAACTGATGGGCATCCACTCATTTTCCAGGTTCTGGCCAATACAAAGAGGGCTGCCACAAACATTCTTGCACATACAGGTCCCTTTCCCTCCTTTAAGATCTCTTTGGGATATAAGACCAGTAGTAACACTGCTGGATCAAAGGGTATGCACAGTTTGATAACTTTTTGAGCATAGTTCCAAATTACTCTCCAGAATGGCTGGATATATTCACAATTCCACCAACAATTTATCACTGTCCCTGTTTTCCCACATCCCCTCCAACATTCTGCATTATCTTTCCCCCTCATTCTAGCCAAGCTGACAGGTGTGTAGTGGTATCTCAGAGTTGTCTTAATTTGCATTTCTCTGATTAATAATGATTTGGAGCATATTTTCATATGTCTATAAATAGTTTCAATTTCTCCATCTGAGAATTGTCTGTTCCTATCCTTTGACCATTTATCAATTGGAGAATGGTTTGATTTCTTATAAATTAGAGTCAATTCTCTATATATTTTGGAAATGAGGCCTTTATCAGAACATTTGACTGTAAAAATTTTTTCCCAGTTTATTGCTTCCCTTCTAATCTTTTCTGCATTACTTTTGTTTGTACAAAACCTTTTCAATTTGATATAATCAAAATTTTCTATTTTGTGATAAGTAATGATCTCTAGTTCCTCTTTGGTCATAAATTCCTTTCTCTTCCACAGATTTGAGAGGTAAACTATCCTATGTTCTTCTAATTTATTTATAATCTCATTCTTTATGCGAAACTCATGAACCCATTTTGACCTTATCTTGGTGTACAGTGTTAAGTATGGGTCAATGCCTAATTTCTGCCATACTAATTTCCAATTTTCCCAGTAATTTTTGTCAAAAAGTGAGTTCTTATCCCAAAAGCTGGGGTCTTTGGTTTTGTCAAACACTAGATTATTAAAGTTATTTATTGTTTTATCCTTTGAACCTAACCTATTCCAGTGATCAACTAATCTATTTCTTAGCCAATACCAAATGGTTTTGGTAACCACTGCTTTATGATAAAATTTTAGATCTGGTACAGCTAGGCTACTTTCATTTGATTTTTTTTTTCATTAATCCCCTTGAAATTCTTGATCTTTTGCTTTTCCGTATGAACTTTGTTGTTATTTTTTCTAGGTCATTAAAATATTTTTGGGGGGGAGTCTGATTGATACAGAGCTAAATAAATAGATTAGTTTAGGTAATATTATCATCTTTAATTATATTTGCTCACTCTATTCAAGAGCATTTAATATTTTTTTTCCAGTTAATTAGGTCAGACTTAATTTGTGTAGAAAGTGCTTTGTAGTTTTGCCCATAAAGTTTCTGATTTTCCCTTGGCAGATAGATTCCTAATATTTTATACTATCTGTAGTTACTTTAAATGGAATTTCTCTTTGTAACTCTTAACTGTTGGATTTTGTTGGTGATATATAAGAATGCTGATGACTTATTTGGGCTATTTTTTTATCCTGCAACTTTGCTGAAGGTGTGAATTATTTCTAATAGCTTTTTAGTAGAATCTCTGGGGTTCTCTAAATATACCATCATATCATCAGCAAAGAGTGATAAACAAAGAGTTTCCTCATTACCTATTCTAATTCCTATAACCTCTTTCTCAACTCTTATTGCCAAAGCTAGCATTTCTAATACAATATTGACTAGTAATGGTGATAGTGGGCAACCTTATTTCACTCCTGATCTTATTGGAAATGGTTCCAATTTATTGCCATTACATATGATGCTTACTGATTTTTTTTAAATAGATGCTACTGATTATTTTAAGGAAAAGTCCATTTATTCCTATCCTCTCAAGTGTTTTTAATAGGAATGGATGTTGGATTTTATCAAATGCATTTTCTGCATCTATTGAGATGATCATATGGTTTTTGTTAATTTGGTTATTAATATGGTCAATTATACTGATAGTTTTCCTTATCTTGAACCAGCTCTGCATTCCTGGTATAAATCCTACTTGATCACGGTGTATTATCCTGGGGATGATTTTCTGTAGTCTTTTTTTCTAATATCTTAGTTAAGATTTTAGCATAAATATTCATTCGGGAGATTGGTCTATACTTTTCTTTATTTTCAACCTACCTGGTTTAGGTATCAGTACCATGTCTGTGTCATAAAAGAAATGACTCCTTCATTCCCTATTCTTTTCAAATAGTTTACATAGCATTGGGGCTTTAAATGTTTGGTAGAATTCACATGTATATCCATCTGGTCTTGGATTTTTCTTAGGGAGTTGATTAGTATCTTGTTCTATTTCTTTTTCTGAAATGGGACTATTTAAGCAATTTACTTACTCCTTTGTTAATCTCGGAAGCCTATATTTTGGGAGTAGTCCTCTATTTCATTTAGGTTGTCATACTTATTGGCATAAAGTTGGGCACAGTAACTCCTTATTATTATCCTTCATTGGTGGAGTTCTCCCTTTTCATTTTTAAGACTAACAGTTTGATTTTCCTCTTTCCTTTTTCTAATCAGATTTACCAAAGGTGTATCTATTGTATTGTTTTTATTTTTTTTTTTTTATAAAACCAACTCTTAGTTTTATTTATTAATTCAATATATTTTTATTTACTTTTAATATTGTTAATTTCTCCTTTTAATTTTAGAATTTCAAGTTTAGTATTTGTTTGGGGATTTTTAATTTGGTCTTTTTCTAGCTTTTTAAGTTGCAAGCCCAATTTATTGATCTTCTCTTTCTCTATTTTATTCAAATAAACCTCTAAAGATATAAAATTTCCTTTTATTACCACTTTGGCTGCATCCCACAAATTTTGGTATGATGTCTCATCACTGCCATTATATTGAGTGAAATTATTGATTGTGTCTATAATTTGCTGTTTCACCCAATCATTCTTTAAGATGGCATTATTTAGTTTTCCATAATTTTTTGGTATATTACCCCTAACTTTTTGTTGAATGTAGTTTTTTTTTTTTTTTTTTGGCATCATGATCTGAAAAGAAAGCATTTACTGTTTTTACTGTTTCTGCCTTCCAGCATTTAAGTCTGAGGTCTTTATGTCCTAATACATGGTCAATTTTTGTATAGCTTCCGTGAACTGCTGAGAAGAAAGTATACTCCTTTCTGGCACCATTCAGTTTTCTCCAAAGATCTGTTATACCTAATTTTTCTAATATTGTATTTACCTCCTTAATTTCTTTTTTATTTGTTTGGTTTGATTTATCTGATTCTGAGAGTACAAGGTTGAGATCCCTCACTAGTATAGTTTTGCTGTCTATTTCTTCTTACAACTTTCTTAACTTCCTCTTTAGGAAGTTAGATGCTATACCACTTGGTGCATATATGTTTAGTAGGGATATTGCTTCATTGTTTATGCTACCTTTTAACAAGACATAGTTTCCTTCCTTAACTCTTTTAATTAGATTTTTTGCTTCATCTGAGATAAGGATGGCTACCTCTGCTTTTTTTTTTTTTACTTCACCTGAAGCATAATAGTTTCTGGTCCAGCCTTTTACCTTTACTCTGTACTCTATACTCCCTGCTCTAAATGTGTTCCCTGTAAACAACATATTGTAGGGTTCTGACTTTTGATCCAGTTTGTTATCTGCCTCTACTTTATGGGAGAGTTCATCACATTCACATTTTCAGTTAAAATTGCTAATTCTATATTTTCTGCCATCTTATTATCTCCAGATTATGCTTTTCTTTTTTTTTTTTTGCCCCACCCTTACCCACTTTCCCAGTATTAAAATTATGGGCCCCACTTGCATCATGCAGCTCTCCCTCTTTAGGATCCCTTCCTCCTCCCTTTGAATCCCTTCAAATTTTTTTAGGATAATTTGCTTTTTATATCTAGCTATGCACACATAAAAGATCATGTTGAAATTTAACCATAACCATAATACTCACATATAAACAAAGGTCATATACTATTGAAGCACTTAGAAAATTCTCCATTTTAGATACAAGAATGACGTCTTAAAAGAAATATTATTCAACTTCTACTTTTTAGTCTTGGATACAATATGGAGAACTGACCCCTCATGTTTTCAATAATATAGTACTTCTTAAAATTTTTCCACTTACAACCCATTTTTACCCAAGAAATTTCTATGTGATCCCAGTATATACGTATATAAAATAGTTATACAAATCAAACATTTATTGGTAATAAATCATAATTTCACAACCCACACATTCCATTATGAGACCTTATATAATGTTGTGAACCATAGTTTATGAAGCTGGACAAAAGAGTATGGAAGTTTTATTTTGTTTTATTTTTTCTGCTACCAGACAAGGATGGATTATGCTGAGGTTTTAACAGATGGACATCATCTTATCTTAGTACTGCACACATGCTTTTCTAAGGCAGAGCAGGCAATTTTCTCTTCACTGTGACTATTTATTTCCTTTTTAATTGGCTTGGAATGGTTGTATACAGAAAACCATTAAATCATAGTTGAATACAAAGGATGTGTGTGTGATGGGTAAGAGCATCTGTGTTGGTAATTTCCAGGTAAATAAATTACACCTATTCAAACACTTCACAAAGCATTTAAGGCAACAATTAAGTTCTAGGTCAAGCTGTTTCCTGGGGATGTACATGTTAAGGATGATTTCTGATTAGTAAAGCATTATTTCTTCAACCAAGGTAGTCGTCACTATCAGTCAGTACTATCATGCTATTATTGTTTAATACTGATGGACCAATTAATAGAAAGTAAGTATAGCCCATTATTTATCAAAACATTGATTAATTTATAATAGATACTAAATTCCAATTTCCAAAATGTATTTAGTATAAAAATAAGAAGCTAACATTCTTATCCAATCTATAAGGATTGAACAAATTTTACCAAAATATCCAGTGACTATTTTTGTTTAATTCTTAAGACACTCATATTGCAAATTATATTTTTATTTTATTCAAACTATATTTTCTTGACACATCAATTTTACTCTTGTGGAAAGAAGAGTATATATTTGCAACCCTTTAAAGTATCATCTAATTCAATGATAGATGTTAATTGTCTTACTGCCTTAATAGTGCATGTTGTTTCCATTGCCTCCCATACTGAATTTAACCTTATGATTATATCTCTAATGATACTACATTGCATAATGTGGTCAAGAGACCTATTAAAATGAATTTTGCAAAAGTTGGAAATTTCTGGTTTCTCTCTTTATATTCCCAGTTCTCAGGATAGCATTTTACACATAATTGTTGCTTAATTACTTTTCATTAATTCATTCATTCATCATTCATGGAAGATACAAAGAAATTGTTTACAATAACTCTTCCAGTTCTTTATTGCAATTGATATTTCATTTTCAATTGCCCTTATGAAACAAAAATGATCAAAAAAGTACTTTTCTCTTTTATTTTTAGTTCAGTTGATGGTTAGGTGATCTAATATTACCTACCTCCTGATTCTATTAATCCAATCAATTCTAACTTCAATTTTGAGTATGAAACTGAAAATCACCACATTTTCAATTAACTCTTCAATGCCCAAAATCTGATAGAATTAATTTTGTGTTTCTTTTCCTACTTATCTAACTATTCCTAGTCACTTACTGCCTGTTGGGCATCTCTACCTTAATTTCCCATCAGTATCTCTAATTCTAAATATTCAAATGATTTCTGATCACATTATATTTCATATTTAACCAATGCTTTACCATGATTTCATTTTCATTCTTCCATTATCCAAGAGTGTTACTGTGGTGTTATTCTTGAACTTTTATTTTCTCTTGCATTCCTTATTCAAGCATTTTCAAAGTCTTGGTGATTCCATTGTCTATCTTTGCATCTAGCCACATTTTTTTCTGCTCAAAAAGCCATCATTCTATTTTATGACATTTTATGTTTTATTTAAATAACTTTCTGATTTGTGTTCTTCTGTCTCTCCCCTTTTCAATCCATTGCCCAAACAGGAGCTCAAATAAAATACTTAAAGGGCAGATCTGACCTTTTTTTGCTCAGCTCAAGAAGTTTCAGTAGTTCCATATAACTTCTAGATTACACATAATTTCCTGACAATGCACTTTACAATCCATTTTTAGACCTTCTTTCCATATTGGTTTTATATTCCTCTAACTTGCAGCTTCTGGAATTCAGTAAATCTAACCTACTGGCTATTTAAAATACACACATTTTTTCCCACCTCTATGCCTTCAAAGACTATTCTTCAGGTCTGCTTTTTTTTTTTTTTTAATTCACCTCTACAGTTTCCACATCTCTCAAATGACAAGTGGAGGTAGGTTTTTTTTTTTTAATAATTTTTTAATTTATAGAACGCATGCCAGGGTAATTTTTTACAGCATTATCCCTTGCATTCATTTCTGTTCCGATTTTTCCCCTCCCTCCCTCCACCCCTTCCCCCAGATGGCAAGAGTCCTTTACATGTTGAATGGGTTGCAGTATATCCTAGATACAATATATGTGTGTAGAACCAAACAGTTTTCTTGTTGTACAGGGAGAATTGAATTCAGAAGATATAAATAACCCGGGAGGAAAAACATAAATGCAGGCAGTTTATATTCATTTTCAGTGTTCTTTCTCTGGGTGTAGCTGCTTCTATCCATCTTTGATCAATTAAGGCTCTCTTTATCAAAGAGGTCCACTTCCATCAGAATACATCCTCAAACAGTATCGTTGTTGAGCTATATAATGATCTCCTGGTCCTGCACATTTCACTCAGCATCAGTTCATGTAAGTCTTGCCAGTCCTCTCTGTATTCATCCTGCTGGTCGTTCCTTACAGAACAATAATATTCCATAACGTTCATATACCACAATTTACTCAACCATTCTCCAATTGATGGACATCCTTTCATTTTCCAGCTTCTAGCCACTACAAACAGGGCTGCCACAGACATTTTGGCACATACAGGTCCCTTTCCTTTCTTTAGTATCTCTTTGGGGTATAAGCCCAGTAGAAACACTGCTGGATCAAAGGGTATGCACAGCTTGATAACTTTTTGAGCATAGTTCCAAATTGCTCTCCAGAATGGCTGGATGTGTTCACAATTCCACCAACAATGTATCAGTGTCCCTGTTTTCCCACATCCCCTCCAACATTCCCCATTATCTTTCCCTGTCATTCTAGCCAATCTGACAGGTGTGTAGTGGTATCTCAAAGTTGTCTTAATTTGTATTTCTCTGATTAATAATGATTTGGAGCATATTTTCATATGTCTATAAATAGTTTCAATTTCTTTATCTGAGAATTGTCTGTTCATATCCTTTGACCATTTATCAATTGGAGAATGGTTTGATTTCTTATAGATTAGGGTCAGTTCTCTATATATTTTGGAAATGAGGCCTTTATCAGAACCTTTGGTTGTAACAATGTTTTCCCAGTTTATTGTTTCCCTTCTAATTTTGTCTGCATTTGTTTTGTTTGTTCAAAAACTTTTCAATTTGATATAATCAAAATTTTCTATTTTGTGGTCAATAGTGATCTCTAGTTCTTCTTTGGTCATAAATTCCTCCCTCTTCCACAGGTCTGACAGGTAAACTATCCTATGCTCTTCCAATTTATTTATAATCTCATTCTTTATGCCTAGGTCATGAACCCATTTTGACCTTATCTTGGTGTATGGTGTTAAGTGTGGGTCAATACCTAGTTTCTGCCATACTGATTTCCAATTTTCCCAGCAATTTTTGTCAAATAATGCATTCTTATCCCAGAAACTGGTGTCTTTGGGTTTGTCAAACACTATATTATTAAAGTTATTGGCTGTTTTGTCCTTTGAACCTAACCTATTCCTTTGATCAACCAGTCTATTTCTTAGCCAATACCAGATGGTTTTAGTAACTGCTGCTTTATAATATAATTTTAGATCTGGTACAGCTAGGCCATGAGGTAGATTTTTTTAAAGAAGAGTACAGGAACAAAACAGATGAGATTTTACTTACCAGCATTCTTTTATTTTTAACACTCTATGATTGCCATCATATTTCTGGTAGTCATTATCTTTTATTATATTGAACTTCATAATTTCTATGTATTTTGTGATAAATTACATTTCAGGATTTCTAGTTACTCAAAATTGATGACATTTCAGTTTGGAGATTTTATGGTGGAATATAAGTAGAAAATTCGTTTTTCACTTATTGTACATTTCTTCAAATTACATTGCAAATATGGTACCTTTTAGAAGGAATCTTCTACCAATTAATTTCCATCTGCTTCTTAAACATACTTTTCTCTGGAGCTCTTATCTAAATTATACATGGATAGAGTTCTAAGGAGCCTGACCTTATATTTTGAGGAGAAAATGGGGAAGGAGTCACATGAGGTAGGGATACCTGGTCACGAGACCTTAGTTCTCAATAGTTCAGTCAAAGAAAACTACTTCATTCTAACTGTTTTGCTATGAATTCTAATGGGAGGGATAAGAATATCAGAAGCTACTTTGGAAGCTGTTGTGACTCAAGTTGGCATTATTCACAAGGAAACTTTCTAAAGTGTAGAATTAGAGTATAACTCCTTTTAATCTAATGGAGAAAAAAACTTATTAAAAGTAGAAATTTAGAGATATTACAGAATTTTAGTCATTATAATAATATTTCTTCTGTCAATAGCAAATACAAAATAAACAATTGGTAAAAGTTATTTTTTGAAAGAATGAAAAAAAATTAAGTGTTTGCTATAATCCCTGCACTATACATGTGGGGAGTACAGTTATTATTTATTTATTGCTAAGGCAATTAAGGTTAAGTGACTTGTCCAGGGTCACACAGTTAGGAAGTGGTAAGTATTTGAGGCCATATTTGAACTAATTTTAGGGCTGGTATTCTATCCGCTGCACTAACTTGCTGCTCTGGATACAATTATTTTAAAAGAGAGGTTTCCAGTCCTCAAGAAGCTTGTATTCTAGAAGAAAATAATGCATATGGGGAAAGAGATAAACAAGAAGTGATTTTGTTCTAAGTTGTGAGAAAGGTTAGACAGAGTCATTCCACAGCAAAAAATAAAATAAAATAAAATAAATAAGAGAATGAATTAGATGGATGGTAAATGGGATGCAAAATTGAATCTTGTTCTAAGGTTTAGGAATATTCAAAAGATATAGTTATCTAAAGGTACTGCTAAATTCTATCTACATTGATTTTTGGCTAGAATATAGGGTGGGAACTCACACACACATACACACACACACACACACACACACACACACACACACAAAGATTTCCCTAGAGATCAAGAATACTAATTTAGGAATATCTAAGGATGGAGAATCAATTCTCAGTTACAATGTTTAGAGTGATATTTAAAGCTAGGAGGAAAATGACAAAGGCTCAGAGAGAGGAGGGGGTGACCTAGGTAAATGATTGAAAGGGAATTTTAAAATATTGTTTAATTATTTTTCAAATGATAAAAGAAACAATATAGTTTGTGTCCCTAAGTACTCAGTATGTTACACAAAAATATTAGAAAATGAGAAAGTATATTAGAGTTTGTATTAGAGGCAAACTATCAGCTAATCTTTTATCATTCATGGACAGAAAACTGTCTAATTTCCAGATTCTATGACTATAACAGACATGGGTATAGTTGAAATGAGTATTTTGTACTTTGATTCTCCATTTTTTTTTTTGGCTGGGAAATATTACCATTTTGATCCCCTTAAAAAGAAACTATTTTCAAAAAAATAGGTTGCTTATGATGATACTTCTTTCTGTCTCTGTGAACTGTTCACAGCAAGCTGGCAACAAAGGGAATGAGATTTCCAAATAATATAATATAGAAAGTTGTATTATGTGAGCAATTTTCTGGCATTTCATATTAATATTGCATACTATCACAATTCATTTTCACAGATTTAAAAGATGTAGAAATAGGTTGAGCAGCTCACTAAAAAAATGCAATGATTATATTTGCATACCATAATAGTAGAAGCAAATGCTGGAATACACAACAGCATGATTTTACAAAGGGCCATTATAATCTAATGCAAATGACTACTTACTGTAAAGTACTTTATGATCTGAAATTGGTAGAAAGATAACTGCTTCATTGAACATGCTTTTGCTTTTAACTGCAAAATTCATAAAGCAAAATCTACAAAAGTTAGTAGAGTTTGGAGTAAATGACCACAAACATAGTCACATATTTTATGTTAAAACTCCACTCTTATACTATTAAGGGAATCTTTCCTTTAGATGACATTCATTTAATTGATTATAAAGACATAGGCATGTTTAATGTAATATAACCTATCAGTCACTTCATATTTTTCAGAACCCATTCCTAACTGAAGTGGTATTATTTTGTTATGAAGAAGCTAATACCTCTTCAAAAATCGAATACTCTGAAGTTTCATTTTGCTACTTCCCTAATTATATGTAAATTCTGTGAAAATAGAAAATATTGTATTTCTTAGTATCATTAGTACCAAGAACAATGGTTACCAATACCATAATAAGGTATTGAATAAATGAATGCCGATTGCTTAATTGAAAGATTGATCATTTTTAAAAATTGGTTTCGTCAAAATGGATAATTTTGGTTATATTAAGTTAAAAAAAATTTACAAACAAAACTAATGCAGACAAAACTAGAAGGGAAGCAATAAACTGGAAAAAATTTTTACATGCAAGGGTTCTGATATAGGCCTCATTTCTAAAATATATAGAAAATTGACTCAAATTTATAAGAAATCAAGCCATTCTGCAATTGATGAATGGTCAAAGGATATGAATAGACAGTTTTCAGATGAAGAAATTGAAATGATTTCTAGTCATATGAAAAGGTGCTCTAAATCATTATTGATCAGAGAAAGGCAAATTAATACAATTTTGAGATACCACTACACACCTCTCAGAATTGCTAAGATGACAGGAAAAGATAATGATGAATGTTGGAGGGGATGTGAGAAAAGTAGGACACTAATACATTGTGGAATTGTGAATGGATCCATCCTTATGAAGAGCAATTTGGAATTATATTCAAAAAGTTATCAAACTGTGCATATCCTTTGATCTAGCAGTGTTTTTATTGGGCTTGTATTCCAAAGAGATCATAAAAGAAGGAAAGGGCCTACATATGCAAAAATGTTTGTGGCAGCCCTTTTTCTGGTGGCAAGAAACTGGAAACTGAGTAGATGCTCATCAGTTGAGAATGGCTGAATAAATTTTGGTATATGAATGTTATGGAATATTATTGTTCTGTAAGAAACAACTAACAGGATGATTTACAAGAGACTTGGAGAGATCTACATGAATTGACACTAAGTGAAATGAACAGAACCAGGAGATCATTGTACACAGCAACGATAGGATTATACAATGATCAATTCTGGTAGATGTGGCTCTTTTCAACAATGAAGTGATTCAGATCAGTTCTAATAATTTTGTGAGAAAGAGAGCCATCTACAACCAGAGAGAGGTCACTGGGAACTCAGTGTGACTCACAACATAGCACTTTCATTCTTTTTGTTGTTGTTTGCTTGCATTTTATTTTCTTTCCCATTTTTTCTAGACTAATTTGATGTTTCTTGTGTATCAAGATAATTGTATACATTTTTATATAATATATATATACATATATATATTAGATTTAGCATTTATTTCTATCATGTTTTACATGTATTGGATTACTTGCATCTAGAGAAGGAAGTGGGGGAAAGGGAGGGGAAACTGAAACACAAGGTTTATCAAGGGTTAATGTCAAAGATTTATCTATGCATATATTTTGAAAAATAAAAAGCTTTAATAAAAATTGGTGAAGTTTATATGTGAAAGTTATAGATAATATAACATTATTGTATTATTAACAGCAGGAAATGAGTATGAATTGGTAATCAGAACTGGTAATCATAATGATTTATTGTTACTTTACTCATATTAGAAAAATTATATTGGACAAAATGTTTGAATTGCATTTTAATATATTTGAATATACTTTTATGTAGATTTAAAATATTTTTTTATTTTTAATATGCATTCATGTTTTACATATTTCCCTATGAGTCATGTTGGGAGAAAAAATCAGAACAAAAGGGAAAAATCATGAGAAAGAAAAAAAAATAAGGGAAAAAAGGTGTAAACACTATGCTTTGATCTGCATTTAGTCTCCATAGTGATCTATGTCAGTATGTGGATGGCGTTTTTATATTCAAAGTTTGTATCCCTGAATTACTAAGAAGATCTAAGTCTATGATAGTTGCTCATGACACAGTCTTGTTGTGGCTGTGCACAATGTTTTTCTAGTTCTGCTAGCTTCATTCAGCATCAGTTCTTACAAGTCATTTCAGGATTTTATAAAGTTAACCTTTTCATCATTCTTATAGAACAATAATATTCTATTATTTCCATATATCACAACTTACTCAGCCATTCGTCAATTGATGGGCATTCACTCATTTTGGAATTTTGTGCCAATGCAAATAGAGTTTCTACAAACATTTTTTGGTGCATGTGGGTCTTTTTTCCTCTTTTATTCTGTCTTTGGAATACAGACACAATATTGAAAGTGCTGAATCAAAGGGTATGTATTTTATGGCTCTTTGAGCATAGTTCTAATTTGCTCTGCAGAATGGTTGGGTCGTTTCACAATTCTGTGAACAATGCATTTATGTCTCAATTTTCTCACATCCCTTCCAACATTTATCATTTTTTTTGTCATCTTAGCCATACTGAGAGGTATAAGGGGGTATTTCAAAGTTGTTTTAATTTGGATTTCTATAATCAAGTGATTTAGATCATTATTTCATATGACTTTAATTTCTTCATCTGAAAACCATGTTTCCTTTGACCTTGTATCAATTGAGGAATGATTTAGATTCTTATAAACTTTACTATGTTTCCCATACATTTTAAAATTAGTTATTATTAGAAATATACTGACTGTAAAAATTAATTCCCAAATTACTGTTTCCCTTCTAATCTTGGCTACATTTATTTTGTTTGTGCAAAAAGATTAATTTAATGTAATCAAAACTATCCATTTTGCATTTTACACTGTTCTCTAGGGTTTTTTTTTGTCATAAATTTCTCTCTTCTTCAACAATCTGACAAAATATCCCTTGCTTTCCTAATTTGCTTATAGTATCACCCTTTATATCTACATCCTGTACTCATTTCAAATTTATTGTGACATAATGTGTGAGATATTGGCCTATGCCAAGTTTGTACCATAATATTTTCTAGTGTTCCCAGTAATTTTGGTTAAATAGTGAGTTCGTATCCCAAGAGCTGGAGTCTTTGGGTTTATCAAACAGTTTCATGAGCAATTGCTCTGTTTCCAATTATTTAGACTTGACTCTACTTGTGTAAAAAAAAAAAAAAAAAAAAAAACCTTTGGTAATTATATTCATATATTTCCTGGGTATGTCTTGGCAGATAGACTACCAAATGTTTACATTGTCTATAATTATTTAAAATAAATTTTCTCTTTCTATTTCTTGATCTAGGGCTTTGTTGGTAACATATAGAAATGTGGATGATTTATGTGAGCTTATTTTACTTACTGCATCTTTGCTAAAGATGATAAGTATTTTGAGTATTTTTTTAGTTGATTCTCTAGGATCTAAGTAAACCATCATATCACCTGCAAAGAGTGATACTATTATTTCCTCTTCACTAATTAAATTTCTTTTTTTCTTTTCTTATGTACCATTTCTAGTACAACATTGAATAATATTGATGATAATGTTTCACCTCTGTATTAACTAAGAATGCTTCTAGTTTTTCCTTATTACATATAATGCTTGCTGGCTAGATAGATGCCAGTTACTATTTTAAGGAAGAGTCCATTTATTTCTATGTTCTTTAGTGTTTTAATTAGGAATGGGTGCTGCATTTTCTCAATTTTTTTTAAACATCTGTTAAGATAATCCTATGATTTCTGTTCATTTCATTATTGATGCAGTCGATTATAACAAAGTTTTCTTGATATTGGACCACTCCTACATTCCTAGTATAAATCTCCCTGGGTTATAGTGTATTATCATGGTGATAAATTGTAATCTCTTTGCTTATATTTTATTTAATATTTTTGCATCATTATTGATCAGGGAGTTTGTATATAATTTGCTTTCTATATTTTGGCTCTTTTTGGTTTAGCTATCAGAAACTCAGAATTTAGCTGAATGTTGCCTTCGCTTATTTTATCAATTGTTTCACAAAAATTGTTCTTTAAATGTTTGATAGGATTCATTTGTAATTATTTCTGGTCTTGGAGATTTTTTTTTATGGTGTTCACTGAGGCTTGTTTAATTTATTTTTTTAAATGGTTTTATTTAAATATTTTCTTTCCTCTTCTGTCAATATTGTAGATATACAACCATTTTAATTAGATTATTGGATTTATTGGCATACAGTTGGGTAAAATAACTCCTAATTATTGTTTCTTTTTGCTTGGTTATAAGTTCACCAGTTTCATTTTTGATACTAATGATTTTCTTTTTGTTTTCATTTTTATAATAAAACTAACAAAAGATTTTTCTATTTTGTTTGCTTTTTTCACAAAACCAACTCTTAGTTTTATTTATTAGTTTAATAGTTTTCTTACTTCCAATTTATTAATCTATAATTTTGTTTTCAGAATTTCTAATGTGGTATTTCTTTGAGAATTTTTAATTCTCCCCTTAAAAACTGCTTTGACTTAATCCCATAAGTGTTTGTATCTTGTCTCATTATTATCAATTCCTTAGATGGAATTATTGATTATTTATATGATTTGATGTTTGACATGCTTAATCTTTAGTATTAGATTGTTTAATTTCCAATTATTTTAGTCTATTTTCCCTTGTCCTTTACAACATGCATTTTTGTTGCATTATGATCTGAAAATGATGTATTTATTTTTTCTCTTTCTGAATTTTAATTGTGAAGGTTTTGTGTTGGAATCCTTACTAACTGCTAACTAATTAGAGTTGATCTAATCTTACAAGAAGATGTTTTGGGCAGAACCTGAAACAAGGTACTAAGTAGAACTAATTAATACAAGGCTTGTGTTCACACCTTTACTCATTGGAGTTCAATGAGTTCACACCTCCTTTGAAGCTCTTTGGGCCAGAGAGCACTATGGGAGAAAACCCATAATCCCTCTCTCTCATATCCCACAATTCCTCCCTCTTGGATAAAAGAAACAGACAGAGGGTCTCAGTCAGATTTCACCGAGTGAAGAGTGGAGCTGGCTGGAGGCTGAAGAAAGCAGAGGCAGAGGCTGAAGGACCAGACCTTTGGATTTGGTGACATTCAGAGAGAGCTCTTGGAACCAAGCAGAGAGATAGAACTCTAAGCTAACCGGGCTATATTGGAAATAATAAAAGATCTGAACTTTTATCACCTGGCTGAGTTTTGAGCTTACCACAGTTTTGTGTCCTAATATATGAACAATTTTTGTATATATGCCATGAACCACTGAGAAAAACAAGGTATATTCCTTTCTATACCCATTCAATTTTCTCCAGAGTTTTCTAAGATTCTATTAATCTCCTTAATTCATTTTTGTAAATTATATAGTAGGATTTATCAAATAAGAGAAGTACAAGAAAAACTGGAAAAGGTAAAAAAGAGCTATGCCAGAGAGAATCAACAACTTGAAAAATGAAAAAAAAAATCCTTCAAAATAGACAATAGCACAGGAGAGATTCGGAAAGTGAATAGTTAGAAGCTAAACACTTTAGAGAAGGGACAGGATAAATAAAAAGTAAAAATAGATTAAATGGGGGATATGATGGGGAGAAGTGCAGTTTACAATCATAAATGTAAAAAAATAAGTTGAAGCCAGTTTCTCTGATGACATCCTTATTTTGTAAACATATTGAAAACCAAATCAAAATTATATAAATAAGGCCATTATCCAATTGATAAATGATCAAAACATATGAACAGTTTTCATATGAAGTAATCAAACATATAGCCATGTGAAACAAAATGCCATAACTCAATATTGGTTGGAGAAATGAAAATTAAAACAATCTAAGATATATATGATATCTATTATATTTGCTAGTAGGACAAAAAAAAGAAAATGACAAATGTTGGAGAGTATGGGGGAGAAAATGAGACATTAATGCATGTAACTTCCTGCCCAGAGATTATTGGTTATCAGTTTTGCCTAATTCCTAGGTCTTCAGGAATCTTACCCAATCATAGGTCCTTTCAGATTTCTGGCTACTGCCTCTCCAAGCAGTGGTTCTCATGTCTGACAGAGCACCCAAAGGCACTAGAATGCGAACACAAGACTTTATTCCACATGTTCACATCCTGTCCTCTTACTGACCTCCTCCTGAACTCCTGCTGACTCCTGTTGAACTATTTCCTGGTCCCTATGGTTTATATAGAGTCTATGATGTCACATGCACAGCCAATACACAAAGGAGATCTCTCCTGTGATGATGCTTTCTCAATTTGACCAGAGCTTCTCCTCACAAGGAGGTTAGTACTAATTACAAATATTACATCTGGTACTTCCTCTGGTACTATGCAAGGCTTCTCTCCTTACCTTACAAATGCACTGTTGGTAGAATTGTGGTTTGTTTCTGTCATTCTATAGAGCAATATGTAATGATTCCTAAAGGATTATAGATCACACTACCCTTTGACTCAGTAACAGCACTATGAGGCATGTATCCCAAAAGATAAAAAACAAAAAACAAAACAAAAGGAATGTTTCTATATTCATGTTCACATTCATTCTTTTTTTTTTTTTTTTTTTTTGTAACAAAGAATTGGAATCTACTGGGAAATAACTGAACTAATTGTGGTATGTGATTATGATGGGGGACTTCCATGAGTAGAGCCAAGATGGTAAAATGAAGGCAGGAAATTGCTGGAGCTTTTACAATTTCTCTCAAAAACCACATGATACCAAATCTCTGAATAGAATATGATGGAATGAAACCCTTCTCTAGCTAAAGATTGTTTAGAAGGATTTCAAGAAAGGTCAGTCTCACTGGGGTGAAAGAGATGTTCAGCCCAGCTAAGATAATGTTCAGGAAAGACAATGAGAGTGTCTTAATCACAGCAGATCAGTGACTAATAACCCTCGGTCCTGGTTCAGTATTGGAGCAGACCCATGAGATAGCCTCTAGTTTCAGAGCATAAGGCACATTGCCATCCCAGAAAATAGGCTGTTTTCAGGAGAGAGCAGGTAAGGGTACCACCTGCTGTGACAAAAGCAAGATTCACAGCTATTAAGAAGCTTGTGACAGCACTCCCTGTATCTCAGGAGTAGAGCTTGATCTTTAAATTCAGAAATAAGAAAAAAAAAAAAAAGCAAGAAACAGAAAAGAGCCTTACCCACAGACAGCTACTATGATATCAGAGAAGACCAAAATACCAACTCAGATGAGGACAAAATGCCGGAAAATCTTTGAAAAGTGATTGGATTGGTCTCAAGTCCAAAGAAACTACTTGAAAGCTCTCATAAAATATTATTTTTAAGCTTTTTTATTTTCAAAATGTGTTCATGGATAATTTGCCAACATTGACCCTTGCGGCATTGCTTTGTATTTCAGATTTTCTCCTCCTCCCCCCTCCGACTAAATGGCTAGCAATCCAATATATGTTAACATATTTTTATATGTTAATATAAATAACGTATTTATTAACATTAAATTATATTTACTTATTTTACATTATATATTTATTATATACATGTAAACCAAATGCAAGCAAATTACAACAAAAAGAGTGAGAGTGTTATGTTGTCATCCACATTCAGTTCCTAAAGTCCCCTCTCTGGGTGTAGATGGCTCTCTTCATCACAAGAACATTGGAAATGGCATCAATGATCTTATTGTTGGAGTCATATTCATCAGAACTTACTGTCATATAATATGGTTGTTGCTATGTACAATGATCTCCTGGTTCTGTTCATTTAACTTAGCATTAGATCATGTAAATCTCTGCAGGCCTTTCTAAAATCATCCTCCTGATCATTTTTTAATAGAACAATAGTATTCTATAATATTCATTCATAACTTTTTCATCCATTCTCTCATCAGTGAGCATCCACTCAGTTTCCAGTTTCTTGCCACTACAAAAAGGGCTGCCACTAACATTTTTGCACACATGGGTCCCTTTCCTTCCTTTAAGATCTGTTGGGGATATAAGCCCAATAGAATCACTGCTCAAAGGGTATGCCGAGTTTGGTAACTTTTTGAACAAAGTTCCAAATTGCTCTCCAAAATGGCTGAATCCATTCACAACTTCACCAACATGTATTAGTGTCCAAGTTTAGCCAGAGCCCCTCCACCATTCATTCTTCTCTTTTCCTGTCATTTTAGCCAATCTGAGCATTGTGTAGAGATATCTCAGAGTTATCTTAATTAGCATTTCTCTGATCAATAGGGATATACAGTACCATTTCATATGATTAGAAATAGTTTTAATTTCATCTGAAAATTCCTTCCCATATCCTTTGACTATTTATCAGTTGGAGAATGGATTGGATTGTTATAAATTTGAATTAATTCTCTATATATTTTAGAAATGTAGCCGCTATAAGAACCCTTAAATGTAAAAATAATTTCCCAATTTATTGATTCCCTTCTGATCTTTCTGCAAGTTTTGTTTGTACAGAAAAGCTTTTTGACTTAATATAATCAAACTTATATATTGGGTGTTCAATCATGTAATCCAGTTCTTCTTTGGACACAAATCCTTCAATCTCACAGATCTGAGAGGTAAACTATTCTGTGTTCCTCAAATTAGCTTATAATATCACTCTTTACATCTAAATCATGAACCCATTTAGATATTTCCTTGGTATATGGTGTTAGGTATGAGTCAAGCCCTAATTTCTTCCATACAAGTTTCCAGTTTTCCCAGCAATTTTTGCCAAATAGTGAATTCTTATTTCAAAATCTGGGTTCTACATTTGTCAAATACAAGATTGCTATAGTTTTTGCCTATTTTGTCCTGTGATCCACTGATTTACTATTCATTTCATAGCCAGTACCAAATGGTTTTGATGACTATTGCTTTATACTACAGTTTTAGTTCTGGCAGAGGTAGGCCACTTATATTAGCATTTTTTTTTTCATTGATTCCTTTGAAATTCTTACCTTTTGTTCTTTCAGATGAACTTTGTTACTATTTTTTCTAGATTTGAAAAAAAAATTCTTGGAATACTATCTAAATTAATCTATTTATTTAGTGTCATACCAATCAAACAAATATCAACACTAAATAAGTAGATTAATTGAGATAGTATCATCATTTTTTAATATTCACTCGGCCTACCCATGAAAACTTATATTTTCCAACTCATTAGATCTGATGTTATTTGTGTGTAAAGTGTTTTGCAGTTCTGTTCCTATTGTTCCTAACTTTGCCTTGGTAGATAAATTCCCAAATATTTTATACTATTGACTATTGTTTTGAATGAAACTTCTTTTTGTTTCTATTGCTGCTGGACTTTGTTGATAATATATAAAAATATTGATGAATTATATAGGTTTATTTTATGTCTTGCAACTTTGCTAAAGTTGTTAATTGTTTCTAGTAGTTTTTTTTAGTTGATTCTCTAGGGTTATCTAAGTATGCCATCATATTATCTGCAAAGAATGATAATTTGGTTTGCTGATGACATACTCTTATTCCTTTAATCTCTTTTGCTTCTCTTATTGTCAAATTGCAAAGAAATTGCCATTTCTAATACAATATTGAACAGTAATGGTGATAGTTTGTTTCATTCCTGATCTTATTGGGAATGTTTCCAGTTTTTCCCCATTACATATAATGCTTACTGATGGTTTTAAAGGCATCCTACTGATCATTTTAAGGAAAAGCCCATTTACTCCTACACTCTTTAGTGGTTTTAATAGGAATGGGTGTTGGATTATATCAAGTGTTTTTTTTGTTTGTTTGTTTGTTTGTTTTTTTCCTGCATTTATTGAGGTAACCATATTATCTTTGTTAGTTTGGCTATTGAAATAGTCAGTTATGCTAAAAGTTTTCCTAATATTGAAACAGTTCTGCATTCGTGGTATACATCAGCCTTGGTTATCATGTATTATTCCTAAAGATGACTTTTTGTAACCTCTTTGCTAATATTTTATTGAAGATTTTTGCATCAATATTCATTAGGGAAATTAGTGTATAATTTTCTTTCTCTGTTTTCACCCTATCTGGTTTAGGTATCAGTACCATGTTTGTATCATAAAATGAATTTGGTAGGATTCCTTCTTTTCCTATTTTTTTTCAAATAGTTTGCATAATATTGGAATTAATTGTTCTTTGAATGTTTGATAAAATTTATATGTAAATCCATCTGGTCCTGGAGATTTTTTCTTAGGGATTTGATTAATTATATTTCTTTTCCTAAAATAGGACTATTTAAATAATTTATTTTTTCTTCTGTTAATCTAGGAAATGTATATTGTTGTAGATATTCCTCCACTTCATTTAAATTATCAAATTTGACAAATTTGACAAAAATTGGCATATAGTTGAGCAAAGTAACTGCTAATAGTTGGTCTAATTTCCTCTTCATTGTTGGATATGTCTCCCTTTTCATTTTTGAGACTAACAATTTGATTTTCTTTACTTTTTCTAATCAAATTAACTAAAGGTTCATCTATTTTGTTAGTTTTTTTTTCATAAAACCAACTCTTAATTTTATTTATTTATTCAGTAGTTTTCTTATTTTCAATTTTATTAATCTCCCCTTTTATTTTCAGAATTTCAAAGTTGGTATTTAATTGAGGGTTTTTAATTTGTTCTTTTTCTAGCTTTTTTAGTTATGAGTCCAAATCATTGATCTTCTCTTTCTCTATTTTATGCAAGGAAATATAGAGAGATATAAAATTTTCCTTTATAACCGCTTTGGCTTTTTCTCACAAATTTTGTTATGTTGTCTCATTATTGTCATTCTCTTGGATAAAACTGTTGATTGTGTTTATAATTTGCTGTTTCAGCCATTCATTCTTTAGGATTACATTATTTAATTTCCAATTAACTTTTGATCTATTTTCTTCTGGGCTTATGTTGCATGTGATTTTTATTGCATCATGATCAGAAAAAAAAAATGTATTTACTATTGCTGCCTTACTGCATCTGATTTTGAGGTTATTATGCCCTAACACATGATCAATTTTTGTATGAGTTCCATGACCCGCTGAGAAAAAAGTAAACTCTTTTCTGCCTCCATTTGATTTTCTCCAAAGATTTATCATACCTAACTTTTCTAACATTTTATTTACCTCCTTAACTTCTTTCTTATTTATTTTGTGGTTTGACTTATCTAGTTATGTGAGAGCAAGGTTGAGATCCCCCACTAGTATAGTTTTGCTGTCTATTTCTTCTTGAATCTTTCCTAACTTTTCCTCTAGGAATTTGGATGCTATACCACTTTGTGCATATATGTTTAGTATTGATTTTGCTTCATTATCTATGGTACCCTTTAGTAAAATATAGTTTCCTTCCTTATCTCTTTTAGTTAGATCTATCTTTGCTTTTAGGGATCTGAGATTGCGAACCCCTGCTTTTTTTTTTTTTTTGTAAAGAACATATTGTAGGATTCTGGATTTTAATTCAGTCTGCTGTCTCTGATGGGAGTATTCATACAATTCTCATTCACACTTAAAATAACTAATTCTGTATTTCCTGCCATCTTATTTAACCTGTTATGCTTTTCTCTTTTCTTTCCCTCTTCCCTCCTCCAAGTATTTTGCTTTAGATGACCATCTCTCTCAAACAATCCTACCCTTTTAGACTCCCTCTCCCCCTTTTACACTTTTTCCCTCATACTTCTCTTTTCCCTTCTATTAATTTTTCCCTTCCCCCCCCCTTTCCCTCCTACTTCTCTTTAAGGTGAGTCAAGTTTGTCTGTGAAAACAAATATGTCTGATACTCTCTCTTAGAGATTAATCTGATGAGAATAAGATTCACACAATGCTCATCTCTCTCCCTTCTTTCCCTCAATTATAATAGGTTTTATTTGCCTCTTTGTGAGATGTGATTTCCCTTCTTTTACCTCATTTTTTCCCCAGGATAATCCTCTTTCCACTTCTAGTTTCTTTTATATATTACATAATACATGATATTATATATTACATATTTCAAATTATTATTATACATTACATACAAATTAATATATTACACATGCCAATTATATATAATTAATATAATTATTACACATTTATATGATATTACATATTAAATACATAATATTTACATATTATACATACATACATAATAAAATAAAATTATATCTGCATTCTCTAAGTATATCCATAACAGAAATATAGTTCTCGAGTGTTGTTTCCTTTTTACCTTTTTATGCTATTAGTTCTGTGTTTGGAGATCAAATTTTTTGTTCAGTTCTGGTTTTTTCATTAGAAATAGATGAAATTCATCTAGATCATTGAATGTCCGTTTTCTTCCCTGAAAGACAATACTCATTTTAACTGGATAGCTTATTCTAGCCTGTAATCCAAGTTCCTTTGCTTTTCAGAATATCAGATTCCAGGCACTTTGATCCCTTAAGGTGGAAGCTGTTTAGTCCTGGGTAGTTCTAATTGTTGTTCCTTGGTATTTAAATTATTTCTTTCTGTCTACTTGCAGTAAATTTTCCTTGGTGTGATAGTTCTGAAATCTAGACTTGATATTCCTTAGAGATTTAATTTTGGAGTCTCCTGTAGGAGGTGATTGGTGAATTCTTTCAATGGTTATTTTTCCTTCTGATTCTAAAATATCAGAGCAATTTTATTTTATGATTTCCTGTAAGATAATGTCTAGGTTCTTTTTTTCATCATGGCTTTCAGGAAGTCCAATAATTTTTAAATTGTCTCTCTTAGATCTATTTTCAAGGTCAATTGTTTTTCCTAGGAGATGTTTCAGATTTTCTTCTAGTTTTTTTTTTTCATTTTTTTGTTCTTCTTTGATTGATTCTTGAAATCTTATTGAGTCATTCACTTCCATTTGTTCAATTCTAAATTTAGTGTAATTTTTTGTTACCTTTGTTTTTAGCTCCTTTTGTAATTGGCCAATTGAATGTTTTTGTTTATTGCATTCTTTTTCTATTTCCCAAATTTTGCTTTTCAGTGAATAGGTGTCTTTTTCATATCTCTTTTGTAGAGCATTATATGCTTTTTCCATTCTTTCTTGCAATGATCTCGTTTCATTTTCCTATTTTTCTTCTAACTCTTTTTAAGATCCTTTATGCAATTTTTCAAGAAAGTCTTGTGAAATGGGGATCAGCTCATGTCTCCCTTTGGGGCTTCATCTGGAGTTGCTTTACCTTTAGGAACCTCAAGATTTAGTCTTTGTTTTCTCTCTCTCTCTCTCTCTCTCTCTCTCTCTCTCTCCATAAAAGCTCTCTATGATAAAACTTCTTTTTTTATTATTTTTAAAGGCTTGAGATCTGTTCAATACAAAAGAGTAACAGCTGCTTTAATTTGCCCTATGTCAGTTCTGCTGATTGATTTTCAATGTTGAATAATGATGGCTAGGTCCAGCATGGTGCTTAGTAGTTTGCAATTTGCCTTATGTAGCAAACCTGCCAAACCACCTCTTGCAGTCAGGACAGAGTAGCCTAAGAAGCTCACAGAACTTTGCCAGGTGCATGGAAGCTGCAATGCTCTGACTCCCAGCCCCAGCTCATTAAAAAAAAAAAAATTAAAGGCAAATAAAAGAGGTAGAAGAGATAATGGAAAAGAAACAATGCAAGGGAAAGTCAACAGCATGGAAAAGGAAAACAATTTCTTAAAAAACAGAAATGATCAAATGAAAAAAAAAAAATCCAGAGGAAAACAACACCTTGAAATATAGAATTAATCAAATAGAAAAAGAGATACAAAAGCTAACTGAAGAAAATTACACATTAAAAACTAGAACCAGTCCAATGGTCATTAATGACTCTAGGAGACATCAAGATTCAGTCAGACAAACTAAAAAGAATGAAAAAAAATGTAAGAAAATGTAAAATACTCATTCATGATTTTGATGGAATACTATTGTATTCTAATTAGTGATGATCAGGAAGACTTCCATGAGTATCTGTGAAGCAAAAGGTACTGTGTATAAAATAAGAGCAATATTGTAGGATTATCAAATTTAATGAATTAGTTTTTCTTAGAAATACAATCGATGCAAGACAATTCTGATGGATTTACAATGGAAAAATATCCAGAGAAAGAGTTGATAGTGGCTGAATATAAATTGAAGAATAATTTTTGGAACCTTTTGGCTTTTTTGAGGGACTTTTTTACTTGGTCTATGCTTTCTTTCACAACAACACTTATATAAAAAGTTTTGTATGTTTTACATATATAATCTATATTGAATTGCTTGCATTCTCTATGCGAAGCAGGGGGAAGGGGGAAGGGAGAGAATTTTAAATACAAAGGTTTTGAAATGACTGTTAAAATTGTTTTTACATGTAATTTGGGAAAAATAAAATACTAAATAAATTCGAAAAAGAAAAAAAAGACAATAGCTTTCTGTTCATAGTCCTAATCATAGTGAATATTAATTAGGTGTCTAATGTGTGCAAGGCATTTTTCTAAGCACTGGGATTATAAATATTTTTAAAAAGGGAAAGATAATCCATTCTCTCAAGGAAACAATTCATAAACGAAAAGTAAGAAACAAGATAATGAAGAAATATATACTGTCTTTTTTAGTTAGTGATCTAGTGGATATAGTGTTTCAGCTGCAGTAAGAAAGACTGTTTGTGAGCCCAAATCTAGCATCAATCATTTAGACTTATTTGCCTCAGTTTCTTCATCTCCAAAATGAGCTGGAGAAGGAAATGATAAAGCACTTCACTGTCATTGTGAAAAAGAAAAAAAGAAAAAAACTAAATAGGGCCACAGAAAGTTAGACTAGACAAAATATAATTAAACAAAATGAAATAGGAGTCAATTTCTAAATGCTAAGGAGCTGTTTGATGTAAACAGAAGATAAATGACTTGCCTAGCATCACTGATCTAGTAAATATCAAAGGAGAATTTTGAACCTAGGCCATCCTGAGCTAAGATATGAATGCCAGACTGCATTCATAAACCTACATATAGGAGGCAAAATTACATATTGGAAGTAAGAGGTAAAGAATAAAAAGTAATAATACACTAGAAGTTAGGAAATCTAGGCTTGAGGTTATGTTTTGAACAAAGAGTTGGATCGGGTAAAAACCATTTTAACTAGTATAGATCTAATTCCCCTATATCTATATAAGCATATGTATGCTGAAGTTAATTAGCCAGAGGCTGGGCATTATCCACCTTCATCAGCTTCCTTTTTGGTGGCACAGTTTGAGTTAAGTTGCCCTTTTCCTTTCCTCATATACCTAAATCTTTATAAGACAGTTTATAAAATATTCTCATTTTATTGATCCAGTCTATTCTTTTGACTTCCCTGTGGATGACAGGGTGCTATATATCTCTTTGTCCAAAACTGAAGGCAAAGTGAACTGCATACACTGACATCATTCCTTATTGGTATCATTTCTTCTCCTATTGTGAATAGTGATCATTATCCTTGTGTGAGCCCATTGCTCTTTATCCAAGCTCTTCTGTTGTACAAAGAGTGTAATCAGTATTTCTGAGTCTTGGTTGAGATCTGTAAATTGAATTACTCATGACCTGTTAGATGGATATAATTTCTTTTTTTTTTTTATAATAAATTTTATTTTATTTAATAATAACTTCGCATTGACAGAATCCATGCCAGGATAATTTCTACACGACATTATCCCTTGCAATCACTTATGTTTCGTTTTTTCCCCTCCCTCCCTCCTCCCCCCCCCCCCCAGGATGGCAAGCAGTCCTATATATGCTAAACATGTTGCAGTATATCCTAGATACAATACATATTTGCAGAACCAAACAGTTCTCTTGTTGCACAGGGAGAATTGGATTCAGAAGGTAAAAATAACTCGGGAAGAAAATCAAAAATGCAAATAGTTCACATTCATTTCCCAGTATTCCTTCTTTGGGTGTAGCTGTTTCTGTCCATCATTTCTCCAATGAAACTCAGTTAAGTCTCTTTGTCAGAGAAATCCACTTCCATCAGAATACATCCTCATACAATATCGTTGTCGAAGTGTATAATGATCTCCTGGTTCTGCTCATCTCAGTTAGCATCAGTCCATGTAGGTCTCTCCAAGCCTCTCTGTATTCATCCTGCTGGTCATTCCTTACAGAGCAATAATATTCCATAACATTCATATACCACAATTTACCCAGCCATTCTCCAATTGAAGGGCATCCATTCATTTTCCAGTTTCTAGCCACTACAAACAGGGCTGCTACAAACATTTTGGCACATACAGGTCCCCTTCCCTTTTTTAGTATCTCTTTGGGGTATAAGCCCAATAGAAACACTGCTGGATCAAAGGGTATGCACAGTTTGATAACTTTTTGGGCATAATTTCAGATCGCTCTCCAGAATGGCTGGATTCGTTCACAACTCCACCAACAATGCATCAATGTCCCCGTTTTCCCGCATCCCCTCCAACATTCATCATTGTTTTTTCCTGTCATCTTAGCCAATCTGACAGGAGTGTAGTGATATCTCAGAGTTGTCTTAATTTGCATTTCTCTGATCAATAGTGATTTGGAACACTCTTTCATGTGAGTGGTAATAGTTTCAATTTCTTCATCTGAAAATTGTCTGTTCATATCCTTTGACCATTTATCAATTGGAGAATGGCTTGATTTTTTATAAATTTGAGTCAGTTCTCTATATATTTTGGAAATGAGGCCTTTATCAGAACCTTTAATTGTAAAGATGTTTTCCCAGTTTGTTACTTCCCTACTAATCTTGTTTGCATTCGTTCTGTTTGTACAAAGGCTTTTTAATTTGATATAATCAAAATTTTCTATTTTGTGATTGGTAATGGTCTCTAGTTCATCTTTGGTCACAAATTTCTTTCTCCTCCACAAGTCTGAGAGATAAACTATCCTATGTTCCTCTAATTTATTTATAATCTCGTTCTTTATGCCTAGGTCATGGACCCATTTTGATCTTATCTTGGTATGTGGTGTTAAGTGTGGGTCCTTGCCTAATTTCTGCCATACTAATTTCCAGTTATCCCAGCAGTTTTTATCAAATAATGAAATCTTATCCCAAAATTTAGAATCTTTGGGTTTGTCAAACACTAGATTGCTATAGTTGACTATTCTGTCTTGTGAACCTAACCTTTTCCACTGATCAACTAATCTATTTCTAAGCCAATACCAGATGGTTTTGGTGACTGCTGCTTTATAATATAATTTTAGATCAGGTACAGCTAGACCACCTTCATTTGATTTTTTTTTCATTAATTCCCTTGAGATTCTCGACTTTTTATTGTTCCATATGAATTTTGTTGTTATTTTTTCTAAATCATTAAAATATTTTCTTGGAAGTCTGATTGGTATAGCACTAAATAAATAGAATAGTTTAGGGAGTATTGTCATCTTTATTATATTTGCTCGGCCTATCCAAGAGCACTTAATATTTTTCCAATTATTTAAGTCTGACTTTATTTGTGTGAAAACTTTTTTGTAATTTTGCTCATATAATTCCTGACTTTCCTTTGGTAGGTAGATTCCCAAATATTTTATGCTATCAACTGTTATTTTGAATGGAATTTCTCTTTGTATCTCTTGCTCTTGGATTTTGTTGGTGGTGTATAAGAATGCTGAGGATTTATGGGGATTTATTTTGTATCCTGCTACTTTGCTAAAATTATGAATTATTTCTAATAGCTTTTTAGTAGAATCTCTGGGGTTTTCTAGGTATACCATCATATCATCTGCAAAGAGTGATAGTTTGGTTTCCTCATTGCCTACTCTAATTCCTTTAATCTCTTTCTCGACTCTTATTGCAGAGGCCAGGGTTTCTAATACAATATTGAATAATAATGGTGATAGTGGGCAACCTTGCTTCACTCCAGATCTTACCGGGAAAGGTTCCAGTTTTTCCCCATTGCATATGATGCTTACTGAAGGTTTAAAATATATGCTCCTAACTATTTTAAGGAAAAGTCCTTTTATTCCTATGCTCTCAAGTGTTTTTATTAGGAATGGCTGTTGGATTTTATCAAATGCTTTTTCTGCATCTATTGAAATGATCATATGGTTTTTGTTTGGTTGGTTGTTGATATAGTCAATTATGTTAATAGTTTTCCTAATATTGAACCAGCCCTGCATTCCTGGTATAAATCCTACTTGGTCATAGTGTATTATCCTGGGGATGATTTTCTGTAATCTTTTTGCTAATATTTTATTTAAGATTTTAGCATCAATATTCATTAGGGAGATTGGTCTATAATTTTCTTTCTCTGTTTTCAGCCTACCTGGTTTAGGTATCAGTACCATATCTGTGTCATAAAAGGAGTTTGGTAGGACTCCTTCAATCCCTACTTCTTCAAATAGTTTATTTAGCATTGGAGTTAATTGATCTTTAAATGTTTGATAGAATTCAGATGTAAATCCATCTGGTCCTGGGGTTTTTTTCTTAGGGAGTTGATTGATAGTTTGTTCTATTTCTTTTTCTGAGATAGGAGTGTTTAGGATATTTACTTCTTCCTCTGTTAGTTTAGGTAAGCTATATTTTTGGAGGTATTCTTCTATTTCATTTAGGTTGTCGAATTTATTGGCATAAAGTTGGGCAAAGTAACTCCTAATTATTGCTCTAATTTCCTCTTCGTTAGTGGTGAGTTCTCCCTTTTCATTTTTAAGACTAACAATTTGATTTTCCTCTTTCCTTTTTTTAATCAGATTTACTAAGGGTTTGTCTATTTTGTTGGTTTTTTCATAGAACCAACTCTTAGTTTTATTAATCAATTCAATAGTTTTTTTACTTTCAATTTTATTGATCTCTCCTTTTATTTTTTGAATTTCAAGTTTAGTGTTTGATTGGGGGTTTTTAATTTGTTCCTTTTCTAGCATTTTTAGTTGCAAGCCCAATTCATTGACCTTCTCTTTCTCTATTTTATACAAATAGGCCTCTAGAGATATGAGATTTCCCCTTATTACCGCTTTGGCTGCATCCCATACATTTTGGTATGATGTCTCATTATTATCATTTTCTTGGATGAAGTTATTAATTATGTCTATAATTTGCTGTTTCACCCAATCATTCTTTAGTATGAGATTATTTAGTTTCCAATTATTTTTTGGTCTACTTTCCTGTGGCTTTTTATTGAATGTAATTTTCAATGCATCATGGTCTGAAAAGGATGCATTCACTATTTCTGCCTTACTGCATTTGAGTTTGAGGTTTTTATGTCCTAATATATGATCAATTTTTGTATAAGTTCCATGAACTGTTGAAAAGAAGGTGTACTCCTTTCTGTCCCCATTACATTTTCTCCAGAGATCTATCATATCTAATTTTTCTAGTATTCTATTTATCTCTTTGACTTCTTTCTTATTTATTTTGTGGTTTGATTTATCTAATTCTGAGAGTGCAAGGTTGAGATCTCCCACTATTATAGTTTTACTGTCTATTTCTTCTTGCAGCTCTCTTAATTTCTCTTTTAGGAATTTAGATGCTACACTACTTGGTGCATATATATTTAATATAGATACTTCTTCATTATTCATTCTACCCTTTAGCAAGATATAGTGCCCTTCCTTATCTCTTTTGATTAGATCAATTTTTGCTTTAGCTTGATCTGAGATCAGGATGGCTACCCCTGCTTTTTTGGCTTCACCTGAAGCATAGTAGATTTTGCTCCAACCTTTTACCTTTAACCTGCATGTATCACCCCGCTTCAGGTGTTTTTCCTGTATACAACATATTGTAGGATTCTGGCTTTTAATCCATTCTGCTAACCGCTTCCTCTTTATAGAGGAGTTTACCCCGTTCACATTTATGGTTAAAATGACCAATTCTGTATTACTTGCCATCTTGTTAACCCCGGTTTATGCTTTTCTCCCTTCTTACTCCCTTACCCCCTCCCTTACCCCCCTTCCCAGTATTAAGCTTGTGAGCTCCCCTTGCTTCTCACAGCCCTCCCTTTTTCAGTATCCCTCCCCCCCTTAGAGTTCCCCCCCCAACTTGTTCCTTTCCCTCCCAGTTACCGTATTCCCTTCCACTTAGCTTATTCCTTCCTTTTTCACTTTTCCTTCTCACTTTTCAATGAGGTGGGAGAAGTTTCACCATAGATTGAATATGTCTAAAATTCTTCTCTTAATGCCAATTCTGAAAGCAGTAAAATACTCACTATTTTCATTCCTCTCCATTCTTTCTCTCAGATATACTAGGTTTTCTTTGCCTCTTCATGAAATGTAGTACCCCCACTTTCCCTTTTTTCTAGTACAATGTCCTTTCCACAACTAGTTTCTAGAACAAGGTATACATGTATTCTTTATACATCTTTACAGCCGAAATATAGTTCCCAAGATTAATCTTTACCTTTTTAGATTTCTCTTGAGTTCTGTGCTTGTAGATCAAATTTTTTGTTAAGTTCTGGCTTTTTCATCAGAAATAGATGAAATTCGCTTATTTCGTTGAATGTCCATCTTCTTCCCTGGAAAAAGATGCTCAATCTCGCTGGGTAAGTTATTTTTGGTTGCATACCAAGATCCTTAGCCTTTCGGAATATCATATTCCAGGCCCTTCGATCCTTTAATGTGGATGCTGCCAGATCCTGGGTGATCCTTATTGTGGCTCCTTGATACTTGAATTGGGTTTTTCTAGCCGCTTGCAGTATTTTTTCCTTTGCCTGAGGGTTCTGGCATTTGGCCACTATATTCCTTGGTGTTTTGATTTTAGGATCCCTTTCAGTAGGGGATCGATGAATTCTTTCAATGTCTATTTTACCTTCTGTTTCTATGACTTCTGGGCAGTTCTCTTTGATAATTTCCTGGAAGATAGTGTCCAGGCTTTTTTTTTCATCATACTTTTCTGGAAGTCCGATGATTCTCAGGTTGTCTCTCCTGGATCTGTTTTCCAGGTCTGTTGTCTTCCCCAGAAGGTATTTCACATCCTTTTCCATTGTTTGATTTTTTTGGATTTGCTTGACTGATTCTTCTTGTCTCCTCGAGTCATTCAATTCCAATTGTTCGACCCTGATTTTCAGTGAGGTATTTTCTTCACTCACTTTTTTAAGATCTTTTTCTAATTGTCCAATTGAGTTCTTTTGTTCTGTGGAATTTTTTTCCATTTCACCAATTTTGTTTTTTAGAGAGCTGTTTTCTGTTTCCAGTTCACTAATCCTATTTTTCAAGGATTTGGTTTCTTTATCCACTCTCTCTTTAACTGACTTCTCCAGGCTCTTTTGCCAAGCCTCCCTCTCCTTTTGCAGAGCCTCCCTCTCCTTTTCCCATTTTTCTTCTAGCTCCCTTGTGAGAGCCTTTTTAATTTCCTCCATGAGATTCATCTGTGCTGAGGGACATAAGGTCTCCTCCTTCGGGGATTCACCTGGGGACTGTTTGTTTTTAGTCTCCTCAGGGTTTGGAGTCTGCTCTTTATCTGTATAAAAGCTGTCCAGGGTTAAATTCTTTTTCAGTTTCTTGCTCATTCTGTCTATTTATCAAAGACAAACTATCAAAGAAACAGAAGGAAAAAAACCCCTTGAATGGAGGCTGCTTTCTTTGGGGGAGGGGCAGGGTATTCGTGAGGCACGGGTCCTACTGTGCTATGGCGCCTGCGCGCTGAGATCCGAGCGCTCTGAGATCAGAGCGGGCTAAGACACTGTGGGGGAGGGGTGGCCAGGTCCCGAGAGACTCCAGCTGTTTGGGATTGTATTCTTCACCCCCGGTGTTTTTAGCTTCTCTGCTGGGCTGCTGACTTGCTCCTATAGCAAAGCTCTCACCGCAGAGACGGCTGCGATCGCGTCCTACCCCCTCTCCGCTCTACCCGGTTCTGAGCTGCTATCTGTGCTTTGGTTGCAGCTGCTGCCCGCAGACTGCTTCCAAATACCGTCCCCGCCCTCGCGCAAAAACAGACCTTTCTTGACGAGTCTCAAGGATGGTTTCTCTTGGTAAGTAATTGTATGGTTTTTTTTCAGTCGAGCATTAATTCAGAGGCATGAAATGAAATGAATAGTGAGAGAAAAACACGGAGATTACACAGAAGTGTATTTCCTCTCCGCCATCTTGGCCGGAAGTCGATGGATATAATTTCTAAGAAAACAGCAATTTGAATAGAGGAATAGATGGTTAAATATGCTGAGCCATGTATCTTTCCTCCACAATCATTCTTTCAAATTCTCTCAAGGCATCAGACATACAAAAAGGTTAACTATTGTTCTTTGCAGGTTTACAAAAGCATTTTGCTCTATGTCTTGTGTAATCTTGAAGCATTGCTCATAGTTTCATTGAGCTCCTCAAACCCCTCCACTAAAGCAATGCAGTGCTTCAAAGAAAACAGTAAAATAAGTGCTATTACTATCACCATTTTTATTGATGAGGAAAGTGAAGCTAAAGGTACTTATGTAACTTAGATCCATATTTGGGACAAGTTTCTGAAATAACATTAGAAATCAGACTTTCCTGATTAAAATTCCGATTCTCTATCTATTAGACTACATAGCTAAAAATAATGTGATCTAAACTTTAGACATGAACTAACTTTAAAAATTATTAAATCCAAATCTATTATTTTTAGATAAGCAAAATAAAGTCCAGAGACATTGGCAGCTATGGAATGTTTTTCCTGTTAGCCAGTATCTATCTCCACCTCCATATTCCTGGTCTACACTTTTGTGGGAGTTCGAATTCTAAAACAATCATGACAGTTAAAAATAGATCCTCTTACACCAAATCCATTATTATTTCCATTAAACTTATCTTCTGAAAAAGACTAACAGAAGCTAAGATAAAGAAAAGTAAGGAAGATAAAGTTAAGATAAGGGGGAAAAAAAGGTAGAAATAAGGAAAAGAACAAAGAAACTACCTTATGCTGCTGGGTTGAAGCATGGAGTGAAAAATATCTGAGTTCAATCTGTCCTCAGAGACTTGTAAATTTTGTGATCCTGTTCAAGTCATTTATTCTCTGTTTCAGTTTCCCCATATGTAAAATAAACGCTGTATAACCTATCTCTGGAGTTGAAATGAGCATCAAATGAAATAATATTGAAAAGTCCTCAACATAATGTCTGACACAGAGTAGGTCCTTAATAAATGCTTGTTTTATCTTTTCTTTCCATAAGTGTATAGAAGCTAGTAATAAAGGAAGACTAGAAAAATCAGTGTATCTTCTAGATGTGTGTGGGGTCAGGGAAGATAGCCCATCAAGAGATGATTTCTGATGAGACAGAATAGATAGATTTTAGCACTTGCAAGGTTTTACCTAAGGTCAGTGAAGGGTTATAAATGATATGAAGACAGACAAAGATATAAGATAGATATAGGACAAGAAGTTATTTGAGCATTATCTTCAGTCAGGAAACTATCTTAGATGTTGAGAATAAAGACACAGCAGAGCTTCCTATAAACGGATAAAGGATCTAACCTTTTATGGAAAAGAATATATCTAAGCAAGTGTTCACAAAGCATTTCATAGTAATAGAGGAAGAAGGAATAACTGGGTCAGTTTCAAGAGTCCAATAATAAAAAATGAAAATAATAACTGCTTAAAATGATACATTAAGATTTACAAAATGCCTTATGTTCACCAATCTCATGAATGAAATGGTATCAGCTGTACAACTGAAGAAATTGATGCTCACACAGGCCAAAACCTGAAAAATCTTAAATCTTTTTATATATAAATGAATGAAAAGTCTAAAGTGTATTTTGACAGAAAACAAGAAATGCTTACTATAAGTTTCTGGACATCATGATTATTTACATCTAATAGGGGGCTGCTAATGTTGCTCTCAGTCTTGATTTTGTTAAAAGAAAAAGATAAAAAGAAAGCATATTGCTTTTACTAATGTTCTCCTGTATTAAAATGGCTAATTGATTTTATAGTTTGAGGTGTAATTTTTTAATCAGCAAAGAATAAACATGATCAAAGAGTGTAATGTTATTTTGAAAACTAATAATATACTTCAGGAGATAAAAATTAAGAAAAATAATCTTTCTTTAAAATTGTTTCATTGCAAGACATACATTCCATCAGACAATAACTATGCAAGTGAAATCAAATAATTTTTAAATTATTAAAAGGAGTGATTCTGTTTTGAATTATATTATACTTCATTTATTTTTCCTCTACATTTAACCTGAAGGCAAAATAAAGATAGAAAATTATTGATTTTTATTACTTTTGAAAATAGATTATTTATTCATGCTGATGAAAACAAAAACTTTAATTAGAACTTTGTGATATAAATTTTAACAAGCAACTAAATAAATTATAATTTTTCCTACTGGATCATTATTAATCTTGATCTCACTTGCAAGTATTTCTGGGGAGAAGAGTTGATATTCATATATCCTGTAGAATTTTTTTCTAGTATATCTGAAGGCTTACTCAGGCCAGGTTTGTCTCTATATTATTTGGTTAGTATACATTTTCTACTGTCACTTTTAGGTCATTTACCCTCAGCACACTTATATATCTTTCATAAGACAAAATGAGATAGGAAAAGCATAACAATATCTCAAGGGTCAATAATTCACATACCATATAATACTGTGATTCACATGGGAAATCACATCAGGTCTATGTCAAGAGAACAGCCAAAAATGAGTTAAAATTATAATCTGTAGTAGGAGAAAAAGGATATACAATCCAAGGGGATAATTGTGAATTTAATAATTATGGGAGATCTGACAGAAATAAGTATATCACTTTCAAGATCTGTTCAATTATCCAGGCTACTTGTTAAAATAACTGCAGTTTGTTTCTACTGTAATGTGAGATGATTCCTAAGCAGATCTATACTAAAACTTTACAGAGTAACACATATAAAAACATTTAACTGGGTGGAATGTGTGTTCATATAGATATTAAAAATTATTACCATAGATGATAACTAACACAAAATATCTTCATTCTATAACTTTTTTTGGTCTGGAAACTGTTTTTGTTTGCCTGATTTGATCCTTATGAATTGATAATTTCTTGACCCAATGAATTCATATGTATATGCATAGATACACACATATGAATGTGCATCTGTACACACACACACACACATTTATTTGCTCCTCTAAATCTATTACTAGTGTGGGGCAACCAGAGTTTTTCACAGTGTTTGTGAAATTGGATAGTGTTGAAGGTGCTCTAACCTTTAACCATATATCTCTCATGAATAACTCTAGCAGTAATAGCAGACACTTCTCAGGATTTGCTTTCTCACCTATCCTTGGGCAGCAAACTTCATCTTCCTAGAGACAGGTATTCCTTTCAATAATATTACTGGTGTTGTCAAATTACTGTTATAAGAGAAATTCAGAGAGACAAAGATCCAAACATGATCCGAAGGCTTGACAATTCTTTGTTCTTCTAACTTGCTTGTAGCATAACTCTTTTAATGTCTAAATGATGAACCCATTTTAACCTTGTCTTGGTATAAGGTATCAGGTGTTGAACAATGTCTAGTTTCTGATATACTATTTTCTCATTATCCCAGCAATTTTTGTTAAATAGCAAGTTTTTATACCAGAATTTGAGATAAGATCTTATTCCTTTGGTTCTTTTTCTGGACATGGATAGCATTTTTTTCATCATGAGTTCTTTGGAATTGTCAGACCATTTTATTATTCAAACTAAGTCTTTCACAATTGATTGTCACTAAAAATATTGTTAATGCTGTGCACAGTACTCTCAGTTCATCTTACTTCATGTTGCATCATTTCATAAAGTTCTTTACATGTATTGTTTTTTCCTGAAACCATCCCTCTGTCATTTCTTTTATAATTTTTTTTTTTTTGCACATAGAGTATGTCTTTTTCCTTTCTCTTTGATCTTTTTAGAATACAAATCAGGAGTGATATTTCTGAATCAAATAATTTGTCCAGTTTTGTAGTCTTTAGAGAATAGTACCAAAATATTATTCAGAATGATTGAAGGAGTTTATAACTCTATCCATATATTATTAGTATATGTATTTTCTCTCAACTTCTTTAGCATTTGTGATTTCTGATAAGTATGAGGTACCATCCCAGAGTTGCTTTAATTTTGATTTCTCTAATCAGTAAATAAATAGTAAATAGTAATTTAGAACATTCTTATCATATAATTATAGATAGCATTGATTTCTTCTTCTGAAAGATACCTGTTCATATCATATGACCATTTATCATTTGAGAATTGATTTAATTTTATAAATTTGATTTCTTTTCCTAAATATTTGAGAAACGGAGCTTCTCTCAGAGAAACTTGCTATCATGTTTAAGAACTATTACTTCTTTGTCTATAGTATATTTTATCAAAATGTGGTTTCGATGATCATCTCTTTTAATTGGATCTATTTTTTTGCATTAACTTTTTCTGAGATAACAATAACTTCCTCTGTCATTTTAATTTCAGTAAAAGCCTGATAGATCCTGTTCTAGTTCTTTATTTTAACTCCACATGTATTTTTGTGTTTCAAGTATATCTTTTCTAAACAACATATTGTTGCATTCTGGTTTCTAATTTATTTTGCCATCCACTTCTCTGTTCTGGGTGAGTCCAACCCATTCACATTCGCTGTTATTACTAAAGTGTGTTTCTGTTCATCCATTTTCTTCTTTTATTGCTCTTTTTTAACCCTGTCTTTCCTCAAAAGCCTGTTTTGCCTCTGACCACAGCCTCCCTTAATCCTCTCTCTTTTTTATATCCCTTCTCCCATATTTCATCCCCTTTCCATCTTCTTTTCTCATTGAGTCAAATATATATTTCATATCTGAATTTAAATATGTATATTTTCCCTTTTTTAACCAGTTCCAGTAAAAATGAGGTTTAAGCATTGGTCATCACTATGTCCATTTTTCACACTACTGTAATTCTTCATTCAAAGCCTCTTTTGTGTGAGAAATTTTTCTCCATTTTCTTTAATCTTTCCCCCATTCTCTTTATTAATCCCCTTTTCTTACTTTTTCATTTTCTGTAGATACTCTCAATACAATAAACTGACACGAATTCCTTTTGTGTAGATTCCTTCTAACTTCCCAAATAATGACAAGCTCTTAGGAGTTACAAGTATCATCTTTCAGTATATGAATCAATAAATTAATACCCTTATGATTTTTTTCTTTCATGTTTGTATGTTTAAGATTACCTTGCATCTTGTGTTTATTAAGTCAGAATTTCTATTTAGTTCTATTCTTTTTACCAGGAAGTCTTGACAATATTCTATTTCATTAAATATCCATTTTATTTTTCTATGAAGGATTACACTCAGTTTTAGAGGGTTTTTTTGAGAGAGATTATTCTTGGTTATAATCCTACTTTCTTTGCATTCCAGAATGTCACAAGATCACTGATTCTTTAACATGAAACTTATTAATTTCTGTTTGATGTTAACTGTGGCTTCATAATATTTTAATTCTTTCTTGATGCTTAAAATGTTTCTCTTTTTTTGCATTACAGCTTTTTATTTACAAAATATATGCATGGAAAATTGTTCAACATTGAACCTTGCAAAATCTTCTGTTCTAAATTTTCTACTCCTTTCCCCCACCCCCTTTCCTAGATGGCAGGTAGTCTAATACATGTTAAATATGTTAAAATATATGTTAAATGCAATATATGTATACATATTTATACAGTTATCTTGCTGCACAAGAAAAATTGGATCTAGAATGAAAAAAAAAAAAACCAAGAAAGAAAACCAAAATGCAAGCAAACAATAACAGAAAAAGTGAAAATGCTATGATATGGTCCACACTCAGTTCCCATACCCCTCTCTCTAGATGTAGATGGCCCTCTTCATTACTGAACAATTGGAACTAGTTTGCATCAACTCATTGTTGAAAAGAGCCATATTCATCAGAATTGATCATCATATAGTCTTTTTTTTAATTTTTATTTAATGATTACTTTATATTGACAACATTATCCCTTGCACATCATCATATAGTCTTGTTGTTGCCGTGTATAGTGATCTCCTGGTTCTCTCATTTCATTTAGCATCAATTCACATAAGTCTCTCCAGGCCTCTCTAAAATCATCCTGTTGGTCATTTCTTATAGGACAATCATATTCCATAACATTCATGTATCATGATTTATTCAGCCATTCTCCAATTGATGGGCATGCATTCAGTTTCCAATTTTTGGCCATTACAAAAAGGGCTGCCATAAACAAAAATGGCATATGTGGGTCCCTTTCCTTCCTTTAAGATCTCTTTGAGATATAAGCCCAATTGAAACACTGCTGGGTCAAAGGATATGCACGGTTTGATAACTTTTTGAGCATAATTCCAAATTGCTCTCCAGAATAGTTGGATCTGTTCACATTTCTACCAACAATCTATCAGTGTCCCACTTTTTCCACATCCCTTCCAACATTCATTATTATCTTTTCCTGTCATTTTAGCCAATCTGAGAGGTGTACAGTGGTATCTCAGAATTGTTTTAATTTGCATTTCTCTGATCACAGTGATTTAGTTTACCTTTTCATATGACTAGAAATAGCTTCAATTTATTTGTCTGAAAATTGTTTGTTCATACCCTTTGACCAAAATGTTTCTCTACGTGAGAGCTCTTGAATTTTGCAGAAATATTTCTAGGACATTTTCATTATGATCTCTTTCAAGAAGTTAACACTGAAGTCTTTCAATTTCTATCCTACCTTCTAGATCTAAGATATTAAAACTGTTTTTTCTTGATAATTTCTTTGAAATGTGATATCTAGGCTTTTTTTAATTTTCATTTCTTATCATGGCTTTCAGGTATTCCAATATCCTTAAATTATTTCTCTTTGATTTTCAACATTTTTTCAATTCTTTCAAATTAAAATTATTTTTCTTAATATTTCACAATGTCATTAGCTTTCAACTTTCCAATTACAATTTTTTAAGGAATTATTTTCTTTAGTGAGTTTTTCTATCTCTTTTTCTACTTAGCCAGTTCTAGTTCTATTATTCAAAGAGCTCTTTTAATCAGTGAACTTCTGTACAACCTTATCTCATTTGTCATATTCTAGTTTTTTTTTTCATTTTTGTAGTATGTTTTGCCCTCTTTATCACTAGTTGATTCTGTTTTCTTTTTGATGTTGTTTTCTTTAGTATTTATTATTTTTGTCTCTTTTAAAAAGCTATTTTCTTTTAATAATTTCCCCCATAACATTTATTTCTTTTGCCATTTTTGCTCTGCCACTATTAACTCTTCCATGGATTCTTATTGAAATTGAAATAATTTCTTATTGAAATTGGCCCAATTGATAATTTTTAGGATTCATCTGTGGCTGTTGGCAACAAACTTCCTTCTCAGAGAAGCATTTTAACCTGTTGGTATTTTTTCTCACGAAGTCTGTTTTCCTTAGTACTGCCACTTTTGTTGAATGCAAATATACAGTTTGAACAGGATAAGTCTATAATCAGTCCAGTACTCTGAGCCACAGTTTTCTTTGGTCACTCAAATCCTATGGGTTTCTTCTTACAATCATATAGTCAGTTGAAGTGATTTATTACTTTCACATTACTTCTATTTTATAAATATTTTGAAAAGTTGTAAAGTATCAGGAAAAAAAAAGTTTAGATCTTCATCCTGTTAACTATATAACTCAGAAATCTAGATGAGTCTGTTTTGATTAGTAGAAATTAAATTGGGGATCAATTGTATAGGTAACTGTGGGAGCAAAGATTTGCAGGTAAGTGTGGTACAACTGTATTTTGGGGAAATTAAGTAACCAGTTAGAATGCAGAATAAGTGTAAAATAAAGCTGAAAAGATAGTTTGGAGCCAGATTAATTTCAAAATTGATCACTTTCTATTTTTTATATAATCTAATTCCATTAGAAGCCATGAAATTTTAGATCTTTAAAGTTATGTAGCAAAACATTGACATATCAGCTTGAATTTATAAGAGATAGTTGAAGTAGCATACTGTTTTAGTGAGTTCTAGATGCAACTTCATTTAGTTTTTGTATAACACCAAGCAAGCAGGTACATAGAAATACATATAATTTGCCACATTTTTTCAATTATTATCTGAGTTGTTGGTTGGAATACTGTTCTTTTTTTTTTTCCCTAGGTACAATATATGTGTGCAGAACTGAACAGTTTTCTTGTTGCACAGGGAGAATTGAATTCAGAAGGTAAAAATAACCCGGGAAGAAAAACAAAAATGCAAGCAGTTTATATTCATTTCCCAGTGTTCTTTCTCTGGGTGTAGCTGCTTCTGTCCATCTTTGATCAATTAAGGCTCTCTTTATTGAAGAGGTACACTTCTATCAGAATACATCCTCAAACAGTATCGTTGTTGAGGTATATAATGATCTCCTGGTTCCTGCTCATTTCACTTAAGTCTCGCCAGTCCTCTCTGTATTTATCCTGCTGGTCATTCCTTACAGAACAATAATATTCCATAACATTCATATACCACAATTTACTCAACCATTCTCCAATTGATGGACATCCTTTCATTTTCCAGCTTCTAGCCACTACAAACAGGGCTGCCACAAACATTTTGGCACATACAGGTCCCTTTCCTTTCTTTAATATCTCTTTGGGGTAGATGCCCAGTAGAAACACTGCTAGATCAAAAGGTATGCACAGTTTGATAACTTTTTGAGCATAGTTCCAAATTGTTCTCCAGAATGGCTAGATGTGTTCACAATTCCACCAACAATGTATCAGTGTCCCTGTTTTCCCACATTCCCTCCAACATTCCCCATTATCTTTCCCTTTCTTTCTAGCCAATCTGACAGGTGTGTAGTGGTATCTCAGAGTTGTCTTAATTTGCATTTCTCTGATTAATAATGATTTGGAGCATATTTTCATGTCTATAAATAGTATCAATTTCTTCGTCTGAGAATTGTCTGTTCATATCCTTTGACCATTTATCAATTGGAGAATGGTTTGATTTCTTATAAATTAGAGTCAATTCTCTATATATTTTGGAAATGAGGCCTTTATCAGAACCTTTGATTGTAAAAATGTTTTCCCAGTTTATTGTTTCCCTTCTAATCTTGTTTGCATTTGTTTTGTTTGTACAAAAACTTTTCAATTTGATATAATCAAAATTTTCTATGTTGTGGTCAATAGTGATCTCTAGTTCTTCTTTGGTCATAAATTCCTCCCTCTTCCACAGGTCTGTGAGGTAAACTATCCTATGCTCTTCCAATTTATTTATAATCTCATTCTTTTTGCCTAGGTCATGAACCCATTTTGACCTTATCTTGGTGTATGGTGTTAAGTGTGGGTCCATGCCTAATTTCTGCCATACTGATTTCCAATTTTCCCAGCAATTTTTGTCAAATAATGCATTCTTATCCCAGAAACTGGTGTCTTTGGGTTTGTCAAACACTATATTATTAAAGTTATTGGCTGTTTTGTCCTTTGAACCTAACCTATTCCATTGATCAACTAGTCTATTTCTTAGCCAATACCAGATGGTTTTAGTAACTGCTGCTTTATAATATAATTTTAGATCTGGGACAGCTAGGCCACCTTCCTTTGATTTTTTTTTTCATTAATTCCCTTGAAATTCTTGACCTTTTGTTTTTCCATATGAACTTTGTTGTTATTTTTTCTAATTCATCAAAGTAGTTTTTTGGGAGTCTGATTGATATAGCGCTAAATAAGTAGATTAATTTATGTAGTATTGTCATCTTTATTATATTTGCTTGCCCAATCCAAGAGCATTTAATATTTTTCCAGTTGGTTAGATTAGACCTAATTTGTGTGGAAAGTGTTTTGTAGTTTTGCTCATAAAGTTTCTGATTTTCCCTTGGCAGATAGATTCCTAAATATTTTATACAATCAATAGTTACTTTAAATGGAATTTCTCTTTGTAACTCTAACTGTTGGGTTTTGTTAGTGATATAGAAGAAAGCTGATGACTTATGAGGGTTTATTTTGTATCCTGCAACTTTGCTGAAGGTGTAGATTGTTTCTAATAACTTTTTGGTAGAATCTCTGGAGTTCTCTAAGTATACCATCATATCATCAGCAAAGAGTGGGAATACTGTTCTTACATTAATTAAATGGATAAACATGAGCAAATGATTTTACCCTAAATACACATTTCTTCCTAAAAATGAATATAATAAAATCCATTCTTCCTGCCACATAGAGTTGTGGCAATCAAATGAAATAGCAAATGGGAAAACACTTTGCAAATTAGGAAGTGTTTGCAATGCAAAGAATCGTAAAAATATGATACATACAATAATCATTTTTTTATTTTCCATATATGAAAATACAACAGAACAATGAACAGTAGTGTAGTGACCAGATCTCTCTTTTTATCATACTACCTTGAAAGCACTGAAAACTTCAGACTCTAAGAACTAGTTCTCAAAATAGCAGCTTGGAAAAACCTAAAGCTTCAAATGGTGACTTCCCAGGCACAGGTGAGCAGAGCAAAAATTTGCATTCAAAGTCAATAAAAAGGCTAGAAAATAAGTAAAACACTCACACACACACACACACACACACACACACATACATGGACTTTATACTATAAAAAACAAACTACTGCAGTGGCAGCAAATAACAAGAAAATACTCGGATGAAGAAAACACTTGGTCACGATTGTCATCCTTTGTTTTTGAAGAGAAGAAAAATAACATTACTACATCATTATGTTAGAGTTGAGTTAGAATGTCCAAGTGTGGCTCATCAGACCACTATGAACTCGTAATGATCTGCCACATGTTGGACACAAACAGTCCATATGAACATTTAAGATAGCCTCTTTACTTTTTGTACATGTTGTGTTTTCTTTTTGCTAATTCAATTCTGCTTTGCTCATACCAGCATCTTCTCTGATGAGAGCATATCATGCTGGGTGGGCTTGGGCTATTCCCATGTCACACAATCAATTATAAAGTTCTCAAAATATACTTTGAAAGTGTCTTTGTATCCCCTTTTCTGGCCTCCTTGTGAACACTTGCTCTGTGTGAGTTCTCATAAAATATTTTTTTGATGAGCATACATTTGGCATTTGAACAATGTGGCCACTCCAACAGATTTGCACTCTCTGCAGTAGGTTGGAATGTTTGGCCGTTTAGTTCAAGAAAGGACCTCAGTGTCTGGTACCTTATGCTGCCAGGTGATCTTCAGAATACTCCTGTGACAATTCAAATGGAAGTGATTCAGTTTCCTGGCACTTTGTTTGTATACTGTCCAAGTTTCACATTGCCTTCCAAAAGGAGTAAATGATAGTCTCATGACAATAGGATTGTCACTTGCAGGAAAACACCATGCCATAAGATCACTGTCTATACTCCCACCATGGCTAATTCTGATGAGGTTGAAGAAAAATGTTATGAAGACCTGGAGACACATCATCATTGTGCCAAAAAAGGACAAGCTTATAATCTGAGTGACTTTAATGTTAGAGTAGGCTCAGACCTTGGGAGGAATGGACCTGAAAGCAGCAACAGCAATAGTCATTTTCTATTGAAAACGCATGCATCTCATGACTTTTTCATCACCAACACTGTATTCCATTTACCTAAATTCCATAAAACTTCATGAGAACATGCAAAAAAGTTAAAATCTTATGAAAAGAACTGTAGTGTTCTCTTTTCTAAAGTACAAATGTTCTCTGGGAGCAGGTTTCTTGGGGAGCTTCTGGGAGCAGCCTTCCTTTCAGTTCTGAGTAATGATCACCTCAAATTAAGTCAGCTGTTAAAGTCCAAATCCTTTATTATATCTGGCTTCTGAATTCCTTCCTGGGACTCAGTTAGCTTTCTTAGAGGCCTATCTCTCTTCTTGATTCCAAGAGCTCTTGCTGCTAGTCCTTTGCCTCTTCCAGCTTCTGCCTCTATCTAGCTCCCTCAGAATCCAAAGCCTCCAGCCAGCAGAAAGGTGGAATATGGAATGAATCTTGACTCCTTCTTCCAAAGAGTGGGCTTGTGGGTTTCTGACTTGTGAATCTCCTGAAGTCTCTAGTTGGCTTGTGGGAGCTCCTCATTTAGTGGGCTTATCCTTTAGTGGGCTTGTCCTTCTGACTTGTGAATCTCCTGGACTTTTGAATTTCCCAGAGTGCCTTTCAATTTCAGTGACTTAGCACCTTGTAAGAATCATAACAAAAAACAACAAACAATTACTGATCTCTAACCTTTAATGTATTCATATCACAATTCCTCCAACATGATCAATATACTTTAACATCAGGGCTTGCACAATAGCATGCACAACCTTATAACAGAAGTCAATTTGACAATCCCTTTTGAAGTGGAAAAGCACCCCGCATGGGATTGTGAGAAACATAATCTTGGAACTCTGTAATTTATTACTAGCTCTTCATGGCCTAATGTAGATGATATTTTTACACCCCCAGATGTGCTGCCCTAAAAAACTTAAGACCTTGACAACTTAATAAACAAAGAAATACTGTCTTATTGCTTGTCTGGGAATGGAACCCTTAGTATGACAACCTTTCCATCCTGTCTAGTATGAAAGTAGGGAAATTTTATGTCTCTTTCTATAAATATGTGTCTCTGAAATCGCTTGATACTGACTCCCCTGTTCTGGTGGAGTTCAGTTGACAGCTAGCAATAAATGCTCTTAAATTTTCATTATTTTGGCTGTCCTGTATTTTCTCTTATGTCAGCATTATGGAATGCTGTTAGAAGAAGCTTGCTTAGCCTGGGACAACAGCAAGCTAATATTCTCTATTATAACAGACATAAGCCAAGGATTTGAAAAAGAAAGAAAACTGGGTGAATATACTTTTGTGTAGTTGTGTGGCACTCCACTCAGCCTAAAGGAAAGCTTCCTAGAAAGGAAAGATCCCCAGAAATTACTTGGTGAAAAGACCAAGACTTGGAAACTTGAATTGAATAGCATAGAAGGAAAAGTAAGACAACTTTGAGATACAATCAATGGGGAAAACTGCTATCAAAAAAGAGTCAGAAAGTGATTGTGAAAAGAAATTGGGGTGGGGGGAGAGAGGGAAAGTGAAACCTGAAATTAACAAATCTCAGGAGCAAGAAAACTCATTGAAAGACATTCATTAACTAATAATGAAGATAAGGAAATATAGCAGCCACATGAGCTTAGTGAATCCAGATATTATAAGATAAAGGGAAACCAATTGACACCTGATGAGACGGAGGATCCTGGAGATTCTCAAGAGAGCCAGGAATCACAACAGAATGCTCCCTAGTGGTTTAAAAAGAAAATAATGTTGGAGACCAGGCTAATTGTGGCTCTCTAGGTTTAAGTTAAATTTGGGGATAAAGTGAAGCATTTGTGACTGGATCAATTCATAGCTCCACCAAAAAGTTAATGTGCCTGTATTTACCTAGTCTATTATTTTTTTCTTTTTTCATCTATGCTTATCCAATGGATATGAGTAGAACCTCACAATTGTCTTAATTCGTATTTTTTTTAATTGGTTGAATAAAGTTGTAGTAAATCTGTCATAGTCATATTATTAGATAAATGGATGTCCTTAATGTTAGAGACTAGCCTCACAGGATATTTTATGTAATTTATTATCTTAATTTTCATTTTATGTCATTTGATCATTTCAACTTTTTGGAAATGGTATTAATTCTTATATATTTATATAAATTCCCCATACCTTCATTTAAAAAATTTCATACACACATAAATATTTATGTCAATTTATGTCTCACAAATCCATATTTTCCTTTCTAATTGTATCAATTTTATTAGGAAATTTAAAAACATCTTTTAAACTTTATGAATCAAATTTATTAGTTTTATTGCCTGAAATGTTAGCTATCCATTGTTTCATTAAGAAAACTTATCCTGTCCATAGAAATGCATCTTCTCATTCTTTTAATTATATCTATCATAAATACATTTGAAGTTTATTATGGTTAATGATATTAAATTTATGTCTAAACCTAATTTCTGCAAATGTAGTTTGCCAGTAGTAGTCTTCCTAGTGGGTTGATTGGTTGATTGGTTTGTTTTAGTTTTTTTTAGTCAGAGAATGAATCCTTAACACAGTAGTTAAGTAGTCCTTGGATATAATAAATGCTACATTACAAAATCAATTAGTATCTTTAGTGCTTATTCTAGAGCATGTGTGTGTGTGTGTGTGTGTATGTGCGCGCGTTTGTAAGTTCAAGCATGTCTTTCTGCTTGACATATATTGCTCCATCACTTTTTCATTGGTTGAATACGCTTTTTTCCTACAAGTTCAGAGTTCAGCTCTGCCTTCAGGACCCCAAATACTGGCATTCATAGTGGCTTATATTTTCCTTGTTCAAAGAGCTGACTGATTTTATGTTTCTTGGCAGGGATTTACACTAATTTCTTTATCACAGTTCCTCTCCTCTCTTCCATGGGTTTCAGCTTTTACTTTAAGGTACCTTGCTTCCAGAGCCAGGCTATTTTCTACATCTTGAACACTGTTGTGGAGTTCTCAACCAGATGAGAGAAGCTGGTTTTTGTGGCTTTCTGTCTCTGTCTCTGTCTCTTTCTGTCTCTCTGTCTCTCTGTGTCTCTCTCTCTGTCTCTCTCTCTCTCTCTCTCTCTCTCACTCTTTCTCTTTCTCTGTCTCTCTCTTTCTCTGTCTCTCTCTCTCCATCTCTGTGTGTCTGTCTCTCTCTATGATTATTAAAGAATAATTTTCAGATTTTGCTGCGATTCATATAAGAGACATTGGTTTCTTTACAACTTTTCACATGTATATCTTGCCCAGAAGATAGTTCTTTAAATTTTACAAAACATTTTAGTTATAAAAAACATGTTAAATCTACTTGATGAACATAGGAATTAAATAACAAATTATATAGATGCTAGAGATAAAGAAAGAACCTTGATGAATAAGCAGAAACTATTTAATTATACCTATGGTATATTTAAACTAATGGTAAAATATGCACCTATGTAGGACCATAGGTGTTTATTAAAATTTCACATAAAATATTTTATTTTATTTTAATTATGTAAGTAGTTCATTAACATTTTGTCAGATGACAAATCAATATCTTTTTTAAATGGATAAGGTATATGATTTAAAGATAAAACAAGCCTTGCTTCCTGAGGATTGATTGTTTAGTATTTTTTACAAACTCTTTCATTTTGACAGCATTAGTCTTTTCAGGTTAATAAAGAAATGCACTATTTATATATTTCTATTTAATCTACATTTTTCATGTTTTATATTTTGAATAGATATGAGAAATGAAAAATTAGAGTCCCTTGTTTTTATATTCCAATATTTACACAAATGTTCATAATAAGATATGTGCTTATATAAATATGTATAGTCTATAAACATTCATGTAATAGGTATATAATTATAGTGTATATAATGAAATATGTATAAATCAATATGTATAAATATATACATATAAATGTGAATGTCTACATTATTTGTATATGATACATATACATACATCTTTATATATGGATGTATCAGTCAAAAAGGATGCATTAAAATTAAGGGCTAATCACTGTCCCCGCTCTAAAGGAAATTAAATTCTAATGGCAATATTTTCATATATAGATACATATATCAAAATATTAGGTAACCTAACAGTAAATAAATCAATTTAAACATACAAATATTAGTATTCATCAGTATGTACAGAAAGGACTTACTATGTATTAACTGCTTACATTTATCAAACCAATAGCAATGAAAGTTAAAATGAATATATTATGTTTGAAGAAAATACTAAACTTAATTTGGTAAATCACAATGTTCAATACATTCCCCAAACATTTGGCAGCATAACAAATTATATTTCAAATGTAAAAAAAAAATCCCCCTCATTAGTGAAGATGATATAATTACTTTTTAACTAAAAAGTACTGAAATATGACAACTGTCTACTAGCCAAGAGTTCCATCAAATTATAAAATTTAGAAATGGCTAATTTATGACTCATTCATTTCATATCTCCTAAGCAATTACATTCTTAATATGTACAATGCATTATATATGAGCATGCATCTAGCAGATTATTAGAGCTCTTATTAATTCTACAACTTCTATAACCTGATCTCTCCTTCAATTACTCTATAACCCCCTCTTCCCTCTACAAAACCAAATAAATGCTGTTCTACAGCATATGTTTAATAAGTATTTGTTAAATTGAACTGAGGTAACTAAAATGATGGAATATTACATGCTTTCACTGAATCTCACAATCTGACCAGTCTCCCCAAAGTAAGAATTAAAAATAAAATTTTAAAAACTGACAAGCTTTTTCACTAAGATATCAAGTATTTGAAAAAATGATGAACTAAGAGTAGAGAAGACAAGTAACTAATGTCAATGTGCTCACTCACCAGCCCTGTTTCACTGGTCAAAAAGTTCTAGAAAAATCAAATAAGTAGATTCATATACCCAAGAAGTCACTTGAGGCAAAAGTTATGAATGATGAAATATGAATTACCCTTCTTAAAAAGAACCTGAAATAGCCTTGAGATTCAGATTCCCCCAAATTATAATAGAATTAACATTCAGAAAGTGAGCAAATAAAGAAAAAAAATTGAGTTATAAAGTAAAAAAATACACAAACAAAAACAATATTAAATGAAGGCATGGACCCCTTTAAGTAATAAAAACTGATCTTGAGAGAAAGAATTTAAGGATTATTGATTACTTTCATAGAAGAACACAGATTTTTTTTTTCCTAAAAATACATTTCAAATTTCTCTGACAAACATTTAGATTTTAAATCCAAGATTTAAATAATTTATATAGAAATAAACATACTCATACACATGGAGACACACATATTTTCCTATTAATATACACCCATCTACATGTATATAGATGCAAAGTCAAAAATATGTGTATAAATATATATATATATATATATATGCATATATATATATAATGTCTATGTATATATATATATATATATATATATATATATATATATATGTATATGTATGTGACTACAACGAGAATCATCTCTACAAAAAAAAAGCCATAAATTAAATCATTCAATACCAGGCCATATTAAAAGAATAAGAAACTTCTTGTTTGGACCACATCTGGAGTAAGGTGCTCAGTATTAGTTACTACATTTTAGGAAGGACTTTGATAATCCATATAATACCCAGAGCAGAGCAATCAGATTGTTACATGACTAAGAGATCAGAATGTAATGAAGATATTAAGAAGAGTCTGCCTGGAGGAGAAACATATTAAAAGATACTAAAGAGTTATCTTCAACTATTTGAGGACCAATCATTTAAAAGAGGGATCAGACTTGTACTTGGCCCTAAAGGGAAGAACTAGGAGCAATGATTCGAGATTTTATGTTCAGAATGTGTTTTTTTTTAAATATTCAAAAGTATGTTTTTTAAAATGTCCCCACAATTAGGAAATCTGTCCAAAAATGGAATAAGTTGCCTTATTATGGAGTCCCCTGGGGCTTCCAATATCACAAGTAACATTATCCTTGAAGTCCTCTAGTAAAGATCATCACAAAGTCTTATCTTTTATTCTGTTTTTTGTTTGTTTGTTTGTTTTTGTAGATGTGACTTAACATAATCTGGAGTTGACCACAAGGTATTCAAAGTCTCCTTTTGCTCTGAGATTCTGTATTTTTGCATAGTACTTAAAAGGAGAACTATATCAAGTAATTTGATTTATATTTATCATTTTTGTCTGCACAGCTCTCATGCCTTCCATTTCCTTCCCTAACCTCTTAGCATAGATTGTTGTCTCCTATTTTAATAAAAAAAAAACCAAAAACAAAAAAAACTAAGCCATATGTTTGGAGCTCTCTCTTTTTCCTTCCTCATTTTCTCATCTCACTCAATTATTTTTTTTCTATTATGTACCTCTTTAGTCTTATATCACATGAAGATATAGCACTTATCCTTGCCAGACAATGTCCTCCTCCAGTACAAGTGCAAATTACCTCTTCTTTCATCTCTACTCTCTTATATGTCTTCAATCTCTCCCCATCTCCTTGTTTCTTCTAGACTATTTATAAATATCACATCCTCAGAAAAATTTCACTTGAACTATCCATTCCCACTAATTATTTTTTCATATTTCTCCTCTATTTTGACCACCACAATAGAAACTTTTACTTTATTTCTTTTCATGTTTTTAATTTTACCTTGTCTTTAATCTTCATTATTCAACTGAAATTTCTTTCTTCAAATTACTAATGAATACTTAATGGCTAAATTTAATGGCCTTTTCAAAATTCTCAGGCTTCAACACTGTCAACCACTCTCTGCTCTTTGACACTTTCTTGTTTCTAGATAACCATGATACTACTCTATTGTGATACCCCTTCTACATTTTAGTCTTTTTTGTTAGATCTTCATCATCTAAACTCACATAGATGTTCTACCAAAGTCCTAGCCTGATTTCTATTCCTTTCTTTCTATGTGCTTTGAAAAAGTGAAACTTGATGCCATCCCCCATTCAATAATCTCCACTCTCTCCTCATTATCTGCAGAACAAGCATAAAATTACCTGCAGATCAAAGTTTTACCATTCAACTCATCATAATAAAAAGCCTTCATAGTCAAATGTTCATAATTTTCCTACTTTTCTAATTTAAAAAAAAAAAAACTTCATTCCCTTTCACAAATTGTGGAATGCATCCAATCTATCCTCTTTGCTATTCCTTTATACAATATATACCATCTCACAATTCTAGGTTCCAATATCTCTTCTTTCTCATCTTTTCCTCCTACATACCCTGGTTTCCTGAATTCAAGACGTATTTAAAGTCACAATTTCTACAAGAAGCATTTCCTGATTACAGTGTCTTCTTTTCATTGATTATTTCCAATTAATTTTGTACAATCTTATTTTATATAATTATTAATATAATGTCTCACTCATTACACAGTGAAATTCTTGAAAGCAGAATATGACTGCCATTTCTTTGTTGTGTCTCTCAAAAGCACCTTCTAATTAAGCACCTTCTATGTACCAGACACTGTGCTAAACCATATCATAGGGGCATAATAAATGCTTGTAAACTTGATTTGAATTTTACCTGTGATTTCATGAAAATTTTCTAAATTGATGATTTCAAAAACAAAAGAAATTGTGATTAACTTTATAAATACCAGAAAATGTAAGGACTGAACATCCTTAATCCAGAAATGCCACTTCCATTTTTTCTTCAGCTGATGCTCATTCACATCTCTTGTTCATGTATCTATATCTACTTTCACAGATATGGATATAAATTTAGAAACAGATGATATAGAAATATATTCTAATCTATATACTGCAGTTTTTATCCCTTCTACCACTGAATCCTGCTCCATATACATGAAACCATAAAAGAAAAATTAAATTAGGAAAAAATAAACAAATAAAAGAGACTGATTTACTGGCTTTCAATAACTGTTTAGCTATCAACTCTTTATTTCCAGGACTCTTTCTTCTCAACTAAGGATAAAGCATAGCTGATTAATATCATAAAAAAACCAACTGTTCTGATACAGTTCAATGTGGCTGTCAATTGTGTCTCATAATCTAAGTACATAAGTAGACACAAAAATTCTATTTTTAATACAACAGCATGATTCTTCTTGCTTTACTAGTAGAAAAGTTGGAAGAGCTGTCAGTCACTCTACTTCCCCAAACCATTTTATATTCTATTTTTTGGAGACATGCCTTTCTCTTAATTACTCTTTTGCCTCTCTAACCTCTGTGGGAGCAGTTAAGTTTCAGAGAAGTCGTTAGATAGTGGTGAATACGTGGCTCAATAAACAATAAGCATTTATTAAGCATTTACTAGGTGATAGAGATGAAATTATTAAGAATAAAGATCTCTCTTTCTTTCTGTCTCTCTGTCTCTATCTCTACCGCTCTGTTTCTCTGTTTTTCCCTCCCTCCCTCTCTTCCCATCTCTTTCTTTCTTTTCCTCTCTTTTTTTTTCTCCCCTATCCTCTAATATTATTTTGGCAAATGCAGTTATTTTAAATCTCATTTCTTTACTGGATTAGTCCCAGTAATTATGCCCCAATTTACTCCACTCATGCATTCAAGCAATAGTATAGTTCATTATCTATTGTTGTATCACAACAATAACAACCAAAAAAAAAAAAAAAAAACCTTCTAAAGATACAAGGATAGCTACTTCATAAGCCCCATCTTGAGACATAGTTTAATCATGTATCATCCACAAGGTGCTATGTTGGCTTCTGGAAATAGCCTATATATTTATCATTGTAGTAGCTCCTCAGTTTTTGCCTCACTGTCTGCATAATATAAAATATATAATTCACTAAGAATATCAGACACTAAACCTGACTCCTTCCTGTCTCTCTAGGCTTCTCATATTCTACTCCATTCTAAACTGCTGGAACAGCTGGATGGTACAGTGGATAGAGCACTGGGCCTGGATTTAGGAAATCTGAATTCAAATGTGGCCTCAGACATTTACTAGCTATGTCACCCAGGGGAATTCACTTAATCCAAATTGCCTCGCAAAATAAAGAATTCCAACTTTTCTTTCTTTCATTCTTTTTTTTTTTAATATAAAAAGGATCATTTTGCACACCAAAAAAATCTAGGAAAATAGAATCCTTGTTCCATCAAAGCAATTTACATGCAAGTCAAGACATCATCCATAATCCACTACTTTACCATTTTATCTCATCTACAGAGACAGTTTTATTGAGTGTGATCACTAAACATGCTGTAGCTTCTTGGAGCAGGTAGATAACAAGAGTGGGTGGATAGCACTGAAAATAACTCAAAAAGACCTCACACTGGAGGTGATATCCTTTCTTAATACACCAGTTTGAGGGTAACTAACAGGCCTCAAACCCATCAGTAAGTTAGGGGGTTGTTTATACAAGCACTTTTCTGGTAAAACAGATAGATGATTACAATTTATTAAAATGGAAGGCAGCTGAAGCAGACAATATGGAGAATTTAGAAGCTATTCAGACATTGTAGACTGTAAGGTCATCCACTGTATGCTGGGCTATCACCAATCATCTCAGAAAGTGTCAATATCTTCCCCAAAGTCACATAGTTACTAAATGTCTGAGAGGGATTTTAGAACAAAGAACCCCATATCCTATTTTAAATTTCTTGACTTTCTTGACTATCTACTAGTATAAATTTTAAAAAACAGAAAATGAAGCAAAGAGAATACAATGGACATTTATTACCTGAAATGTTCTTTCATGTTTCACAACACTAACTATCCTTAAAGAAAACTAATCTTATTTTTTTTATTTCCTTCATTTACTCTAATTAAACAAAGCTGTTTCTTATCCATTATACCTCTTTCAATTACTTAGTTTTCCAGATTTTCTGTTCTCTTTATGTATCAGATCAAGTCCCTCATACAATATTCTTGTTGTTGTTGTTGTTTTTAATTAAAGGGAATTTGGAATTTCCTTTAAAATCCTTTTTAACTTAACAATTTTGGATATTCTCACTTTCATTTCAATTTAACAAATATTATATATGTGTGTGTGTTTGTGTGCATGTATATGCATATATATGTATATATATATATATATATATATATATATATATATATATGTATATGTATGTGACTACAACGAGAATCATCTCTACAAAAAAAAAGCCATAAATTAAATCATTCAATACCAGGCCATATTAAAAGAATAAGAAACTTCTTGTTTGGACCACATCTGGAGTAAGGTGCTCAGTATTAGTTACTACATTTTAGGAAGGACTTTGATAATCCATATAATACCCAGAGCAGAGCAATCAGATTGTTACATGACTAAGAGATCAGAATGTAATGAAGATATTAAGAAGAGTCTGCCTGGAGGAGAAACATATTAAAAGATACTAAAGAGTTATCTTCAACTATTTGAGGACCAATCATTTAAAAGAGGGATCAGACTTGTACTTGGCCCTAAAGGGAAGAACTAGGAGCAATGATTCGAGATTTTATGTTCAGAATGTGTTTTTTTTTAAATATTCAAAAGTATGTTTTTTAAAATGTCCCCACAATTAGGAAATCTGTCCAAAAATGGAATAAGTTGCCTTATTATGGAGTCCCCTGGGGCTTCCAATATCACAAGTAACATTATCCTTGAAGTCCTCTAGTAAAGATCATCACAAATTCTTATCTTTTATTCTGTTTTTTGTTTGTTTGTTTGTTTTTGTAGATGTGACTTAACATAATCTGGAGTTGACCACAAGGTATTCAAAGTCTCCTTTTGCTCTGAGATTCTGTATTTTTGCATAGTACTTAAAAGGAGAACTATATCAAGTAATTTGATTTATATTTATCATTTTTGTCTGCACAGCTCTCATGCCTTCCATTTCCTTCCCTAACCTCTTAGCATAGATTGTTGTCTCCTATTTTAATAAAAAAAAAAAAAAACAAAAAAACTAAGCCATATGTTTGGAGCTCTCTCTTTTTCCTTCCTCATTTTCTCATCTCACTCAATTATTTTTTTTCTATTATGTACCTCTTTAGTCCTATATCACATGAAGATATAGCACTTATCCTTGCCAGACAATGTCCTCCTCCAGTACAAGTGCAAATTACCTCTTCTTTCATCTCTACTCTCTTATATGTCTTCAATCTCTCCCCATCTCCTTGTTTCTTCTAGACTATTTATAAATATCACATCCTCAGAAAAATTTCACTTGAACTATCCATTCCCACTAATTATTTTTTCATATTTCTCCTCTATTTTGACCACCACAATAGAAACTTTTACTTTATTTCTTTTCATGTTTTTAATTTTACCTTGTCTTTAATCTTCATTATTCAACTGAAATTTCTTTCTTCAAATTACTAATGAATACTTAATGGCTAAATTTAATGGCCTTTTCAAAATTCTCAGGCTTCAACACTGTCAACCACTCTCTGCTCTTTGACACTTTCTTGTTTCTAGATAACCATGATACTACTCTATTGTGATACCCCTTCTACCTTTTAGTCTTTTTTGTTAGATCTTCATCATCTAAACTCACATAGATGTTCTACCAAAGTCCTAGCCTGATTTCTATTCCTTTCTTTCTATGTGCTTTGAAAAAGTGAAACTTGATGCCATCCCCCATTCAATAATCTCCACTCTCTCCTCATTATCTGCAGAACAAGCATAAAATTACCTGCAGATCAAAGTTTTACCATTCAACTCATCATAATAAAAAACCTTCATAGTCAAATGTTCATAATTTTCCTACTTTTCTAATTTAAAAAAAAAAAAAAACTTCATTCCCTTTCACAAATTGTGGAATGCATCCAATCTATCCTCTTTGCTATTCCTTTATACAATATATACCATCTCACAATTCTAGGTTCCAATATCTCTTCTTTCTCATCTTTTCCTCCTACATACCCTGGTTTCCTGAATTCAAGACGTATTTAAAGTCACAATTTCTACAAGAAGCATTTCCTGATTACAGTGTCTTCTTTTCATTGATTATTTCCAATTAATTTTGTACAATCTTATTTTATATAATTATTAATATAATGTCTCACTCATTACACAGTGAAATTCTTGAAAGCAGAATATGACTGCCATTTCTTTGTTGTGTCTCTCAAAAGCACCTTCTAATTAAGCACCTTCTATGTACCAGACACTGTGCTAAACCATATCATAGGGGCATAATAAATGCTTGTAAACTTGATTTGAATTTTACCTGTGATTTCATGAAAATTTTCTAAATTGATGATTTCAAAAACAAAAGAAATTGTGATTAACTTTATAAATACCAGAAAATGTAAGGACTGAACATCCTTAATCCAGAAATGCCACTTCCATTTTTTCTTCAGCTGATGCTCATTCACATCTCTTGTTCATGTATCTATATCTACTTTCACAGATATGGATATAAATTTAGAAACAGATGATATAGAAATATATTCTGATCTATATACTGCAGTTTTTATCCCTTCTACCACTGAATCCTGCTCCATATACATGAAACCATAAAAGAAAAATTAAATTAGGAAAAAATAAACAAATAAAAGAGACTGATTTACTGGCTTTCAATAACTGTTTAGCTATCAATTCTTTATTTCCAGGACTCTTTCTTCTCAACTAAGGATAAAGCATAGCTGATTAATATCATAAAAAAAACCAACTGTTCTGATACAGTTCAATGTGGCTGTCAATTGTGTCTCATAATCTAAGTACATAAGTAGACACAAAAATTCTATTTTTAATACAACAGCATGATTCTTCTTGCTTTACTAGTAGAAAAGTTGGAAGAGCTGTCAGTCACTCTACTTCCCCAAACCATTTTATATTCTATTTTTTGGAGATATGCCTTTCTCTTAATTACTCTTTTGCCTCTCTAACCTCTGTGGGAGCAGTTAAGTTTCAGAGAAGTCGTTAGATAGTGGTGAATACGTGGCTCAATAAACAATAAGCATTTATTAAGCATTTACTAGGTGATAGAGATGAAATTATTAAGAATAAAGATCTCTCTTTCTTTCTGTCTCTCTGTCTCTATCTCTACCGCTCTGTTTCTCTGTTTTTCCCTCCCTCCCTCTCTTCCCATCTCTTCTTTCTTTTCCTCTCTTTTTTTTTCTCCCCTATCCTCTAATATTATTTTGGCAAATGCAGTTATTTTAAATCTCATTTCTTTACTGGATTAGTCCCAGTAATTATGCCCCAATTTACTCCACTCATGCATTCAAGCAATAGTATAGTTCATTATCTATTGTTGTATCACAACAATAACAACCAAAAAAAAAAAAAAAAAACCTTCTAAAGATACAAGGATAGCTACTTCATAAGCCCCATCTTGAGACATAGTTTAATCATGTATCATCCACAAGGTGCTATGTTGGCTTCTGGAAATAGCCTATATATTTATCATTGTAGTAGCTCCTCAGTTTTTGCCTCACTGTCTGCATAATATAAAATATATAATTCACTAAGAATATCAGACACTAAACCTGACTCCTTCCTGTCTCTCTAGGCTTCTCATATTCTACTCCATTCTAAACTGCTGGAACAGCTGGATGGTACAGTGGATAGAGCACTGGGCCTGGATTTAGGAAATCTGAATTCAAATGTGGCCTCAGACATTTACTAGCTATGTCACCCAGGGGAATTCACTTAATCCAAATTGCCTCGCAAAATAAAGAATTCCAACTTTTCTTTCTTTCATTCTTTTTTTTTTTTAATATAAAAAGGATCATTTTGCACACCAAAAAAATCTAGGAAAATAGGATCCTTGTTCCATCAAAGCAATTTACATGCAAGTCAAGACATCATCCATAATCCACTACTTTACCATTTTATCTCATCTACAGAGACAGTTTTATTGAGTGTGATCACTAAACATGCTGTAGCTTCTTGGAGCAGGTAGATAACAAGAGTGGGTGGATAGCACTGAAAATAACTCAAAAAGACCTCACACTGGAGGTGATATCCTTTCTTAATACACCAGTTTGAGGGTAACTAACAGGCCTCAAACCCATCAGTAAGTTAGGGGGTTGTTTATACAAGCACTTTTCTGGTAAAACAGATAGATGATTACAATTTATTAAAATGGAAGGCAGCTGAAGCAGACAATATGGAGAATTTAGAAGCTATTCAGACATTGTAGACTGTAAGGTCATCCACTGTATGCTGGGCTATCACCAATCATCTCAGAAAGTGTCAATATCTTCCCCAAAGTCACATAGTTACTAAATGTCTGAGAGGGATTTTAGAACAAAGAACCCCATATCCTATTTTAAATTTCTTGACTTTCTTGACTATCTACTAGTATAAATTTTAAAAAACAGAAAATGAAGCAAAGAGAATACAATGGACATTTATTACCTGAAATGTTCTTTCATGTTTCACAACACTAACTATCCTTAAAGAAAACTAATCTTATTTTTTTTATTTCCTTCATTTACTCTAATTAAACAAAGCTGTTTCTTATCCATTATACCTCTTTCAATTACTTAGTTTTCCAGATTTTCTGTTCTCTTTATGTATCAGATCAAGTCCCTCATACAATATTCTTGTTGTTGTTGTTGTTTTTAATTAAAGGGAATTTGGAATTTCCTTTAAAATCCTTTTTAACTTAACAATTTTGGATATTCTCACTTTCATTTCAATTTAACAAATATTATATATGTGTGTGTGTTTGTGTGCATGTATATGCATATATATGTATATATATATATATATATATATATATATATATATATATATATATATACACACACACACATATATTTGAAGTTTTTGCTGATCATTCTTCATGTTTTAAAGGACCAATGACATTATATAATGGTTGATGTCTTGACTTGTGCATGAATTAGATTTAAATGTGGCATGCTGCACAAAGTCATTACTTTTACAGTCTCTTCCAGAGTCATGAAAGTCCAATGGAAGACAAAAATTGAGATGACTAATGATGGTCCAAGATATAGCACACCTTAGGGTCTGCAATACCTGACCAAAAACTATATTCTTAACATTGTCTGTTTCACCTGCCTTCTATTTTAATAAATTGTCATCATCCAAACATTTTGCCCAGAAAAGTGCTTATGTAGACAACCCCCTAACTCACTGATGGGTTTGAGGCCCATTAATTCCCCTAAACAGAAGTATTGAGGAAGGATATCACTTTCAGTGTGAGGTCTTTTTGAGTCATTTTGAGAGCTATCTATCCACTCTTATTGTCTACCTGCTCCAAGAAGTTATAGTATGTTCAGTGATAATACCCAATAAAACTGCCTCTGTAGATAAAATGGTAAAGTAATGGATTATGGATGATGTCTTGACTTGCTTGTGAATTGCTTTGATGGAACAAGGATCCCATCTCCTTGGATTTTTGCATGTGCAAAATGATCCTTTTTATAAAACAAACAAACAAACAAAAAAGATAGAAAGAAAAAAAGAGAAAAAAGAAAGAAAATTTGGAATCCTTTATTTTGAGAGGCAATTTGAATAAAGTGAATTCCCCACGGTGACATAGCTAATAAATGTCTGAGGCCAGATTTGAACTCAGGTTTCCTAACTCCAGGACCAGTGCTCTCTCCACTGCACCTTCCAGTTGCTCCAGCATGTTTAGAATGGAGTAGAATATAAGAAGAGTAGAGAGACAGGAGGGAGTCAGTTTTAGTGTCTGATATTCTTAGTGAATTACATATTTTATATTCTGGAGACAGTGAGGCAAAGACTGAGATGCTACTACAATGATAAACATATAGGCAATTTTGTGCATACTTTTTGATCCAGCAGTGTTACTACTGGGCTTATTTCCCAAAGAAATATTAAAGAAGGGAAAGGGACCTGTATGTGCCAAAATGATTGTGGCAGCCCTGTTTGTAGTGTCTAGAAACTGGAAAATGAATGGATGCCCATCAATTGGAGAATGGTTGGATAAATACAGAGAGAGAATACAGAGAGAATACAGAGAGGGTGGGGGAGACTTAGATAAACTGATGCTGAGTGAAATGAGCAGAACCAGGAGATCATTATACACTTCAATAACAATACTGTATGAGGATGTATTCTGATGGACGTGTGTTAGAGTTCAAATGTTGGAGTTCTTGTTCTTCTCAAAACACAGGGCTTAGAGGCTTAGAGCCCTCCGAATATCTCCAAATCCAAAGGTTCTGTCCTTCAGCCTCTGCCTCTGCTTTCTTCAGCCTCCAACCAACACAGAGATGGAATGTCTCTCTTGTCTCCTTCTGGGGAGCCCAGCCACCAACTACAGTGGTCTGAGATGAAGATGAATCTGGTTGTCCACTGAACTCTCACTCGTAGCTTTATCCTCTGAAAGCTCTTCGTCTGCCACCAGCCAGCCAAGTGGAAAAAATGTATTCTTGAATAGCTCTCTCTCCTTATATGCGAATCTTCTGAGAGAATGGGATTATGGGTTTTCTCCCATAGTGCTCTCTGGCCCAAAGAGCTTTAAGGGAGGTGTGAACTCCCTTGAAGTTAGAAAGTTTACTTTGTGAAGCTGGCATACTTGTGAACTCCAATGAGTAAAGGTGTGAACACAAGCCTTCTATTAATTAGTTCTACTTAGTACCTTGTTTCAAGTTCTGGCCAAAATCTTCTTGTAAGATTAGATCAACTCTAATTAGTTAGCAGTTAGTAAGGATTCTAACATCTCCCCCTTTCTTTTGTTAGATGAAACACCAAAGGAAATAGGAAATCTAATCAGATTAGTGGGTTTCTGAAGGGGTACACATAAATCCATCAACTTTGAACTAACTGAACTGGATTTCTGAGTTCAGACCGATCTAAATTCCTGAGTTTAATCCAAGCCATGTGGATGTAGAACCAGTCATAAAATTAACATGCCATAAAAATCAGTAATATTGTAGAATCAACATAGTAGAAATCAATAGAGAAGAAATTTTAAATGTTGATCTTTTCATAATAGATATAGATAAATACCTAAGTAAATACATATTTATAATATGTGCATGTATTATTTATATATGGTACCTGGATAAATAGATAAGCATATATTTTATAATTTTGCATTTGGAGTCTACCTTCTGTCAGTCAAAAAGTGGAAAAGACGATTCTTGTTCATCTATAACATGAGGCTGAAGTTGTAACAGACTAAAGTGTGAATTTAAGAAAATTGAAGAGAGCTTTAAGGGAGGTGTGAACTCCCTTGAAGTTAGAAAGTTTACTTTGTGAAGCTGACATACTTATGAACTCCAATGAGTAAAGGTGTGAACACAAGCCTTGTATTAATTAGTTCTACTTAATACCTTGTTTCAGGTTCTGGCCAAAATCTTCTTGTAAGATTAGATCAACTCTAATTAGTTAGCAGTTAGTAAGGATTCCAACAGAAGTGGATCTCTTCGACAAAGAGAAGATCTAATTCAGTTCTAATTGATCAATGATGGACAGAATTAGCTACATCCAAAGAAGGAACACTGGGAAATGAGTGTGGACTACTTGCATTTTTGTTTTTTCTTCCCAAGTTATTTTTACCTTCTGAATCCAATTCTTCTTGGGTAACAAGAGAACTCTATGGATCTGCACAATATATTGTATCTAGGACATACGTTAATATATTTAACATGTATAAGACTGTCTGCCATCTAGGATAGGGGGTGGAGAGAAGGAAGAGAAAAGTTGGAACAGAAATGAGTGCAAGGGACAGTGTTATAAAAACTCACCCATGCATATGTTCCTCAAATAAAAAAAAAAAACTATAATTAAAATATATATATAATAGCAATAATAACTAAAAATATATAGGTCATGTTGTCAATAAAGGAGGTATAATCTGGGGAGAGGATAATACATTGATATTCCTTTCATTGTAATTCTTTTAAACCGACACTGAAGTTTATATGTAAATTTAGAACTGAAAGTGAATATTTTGCTGGTTAAAATCCAGTATTTGAATAAACCATAATTTTAATCATGAAAACATATATATATGATTTCCAGAAGCCAAGGTAGCACCTTGTGGATGATGCATGATAACCATGTCTCAAGGCTTATGAGGTAGCTATCCTTGTACCTTTAGAAGTTTTTTTTTTTTTCCCTTTCAGTTGTTATTGTTGTGATACAACAATAGATAATGAACTATATACATTTGTACTTTGCTTGAATGCATGAGTGAAGTAGGTGGGGGCATAATTACTGGGACTAATCCAGTAAGGAGATGAGATATAAAATAACTGCATTTGCCAAAATAATATTGGAAGATAGGGGAGAGAAAAAAGAGGGCAAAAGAAAGAAAGAGAAGGGGAGAGAGGGAAGGAGGGAAACCCACTGATAGATTTAAGGCTTGTTAATTACCCTCAACTGGGGTACTGAGGAAGGATATCACTTCCAGTGTGAGGTCTTTTTCTGTCATTTTCAGGGCAATCCATTATTGTCTACCTGCTTCAAAAAGGTATAACATGACTAGTGACCACATCCCAATAAAACTATTTCAGCAGATGGGATAAAATGGTAAAATAGTGGATTAAGGAGGATGTCTTGACTTGCATGTGAATTGGTTTGGTGTAACAAGGATACCATGTCCCTACATTTTAGCATGTGCAAAATGATCCTTTTTAACCCATATTTAGTAATGCTTAATAAATATTAACTATCTAATATAGTTACTATAAGGATCAAATAAGGTAATATAGGAGAAACATTTGATCTGTTAAAATGCTATTAAATCATAGATTTAGAGCAGAAAATGACCTCAGAAGTCATTTAATCAGTATCTTGAATTTACAATTTTATAGGAAATGCAGATGGAGAGGTTTAGTGATTTGCCCTAGGTGACAAAAACAAAGTTAGGGAGTAAGGATTTCAAACATGTAATTTAACTTCACATCTTTTCACTATCTTATATTGAATAAATGTGTGCTATTATTGTTACCAGTTGAATTAATCCTTCTAGAGACAAAATGAGAAGAAAAAAGCCGAACTTTATATAAGCTACAAAATATGCTTTTTTTAATGGACAGTGAATATTCACTATTTTATTTACCACAAAATTTATATATATACTTAACATATAACATATAGATTCAGTATTTTATATTGATTATAGTGCTTAATGCAGAATCATTAATAATTGAAGTCAATCCCACTTCTGACATTTGCTGGCTATGTAACTGGTAAAGTAATTATATTTCTGAATTTCTGTTTTGTTGTTTGTGAAGAGTTAGACCTAAAGCTTGCTATTTACTTTCTGGGTCTAAATCTAAGATCCTAAGATATGTAGCCTGATATGATAATTTTCAAGCATTCATGTAGATAACCTTCATAGAACAAAAGAATTTTGAGTTTATTCATTTTAAAAATTGAACAACTGGGCATATAGGAAAAGAAAATAAGTCTAAAATAAAACATTTCACTTCACATTTTCGTGGATACATTTCTTTATCTCTATGAAGTGTTACAAATATGATCAAGATTTGTAGAGTATTAGTTAATAATAAAGGTTTTGTCTGTTTTTTGTAGCTTTTCTTGGCTGGTTTTGTGAAAACAATAGAAATGATTGTGCCTCCAGTCCATGCTTCAATAGAACTGCCTGTCAGGACAATATCAACAACTATGTGTATTTTTGCCCTGAGGGTAAGTGGCTGTAAACAGTATTATTTTATTAAGAGAGAGAATTTATAAAATTTGGCAAGAGGATAGTAAAATGTCTCTAGGGTGGTCTTTAAAGATATTTTGGTCTTTTCCCTATCAAATGTGCTATTCTTGAATTCTCATTTGCATCTGTCTTCCATCTAGTGATCTGTTTTGTCTCTATCAAATTCTCACCCCCCCCCCAAAAAAATATATTTATTTATAAAATGTCTTTATTTTTCAGTGTTGAGGTAATTAGCTAAATAAAATATTTAAAGAAGTTTCAGAAAGAAAGATTTGGGAAATAATAAGTACACTGTCCAACCTGTAACATAAATTTTTAATTATGTGTGTGTAACTGTGCGTGTGAGAGAAAATAAAGAGAGACAGACAGGCAGGGAGAGAAAGAAACAGATATACAGAGACAGAGACAAAGATGTTATATTAGGAATAAATTGCGATATTGCAGAAATCATGAAACTGTTCCATCTATCTGTTTTTAACATAGAAGTAGATATAAATATATAGATATATAATATTTATTTATTCTTCCTATTAGTATGAAAATTTCAAATCCTGACATGCCACACTTGACTAAATGTGCCTAACCTGGAGTATATTGCATATTTCATTATTATTCTTTGTTTTTAATATTTAAAAAACTTCATTTGAATAGACTGGTTTCCTTTTTAATTCAAAATATTTTATTTTGTAAATTTAAAAGCTCATTCTCTGAATATGGTCTATTGGTTTTGCCAGACTATCAAAAGGGATAAATGAAAAAAAGGGTTAAGGACCCTTGATCTTGAAATAAAAACCTATAAAAGGTTTAGGAGATTCATTTTCATGGAATATTATCATTGTAATTATTTTTAAAAAGAAATGTCAGAATAAGGAAACAGTTGCTTAAAATGGGACCTATTTGGTAATAAGTAGAAGAAGTAGTATTTGAACCTGAATTCTTTGACTTCCAAGTCAGGATTTTTATAATTTTCTCAATCTACCTTCCACTTTCTTTTTTGATAAAACTTATGATTTCCAATCAAAGAAAAAGATTTGAGATTTGAAATTATAATTAAGACTGAAACAGAAACCCAGAGCTCTGAACTTCAAATTTATTCTTTAAGTATTGTTGGAATCCTTACTAACTGCTAAGTAATTAGAGTTGATCTAATCTTACAAGAAGTTGTTTTGGCCAGAACCTGAAACAAGGTACTAAGTAGAACTAATCAAGACAAGGCTTGTGTTCCCACCTTTACTCATTGGACTCCACAAGTATGCTAGCTTCACAAAGTACACTTTCTAACTTCAAGAGAGTTCACACCTCCCTTAAAGTCATTGGGCCAGAGAGCACTATGGGAGAAAACCCATAATCCCATTCTCTCAGAAGAGGCAGATAAAAAGCCAGCGATGAAGGATCTATGGCAGAATACACATTTTTTCCTCTTGGCTGGCTGATCGCGCTAGACTCGAGAGAAACGACTCTGCTGCAGAGAACACTTTTGGGATTTCAGTGGAGCTACGCCAGAAGCCCTCTCTCCGCGGCAAATTGGTGGCTGGGCTCCCCAGAAGGAGATAAGAGAGATCTTCCATCTCTGTTGGAGGCAGAAGAAAGCAGAGGCAGAGGCTGAAGGGCAGAACCTTTGGATTTGGAGACATCCGAAGGGCTCTAAGCCTCTAAACCGGCTGTGCCCTGAGAAGAACAAACTCCAACATTTGAACTCTAACATTTATATTTCCTAAAATTGGGATAGAAAATATTTATTTAACAAGCAAAAGAAATTCAGAGTAGGAAAGGAAATTATTTCCAGAGAGACTCGTAGATGCTTTCAGTGTGGAAAAGTAGGACATCTGAAAGCTCAATGTTGGTATAGAGATAGAATGGGAAGACAAGGTGGGAGAACAAGACCCCAAACCCCATGTCCAAAATGCAACAGAGGCTTCCATTGGGCCTCAGAATGCAGACAGATTCAGGGAAACGGGATGAGGGGCCCAGCCCCAGGGCCCAAGGCAAAAAACACTTGGGGCATGATGGCAGCCAATGGTGCACCCAGAGAGTGCCTAGAAGTCCAGTACCCAGACATGACCAATCAGCCAGAAAGCCATATGATGGGAGAAGGGGATTACACAGTCAACCAGCCAGGAAGCAACCTGATGACAGAAGGGAATTACAGTTGGGGAGAATAGAGCTGTATGCAGCTGGGACAACTGAGATACCCCCTGGAGAGGTGAAATCTGTTCCTCTCCAGCCTATGGATCCCTTACCTCCAGGCACAGTAGGCTTGACCATTTCACCTTCTTGTATGTACAAAACAGTGTCCATCCACACACTGATGTGGGAAACTGGGGAATGTGTAGATAATATCCCAGTCACTAATACAGGTAGTCAATGTGTGACTTATCACCCAGGAGACGTAGTAGCATCAGGGTTACTCATACAGAATCCTAATAAGCAGCCTCGTGATAGTCACCCAGGTTCTGACTCCAGACCACAAAAACCAGAAATATACTGGACAGCAGCAGTAACGGCTGACCGACCTATGCTCACTATCTATATAAATGGCCTACCATTGGAAGGATTGGTAGACACAGGTGCGGATCGTACAGTTATTAGAGGTGCCAGTTGGCCCAGTCACTGGCCAAAGATTAAAGCAGATACCTATATGTCTGGAGTAGGAGGATCAATAGCAGCTGAAGTTAGTGCTGCCCCTATGAGATGGACTTTTGAAGGCAAAACAGGAGTTTTTACTCCTTTTATAGTTGAAAAAATCCCCATCAATCTGTGGGGAAGAGACGTTTTACAACAATTGGGGTTAAAAATGAGTACTTCGGTTTTTTAAGCAGGGCTGCTGTTGAAGGCCTGCCAACACTTTCACCTGTTCCTATCCAATGGAAAACTGATACACCAGTGTGGATAGAACAGTGGCCCTTAAGTAGTGATAAAATTCAGGCCTTATTAGATATAGTACAGGAGCAGCTTGAACAAGGGCATTTACAACCTTCTCTAAGTCCTTGGAATTCACCAGTGTTCGTTGTAAAAAAGAAATCGGGAAAATGGAGGATGCTCACTGATTTAAGAAAAGTGAACGAACAGATGGAAACTATGGGAACTCTTCAGCCTGGACTTCCATCTCCTACTCAGCTTCCTAGAGAATGGCCTCTTTGGGTTATAGACATCAAGGATTGTTTCTATTCCATTCCTCTGGATAAGGAGGATATGAAGAGATTTGCCTTTTCGGTGCCCAGTGTCAATTTAGCTGAGCCTTATAAAAGATATGAATGGACGGTTTTGCCACAGGGTATGAAGAACAGCCCCACTATGTGTCAAATGTATGTTGCTGCTGCTCTTGCTCCAATAAGAAAAGCATTTCCAAAAGTTATGCTATTACATTATATGGATGATATATTGGGTTGTGCACCTGAGGAACAAATTCTAGAAGCATGTCTACAAAAAACCATAGAAACACTAAGATACTACAAACTTCATATCGCTACAGAAAAAATTCAAAGGCATGCTCCTTTTCAATATTTAGGATATGAAATATATCCTAAGGCACTTACACTACAAAAACTGTCTTTAAGAACAGAGAGGTTGAACACCTTAAATGATTTCCAAAAATTAATAGGAGATATCCAATGGATGCGTCCAGTATTAGGTTTAACTACCAATCAATTGCAACCCCTATATGACATTTTAAGGGGAGACACTGCTTTAAATTCACCACGCCGGCTTACAAAAGAAGCTCAAGAGACCTTGAGAGAAGTTGAACTGGCTTTATCCAATGTAGTTGAGAGAGTAACTCAAAAACCCTTGGAAATATCAGTTTTTGCTACGAAAGAAGCACCCACAGCAGTCCTTCATCAAGGAGACAGTGTGATAGAGTGGGTGAACCTCCCAGCACAACCAGAACAAAGCCTTACGCCTTACCCAGTGCTTGTGGCTAGAATTCTATTAAAGGCCATTAAGCGAGCAGTACAATTATCTGGGACAAGACCTGACAAGATATATACCTTCTATACAAATGCACAAATTAATGTATGCTGTGAAACCATCCCAGAGTGGCAGATTTTATTGGCCATGGCTCCAAATTTTGCACATGGATCTCCATTAAAGATAACCAGACTACTGCATAATTGGCAATGGATTTTTGAGGAGAAGGTTTCTAAGGTTCCTCTTGAAGGACCAACCATTTTTACAGACGCAGCCAAACAAAATATTTGTGCTGTATACTCTCATGATCTAACTGTAAAAAGAGTAGTCAGAACTCCTTTTCAGTCCACTCAGCAGAACGAATTATATGCGATCATGCTAGCTCTCACTTATTACCCAGGCGACATAAATATAATATCTGATTCAGCCTATTCAGTAGGTGTGGTACAAAGAATTGCCACAGCCCAAATAAAATTTGCAGCTTCTAATATATATCAGCTCTTTAAGGAACTTCAAGAGCAAGTGAGAAAGCATCCAGGAAAGATTTATATCCTGCATGTCCATTCACATAGTGGACTTCCAGGTCCTATTTTTGATGGAAATTCAAAGGCAGATAGCCTTTTAACTATGTTGGCCAGTACGCCTTTATTTCAGGAGGCCCAGGAATTCCATTCTAAATACCATCAGGCTGCTCGAGCTTTGCGTTTACAGTTTGGGATTACAAAAGAAGAAGCTAGAGCATAGTGAAAAGCTGTACAGCTTGCCTTCCCTTCCACGCTCCTACACTGCCTCCAGGGAAGAACCCTCGTGGTTTGAGACCCAATGAAATCTGGCAAATGGATGTGACTCATTATAAATCTTTTGGTCGTCTGTCTTTTATCCACGTTGTGGTAGACACCTTTTCAGGATTCACTTTTGCCATACCAGCAGCAAAAGAGACAGCCCGAGTGGTCACTGAATTCCTCATTCAAGCATTCGCAATTATGGGTGTGCCACAAGAAATAAAAACAGATAATGGACCGGCATATACCTCCAAACATTTTGAACACCTTTGTGCACAGTATAAGATTCTACACACTACTGGCATACCCTTCAATCCTCAAGGTCAAGCAATAGTAGAAAGAAGAAACAGAGACATTAAGACACTCCTCCAAAAACAAAAGAAAGGAGGAGCCACGGGTAACCCTAGAGAACTTCTAAATTTAGTTCTCTATACCATTAATTTTTTAATCTTTGATAAAGATGCACTGGCTCCAGCAGACAGGTTTTATAACCCACCAGAAGAGCAGTGTCCAGTGCAAGCAGCTCCACTATCTTTAGATAATCGCCAGGTGATGTGGAGAGACCCAGAAAGTGGTGAATGGAAGGGACCAGATAGGCTAACTGCTTGGGGGAGAGGATTTGCTTGCATCTCTACAGGTGGAGAAGGAATCAGATGGGTGCCTACGAGCCGCATTCGCCTTGTCCATCGCAGAAAGATGGAGCAGACCCTTGAAACAAAGGAGAAGACCCAAGAAATATCGGGTGGTTCTGTTGCTGATTGTGCTCATAAGAATTATTAGATTCCTGGCACATGAACTAATGGACAATGGAATCCTATTGGACTGTTTCTAGGACTTATGGACATGTGTAAATTTTCAGATTGATTCTTGTTATTTGTTACATTACTACTAGCCTGTGTTATATTGCTATGGGCTCATGTAAATTATGTATAATGCCTCCCATATTGATGGATTTATGTATACCATGTATATCTGTTACAAAGTTCTGGCCCATATTGATGGATTTATGTGTACCCCCTCAGAAACCCCCTATGTTTTAAAACAAAAGAAAGGGGGAGATGTTGGAATCCTTACTAACTGCTAAGTAATTAGAGTTGATCTAATCTTACAAGAAGTTGTTTTGGCCAGAACCTGAAACAAGGTACTAAGTAGAACTAATCAAGACAAGGCTTGTGTTCCCACCTTTACTCATTGGACTCCACAAGTATGCTAGCTTCACAAAGTACACTTCCTAACTTCAAGAGAGTTCACACCTCCCTTAAAGTCATTGGGCCAGAGAGCACTATGGGAGAAAACCCATAATCCCATTCTCTCAGAAGAGGCAGATGAAAAGCCAGCGATGAAGGATCTATGGCAGAATACACATTTTTTCCTCTTGGCTGGCTGATCGCGCTAGACTCGAGAGAAACGACTCTGCTGCAGAGAACACTTTTGGGATTTCAGTGGAGCTACGCCAGAAGCCCTCTCTCCGCGGCAAGTTGGTGCTGGGCTCCCCAGAAGGAGATAAGAGAGATCTTCCATCTCTGTTGGAGGCAGAAGAAAGCAGAGGCAGAGGCTGAAGGGCAGAACCTTTGGATTTGGAGACATCTGAAGGGCTCTAAGCCTCTAAACCGGCTGTGCCCTGAGAAGAACAAACTCCAACGTTTGAACTCTAACAAAGTATTACATGAAATTTATATTTTAAGTATTATTTTCTTTTAAAAGGTTTGGTTTATTAAACAATAACTTTATACTAGCACATCATTATTATAATAAGGCAACAACAAAAACAACAACAAATATTGACTTGGATACCAGTACACTTTGTTTCAAAAGTTAATTCTGCCTCTTTCAAACTGTGTGACCCTGCTTGAGTTGCATCATATTTTTAGATCTATCAAATGATGGAGTTAAAATGGTTTGCCTCTAACACACATTCTGGTTCCATGATCCATTGATTCTCTTAAAGCACTTGAACTCTACTTGTGTTTAATGTGCATCTTGAAGAAGTCATGGCTAAATATTCCCATATGGGATCCTGATGCCTGCATATATTTATTATAAAATTGAATGGAGTCCAACTAAATTAGATAATAATGAATCCCACCATTTGATAGCTGGGAATGCTAAACCAAATAGGTATTAGATAGCTAGTGAAGATTAAGCTTAGAAAGGATCATTTCATTATTAACTATGCTTGACTGGGTTATATCATTTATGCTGGAAAAATAAATCTTGACATTTATATGGATAATTTTGTGGCTTACTTGTTACCCTACCTGTGAGACATGGGTCTGATTAAACTCTGATTGCAAATGAGAGCTGTAATGCATTATTAATGAACTTGGGATAATTGTAAAGTTTTATGACTTAGGGATCAGTGGAAATTGGATCCATGGTCAGTTTGAGAAATTATTAGAATACACCTTGCAGTGATAGTGCTGATGACTTAGCATTAGTCATGGTCTTCCCACAGTCATGGCCTATGACAACACTAATGACAGTCATTTTGTAGCATGACCATGCATTAGAATACATTTATAAGAACATAAAATGTCAATAGTGAAGTAGAGATTCTCATGAGTTTTTTTCTGATAAATACCCTTTTATCTTCCTGGAAGTTCAAGGTTTGCTGAAATAGTTATATATGCCCTATGTTCTCAAGTTTTATAAAGAAATGTGTAAAAAATATATATATAAACAAATCTATCAGCTTGAACATTGAAATCATATTGTTACATTTCAGTCAAAGGAATAAAAATGAAGAGTTATGCCTTTAAAATCCTCCAATAATGAATTTTAATGTACGATTATATATTTTAAAATTCAAAGCACTTTAAAGGTTATTTAGTCAAATTCCTGGCAGATGAAAATACTGAAATTCAGAGAGTTTAAGTAAAGTTCCCAAGTGATTGATTCAGGATTTTATCCCATCTCTTCTGATAACAAATCCAAAGTTTTTTTCTATTATGTCTTGCTAATTCTTTTATCACTCTCCTCAAACTGTGCATTGTTTTCAAAACCAAAAATTGAATTGAAATAAATATCAAATCTAATGTGAGATGTATGTAATTCAAAAAAAAAAAAAAGAAAAAAAAAGTATGAAATAATTTCAGAGTAGGAAGGTATCCCTAAGGATACATCTGATTAAGATCAAAATTGTACCTGATAAAATATTTTCAGTATACACTTGAGTTTTCAGAAGCTGTCCAGCATTTTCTTGAAAACCTGTAGTATAGACACCAACCTAGTTCCTAAAGAAAATTAATCTCTTTTTAAAATATCTCTTCTTGTTACTTCAAGTCTAAATTTGCAATTTACCTTTTTAAAATTTCTATCATATAACCAATCAATGTTCATTTCAAAGTCAAAACAAATTGGCATTTCAAAGTATCAAAAAAGGAAACCTATAAAATGCAGAAACACAAGAAAATGTGGTGAAATTACTATTTTTTTCTCTCTATGTCCTATTTCACCCAAGGGTCAACCTGTTATATATGAATATTAGTGTCCCAATATTAAGGTAAAGGGTTAAATTAATATACTATTTCCTTTTTAAAGGAGTATGATAATTTTGAGAATGTCCCAACGAAGATAAACAAGATAATGAAAGATCTTGAGAACAAGTCATGTAATCTTTAGTTAAAGGAATGGGATATTTTACTGAAGAGAAGACTCATGTGGGAAGTGAGACATGTCTTCAAGTATTCAAAGGATTATTATGTGGGAGAGGGATATAATTTAATTTGGTTCCAAAAGGTAGAACTATATGGAATTAATGAATGTTATAAGATATATTTATTATTATTATTTGAAAATAAGAAAAAATTCTAATGGAGATATTTAAAAAAATATGTTTTGTCTCATGAAGAAACCTCTAGAATTGAAAGTCTTCATGTACAAGTTATATAACAATGGGAATGTTGTAGTTTTAGTGGCCATTCGTTTTAATATAGGAGTTAGACTGAATTGCACAAAAGTATTTTCAAACTCTACAATTATGTTACTCAATAAAATGACTCAAATTCAAAAATAGCACATAGAGAAAATATGAATAAAATATATTATATTTTTGATATAACCATGAACCAAAAATGAGTCAGTGGTATGAAATGGCAATATAAACAAAAATACTAAGGTAATAATATGCAGCTTTTGAAAAAAAAATCTACTGACTTTTTTACTAATGTAGATTGACAGCTTTCCAAACTACTACTTTAGAGAATTGTCTGTAGGGAAACGGAGCCAAGATGATGGAGAGAAGATACATCTTTATCTGAGCTCTTCCTGATGTCCCTCAGATCAACACCAAATCCATCCTCTGAATTGGTTTTGGAGTGACAGAACCCCAACCAAAGATATTTTGGAAGAATTTCAGAAAAAAGTCTATTTCAATTGGGCACAGGAGGTGATAGGAGGTCTAGTGTAGGCATAGCAAAGGGACAGGGCAGTGTGGCACCCATGCTCTGAGGAAACTTTCAGGAAGTTCTTAGCCAAAATATAGCAGTGCTGGCTACTCTGTCTTCGTTATAAACCAAGGGATCCTCAGATTTTTTATGAGACATTAAATGCAAATACAAAAGGCAAATAGTGAGCCTCTGAGCATCAGAAAAATGCAGGACAAGGCCACATCCAAACAAGACCAGAAGTCAGCAACACTGACTCAACCCAGTGCCTATCATTCATAGAGGAAACTTGTGACAATCTCCCTTTTTTATCAAAGAGCAGACCTCAAACTTGTAAAAAATGAACAAAAAAGTTAAAAAGTAAAAATAACTGACGATAAATAGTTTTTTTTTTTTTGGAGAAAGAAAAGGACAGACCTCAAAGAATAAGGACACTAAAAGAAATTGTCCTCATATGAAGCCCCAAAGGATAATGAGAGTTGTTTTCCAT